>NW_024354503.1:14271928-14426440 GCF_902729225.1 Pteropus medius | reverse complement strand
GAGAGAGGCAGGCAGTGTAGGGAAGATATCTATGTATTTGTGACACCCTTATGCAAAACAAATGCAAATTAACAGATTGTGTCCAGAATTGTGGAATAACCAGCTGGTGCTTTCTGACTAATGGCCCCTCAGAGGGTATGGCTGGAAATGGGTGCCCCTTAGCGGTCTCGGATGACTTTGCATTTCTGACTTTGCTTAGTGACTTGCTGTATGACTTTTGGCCAAGTTACTTAACCTATGTGAGTTTCAGTTTCCTTATCTGTAAAACAAGATAATAGTATCTTCCTATGCAGGCTGTTGTGGAGATTGCTCTGAAATAATATTCGAATAATAATATTTGAAAAGAGTACTAGAAGGGGTATGTGGAGGATGAAGGCACTATGAAGGACAGGGGTCCTAGGCTGGGGACAGGATACCCTGGACACCTGTTTCTTGAGTGCTAACCTGAGATGATATCTTTGTGTGAGGCCCTTTCCTACCTCCATGGGAGAGATGAAGGGCAAAGTGGCAGTGCTGGTGTTCAGGGCTGGATAGAAGGACAGCGGGCCCTGGCCTTCTAGGCAAGAGAAGAGGATAGAGACAGCAGGTCAGCCCTGTTCCTGATAGCTCCACATCTGGACTCCCTCCAAAGTCCTGACCTGAAACATTCCTGATCTCCCCTCAGGCCCAGGTGCTTCCCAAGATACCCTGCGGACCACACCCAAGGGAGCAGGACCCAGCTTGGCAGGGGGAGCCCCAGGTGGCTGGTGGGTGTTGCTCTAGAGCCAGCTCTCCAGACATTACTCACAATAGCATCAGCCCTCACCATCCTGGTAGGTGGTGGTGCCTTTCCTTCTTCCTGGGAGGCCACATGTTGGGTAACTCCATCTGGGGCCAGGCAGGCACCCTCTGGAATGGGATGAGCCCAGCCTCACTGCCTAATGCCTCACTGTCTTAGGACCTGGCATTCCCCCCCCCCCCAAAGTGCCATTCTGGACCTTTACCTTTAGTGGGAACTACCCAACTCCCTGGGAAGAACACTATCCTGGGATGGGTCCCAGAGCCCAGAGCCACCTCATCGAAAGGAAGGGACAGAGCTTCCCTCTATGGGCCCTATGTGCCTGGCTGGTATAAAAAAGATCCCCTACCATCCCGTGATATTTATAGAAACCTCCATAGCACCAGGTCTGATGTCATTTGCAAGGCAAATTTTGAAACCATTAACCTCATACTAAGGTCAGAGTTGATAGTTTTCACTTAATAACTTCTTGGTTTTTCAAAGAGATACTACAAAAATGTTTTGGGCAAGCAAATTATTACCCGACACTGAGGATTCTTCTAAGGAGAATTTTAGTTCTAAATGTTTTTTTAATCTATTATTAAAAACTAATAAAATATAAAACAAAGTACATTTAAAAGGATATGAGCAAGACAAACTCCTCATCTCCCTATCATTAACATTATAAAGACGATGTAAGGTGTGGCCCCTCTCTGGCAGGTAGTGTGCCTGACCCCTGCCCTCTCGCCCACTGCAAGGCTGTGATCATTCTCTCTCAAAGTCTCCAGCGCAAGCTCCTCTCACTCTGCCCACCCCTCGCGTGCTGTAGTCACCCTGCCTCACCCCTGTTGATGAGTTGCAGCTCTCACCTCTCCTCTCAGCTCCAGACTCAGGTCTACTGGCCTGCCTCCCAGCACCCTCAAATTCAGCTGCCACCCAAGAGAGCTCAGCACCTCCCCCAAGCTGCTCCTCCTCCTGGCTCCCTACCTTGGCCAGGGGCATCAGGGTCCATCCAGATGCCTGAACCAGAAACTGGGGAGTCACATACAGCTCTCCTTCAGGACCCCCACATCTGATTACTGTGGGACCCCCTCAGTTTTGGCTTCCACTCCAGCAGCCTGTAGTCTCCCCTCCTGTTGGAAAAGCCAATTCTCCTCCCCCTAATTCCCTACTCTGTGTCCTCAGGACCAGGGTCCAGGGTCCTGAAATCACATTTAGGCATAACTCAAAGGGTTAGGTGTTAAGGTCTGCTCTCTACATGCCCAAACACAGGTAATATAAAGTGATGAGACATTCCCAATTTGTCCAAGGTTGTCCTTAGTTTTGATGGCTTATGTATGGTGGACAAGTGTTTTGGGAACCATATCCTTGCCTTTGTAGAGCTACGACTTATTGACCTCTAGGCCTTTATTAGCATGTGTACAGCAGGAGGCTGTGTAGCAACTGGCTAAGGACTCTGGAGTTATACTGCCTAAGCTCAAATCTCCACTCTGCTTTCTAGCATCTGAGAGCCCTTCGGCAAGTCATTGAACCCCATTAGGCCTCCATTTCTTTATAAATGGAGATGGTAATTAATGGTACCTATCACAGAATTATCTAGAGGATTAAGGAGGTGATGTGTGTGAGACATTTCATATAGTGCTGGGTTCACAGCTGGCACTCAAGATATGTGTTGGATATTATGATGATGTTAGAAGCCTTACTTACCTAACTTTATTAAATCTTCAAATTTATTATTGAGGATTATTTTTGTTGTTATAACACTATTATCCCCAGTTTGCAACTGAAACAGAGGTTTAGAAAGCTTAAGTAACTTGCTAAGCATCGCACAGCTAGTAAGTGGAGAAGCTGAGGTTTGAACTGATATCTGTCTGTCTTACTTCCATGCACAAAAGCATAAGAAATAACGGAATGTTGGGGTTGCTTCCTAAATGCCCCAGACTGGTTGTTCACAGCACTTTTCCAGTGGACCTCCCACTTTCTCTAGTTCATGAGTTCTCTCGTTTCATCAACAGTGAAAGGAGCCTGGGGGGCTCCTTTTGGTGCTGATCTGAACAGCCCAGGTTCCCTCGCTCCCAAATCACTGCCAGGCACAGAGTCCTTCCACAGAACTGGATTGTGGCCTGTATCCTTCAACTTGAGGCCCCATGGGGATCCATGAGAATTCTGCAGAGCTGTACTCTTCCTGCCCCACAGCTCACACCACCCTTGATGTTCCTCACAGACCTAGGATTCAATGCTTGAATCTCTAGCACATTCCTTCCTCTCAGAAGAGGTCTCAGATCTTCTGCATCCTTCTCAAATGCCCACTTAAATCTAACCACTTTGGCGAGGGGCTCCTCCAACCTGCCCAAATGGGAAAGTTGAAGATGCTGGAGGAAGCCCTTTTCCCTTCCTGCTCATCTCACCCCTGGTCCTCAGTTGTCTTCAGCTCCCTTCCTCTGAACTGAGAAGCCAAAGCCTCTGGCCCTCTTTAGGCCCATGAGCATCTCTGTGACCCTGAACACTGTGCTCCTGGACACTCTGATGGGTTACCTGATACAGTCCTCCACCGACCATCCAGCTCTCCACCCACTTCTCTGGTTATTCCTGTGCCTTCTCAACCAGCCTCTCCTTCACCACAGGCATCTGTCCTCAGGGTCCTGGGGGTTCCCGATCTTTCATGCTCATTATGTTAGACCCTACCTCAGGCCAGGTTACTCCAAAATTCCCATTTGGGAATTCCAAATTTGTGGAATCACAAAAAAAGGGGCAAAATAGTTTCTCTGACAAAGCCCAGGCCCAGCCTACTTGATCTCTGGGGAGTGGAACACCACACTTATCACACCCCTAGCCCTTCCCCTCCTATTGCTCACTTAGGTCTGCAGTCTTAAAAAGGACTCCAGTGGCTTCACTCCTCATCCCTCATCCCTACCATAGGCTCAGAACTCCAGCAGGGAAACTCAGCTGCAAAGGCCAGCAAGTCCCTCCCCTAACTCACCTAGGGTGAAGAGGCCCCTGCTTCTCCTTGGTAACCAAAGGAAACCAGCCCTGCTGTGAGAGGGAGGGAGGTGTGGAAGCTTCTGGACCTGCAGGAGGGATTGCAGCCTGGAGGAGCTGGGATGGGGGCGGGGGTAGGAGGGTGTGGGGTTGGGGGAGTCAGTCTTCCTGAGAAGAATGGGGCCCGGGGCGTAGGACTGCTCTCCTCCCCGACGTTCCCCTTCCTCCTCACCCGTCACCGCCCCGCACCGCGACCCCTCCACCCCCGGCCCACCGCTCCCGCTCCTAACTCTTACTCAAAAACCTCAAGCCTCTGGGTCAGTTTATAGACAGTGACTATGGAGAAGGAAGAGGCCTGGGTCCTGCCTCAAATGGGTGGAGATTGGGGGTTAGGTAGATGCAGATCGGTGATACCTGGACAAGCGAAATGTGGGAGCCAGGGCTAGGGCCACCAGCGGGCTGCGGGCCGGGATGGGCTAAAGGCGCCCTGCGGGAGGGAGTCGGGGCAGGGAGAGTTTAGCCCGATAGGGGAGCCCCGGGTTTGAGTGTTCTCTTTCCTGTTGGTCACCTCACCTGCTCCAGGTGCCCGGGCGCTGGCTTTCCCACAAGGCCTGCTCGCAGCGGGTGCCGGTCGTTAGGGACGCCCCGCGTCTCTAGGGGGGCGGGTTCGAAGGCCAGTGTGCACATGCGCGTGTCCTCCCGCTTGTGCACCAAATCTCTGCCGGATGCAAGCGCGCAGGGCTACCCTTCTGATGCTTGTCACTAAACGTCTGGGCAGGGGGTCGAAGCAAGGAAGTTTCTGTCTAATGCGTTGTGTGGGGCCGCTGTGTGGGGCCGTTGTGCTGGCATTGGGAAGACTGTGGCCGTGGGGCATGATTTGTTTTTCTGTGACAGGGGTCCCCAACCTTTTTGGCAACGGAGACCCGTCCTTCTATAAAAATCTGATTCCTGATGGTCTGAGGTGGAGCTGAAGCGGTGATGCAAACTCTGGGGAGCAGCTGCAAATACTGATGAAGCTTCGCTGGCTAGCCCGCTAGCTGCTCAACAGGCCACCCACCGTACCAGTCCACCGCCCAGGGTTTGGGGACCTCTTTTCTGGGAGACATGTTTAGGAATAGGCTTTTGTGAGGGAAAGTGAGGAGTTGGGGACCTGGGCAGGGCTCCTGGACTGGAGCGGTTCCTTCTTGGTATTTTGTGTGTGGAAATGGGGGTGGGGTGATGGCGAGTGTTAGGACGGTCCAGGAAAAGAATCAGCAGTGTCTCTTCCGGAAGATGAGGAGGGTGGAAGGGCACCTGCAGGAGTTATTGGAACTCCCCTGAGGCCTCTTCTTGACTCCAGGTGCTGCAGGAGAGCTGTGGGCTGCAGCATCCTGGCAAAGTGGCATCTTCTGCCTTTCTCTAAGATGTAAACAAGGCTGATGTCTGGCACTGGGCAGGTAGGTTCCAGCCTCCATAGCACTCCTTCGCACAGCCCTAAGCCTGATGCCACCTTCTCCCCCAGCCTTGAGTGACAGGATGCGTTGCCCTACCCACAAGCCCCCAGCCCTGGATGACAAGATGTGGTTGGTGCCCTAGAGGGGTATGACCAACTTCAGGGGGTTGGTTGGGGAGAAAAAAATTGTCTTTCAGGAGGGTAGAGGCAACCAAGGTGGTGAGAAGTTTCACAGGGAGGCAGAGCTTAGCTTTAATTTCAGCTCTTCTGATGATGATTATATAGTTTTGATCCATGGCTGAATATGCAGAGGGCTGATTTAAGTTATGCATAGATTTCAACTGCCCGGGTGGTTGGCAGTCCTAACTTCCCTTTCCCCACCCACATTGCTAAGGGTCAACTGTACTAGTTGGTTACACTGGATAAGTTGCCATCTCAGAAGCTTGTTTAATTCATCAATAAAATGGTGGTACCACAACTGCTCACCACAGCGTCCAAGTGTAAAGACTTGGGCCTTTGGTGAGCACCACTACTGCTGCAGTCGCCAAGATCTTGAGGTAAAGCTTTGCAACTCCACAGAGCTGAGCAAGCAGTCATGGGACCAGGCACAAGGGATTTGAGTCCCTTTCAAGCTCTCATCAGTGACCTACCAACGAATCATGGGTGCCTCAATTAGAATGAGAAATTGTACAGAAAACAATGCCAGGAAGACCTGCTCTGCTCTAATAATTTTAATCAGCCCCAGAACTTGGTAGCCAGGGAGGCTTTGACTTGAAGATGAGCCCCCTAAGATCCTTTCCTTCATCTAGCAACAGGGATTTGGAAAGAGGTGGAGGTCCAGGGTCTGACTTGGTCCTGGATAGATTCATTCTGGTTAAGAAGGAGGGCTGCCCTCTACTCCTAGACTTCCTCCTGCTCCGAGCTGCAAGTTTCAGCTCAGGTGTGGAGCAGGTGTTGTACAACTTGTTTTAAAGAGTAGGGTTGCTCTGCTTCTCACTCTCTGACCCCGTTACCTGCCACTCTCCCAGTTCACTGTGCCTGCCCTCCTCCCCCTCAGGGCCTCTATACTGACTCTTCCTTCAGCCTGGACAGCTCTTCCCTCAGATGACCATGTGGCTCACACCCTTCCCTCAGATGCCACATCTCAATGAGGCAATAATACCATCTCACCCTCCAGATCCCCAGTATGTTTTTTCTTCACAGACTTCCTCACCATCTGACACCCTCTTCTTTCTCTTTATTGCCTGTTTCCCCACTAGAAGTAAGCTCCACAAGGGCAGGAAGTTTTGTCTGGTTCTTGCCATTCTCAGCAAGTGACCAGTACCTGTTACTTATTTTATCAACAAATCACCAGGGCCTTCATTAAGACAAGTCATTGTTAAAGAAGTGACAGCAGAGAGGATCTGCTCTGCCATCATGACTTTTGCAGGACAGTTCTGGATCTTGCTGGCCAGAGAGGTCTTTGCAGGTACCCAGAACAGGATGGCATAGAGAGCCTGACCAAGTACTTGTGACAATGAGGATGGTTCTAATGTGGATGCTGGGTGGCCTTTCTGTTCAGTGTGAGGAGTCAGACTCGTGATGGGGTATCCATACCAGGTTGCTAGGAGGGGAAAGTCTGTTCTTTTTTAAGCAAAAGAATCTTCTGGAACTTCCTTTCCTCTGTGATATACTTTTTAATGAGCAATCATAGCCAGGACAGCCCACATTTTCACATTCACCTAGTACGGCTGTGTCTCTGGGCCCACTTCTGCCTTCGCCAGCCCACATCTCCTTGCGTCCATGCAGGACCCAGACCAAGGTGGCTCTCTTCAGCTCAGCTACTTGGCCTCCAGCCTCTAGTCCTCTGCTTCAGCCTCTGGGGAACTTCTGCTGGCTCCTTCAGGGCTCCCAGCACTGTCTGCTGTCTCTTTAGTATATGAGTCCCGGGGCTAGAGCTGGTTGAGCGCATATGCTCGGGCTGTACTGAGGGCAGCTTCCAGATCAGCAGTGCTTCCGGTGCCCTGGGCCACCATTCGAGAGCCCCAGGCCTTTCCCCCCATGTGGCTGCACACGGCCAGTGCCCAGGCCTCTGCTGTGAAGGCTGGCGTGGCACTCTGGGAACAGAAATAGAAGAGGCAGCAATGCAGAGCAGCCCTCCCTGCCACCATCCACTCAATGTACCCTCGAGAGTGGAGTCATGGTGATTAGCACTCCCTCCCCAGCCGGGTACACAGTTGGGGGAAATTGGGTGGAGACAGGTGAAGATTGGGTTGGGAATATGTACGGAAGCTGATAAATGTCTGCTACTTGTTTGCAAGGGATGTGCAGCCTGGAGGGGAGTGGGAATCTCATGGTGCCTTCTCTGGTGGGGGTGGTGGTAGTTAAGAACAGGGAGATGACCCTATTCCTGTCCTGAGGTGTCCTCATAGATCACCTCTAACCAGCCTTGGCTCCCTTGTCTGGGAGGAATAAAAGGCATGGAATCAGAGGGCTGGACCAGAAGATGGGTGGGGTGGGGGGCTGGTCTCCCATTTCCCTCACCTGGGCCACCTGACAAGCACAGAGCACATGTCCCAAGGGCTGGGGGCTGAGTAGAAGCACGGATGTACTGGGTGCCTGCTCACATAGCTGCCGGACCACCTTCACCAGCACCTGGGCAAGGCAGGGCAGGTAATGAACCCATAGTCCCCAGACTCCCAGCTACCTCCCTGTTAGGACTTGCCCCTTCCTAGACCCTGGGGCCACCCCCAACCCCAGTACTCACTGAGAGGGACTCAGTGGAAACTGTGTCCACAATCAGGGGCCCTGAGTGCCGCTGCAGCAGCTCCTGGGTTTTCTGTGCAGCCTGTGGGGCAGGAAGGATTGCACAGGGTCAGGCCGGAAGGCAATTGGCCTCCACTTCTGAGGCTCGGTCTGGAAATCCCCCCCGCCCCTCACCCTGTTACTCCCCAGCAAAGGTCTTCAGCATGGAGCAGAGGGTCCAAGGGTTCTGCCTAGAATGGCCTCCTTCTGTTGGGTCCCACCTGTGTCCCTCTTCTCCTCCCTCATCTTTTCCCTTTCATCTTAGCTCTAGGACCTTATAAATAGTTTGCTGAAGATGAAAGGACTAAGATTGGAGCACAGATGGACAAAAGGGGGCAGGAAGAAGGAGGATGTACAGTCAAGGAGTAAATAGGCTGAATGGAGTAATCGAGTCAGTCAGGTTCCTGGAGGGAGAGACTGAGGAAGACTTAGGAGTTGGGGAGACACAGTTTGGCAGAGAGTAGTAGGGGCCTGGTGATGGTACCTAGTTGGTATGAGAGGGAGAAGCTGCCACCCACCCCCATGCCAGGCCTTGAGACTTCTCGGTGTACATACTAGTGTCTCTGACCCTTGTTGGGTGTGCCTGGTATCTGCCCCATGGGTGCAGCCAAACCCCCTCCTACCTGCCCCATTTCCAGCTTCCGGACAGCCGTGTTGGCACGCCGTTGCAGCACCTTCAGTGTGGCCTGCAGCTCCCGCCGCTGCCACTGGGGCATCACAGCAGTGTCTATAGCCTATGGCCAGAAGCAGCATGTCATCCTTTCCCCCACCTGAGCAATAGCCTCTGAGGCAGGGGCCAGGAGAGCCAGAGAAGAGACCACATCCACCTCATCCCACCCTGCAGACAAACAACAAACGGGGCCAGCGAGAGACCAACAACAATGCTGGGGAGAGATTGGAAGGGTCTGGGGAGGCATGGGGAGGCGGGCACAGCTCCACGGTGGGGTGGTCCTCACATCAGTGAGTCGTCCCACGTCCTTGGATAGCTGCTGTGCCTCCACCACATCCCGGCTGCCCCGACTCAACCGCTCTGCAGCTGCTTCCACCTCCTGGGCCAGACTCTGACCCACCTCTCGGGCCTGCAGGGAGGGAATAAGATGGTCAGGGCTGCTCAGCTTGCTTTTGGGGCTCTGGACTCATTGCTGCTCAGGGCCAAATTAGAAGTATTTAACAATCAGGACCAATCAAAGCACCAAATAGTCATAACACATGCCAGCAGTTGGTATGGCCACATCAGTGCTCATGTACGAACACTGGTTCTGCTGCGAGGCATCCCCAGCTTGAGTGTCAGCTGTGCCCCCCGACCCCCATCCACACTCAGCAGCTTCCTAGGGCCTGCCTGCTGGTGTGCTGACCTGCTGGGCCTGCTCCCCCGTGATGGCCAGTAGGCGGGTGGTGCCCTTGGTGAGCTGGCGTTCCCCAATGATGACCAGGTCCCCTATAGACCCCGTGTGTAGCAGGTGCCTGTGGGTAGAGGGAGGGAAGAGGAAGTTAGAGGGGATGATGGGAGAGAAAAGAGTAGCCTGACTCCAAACCAGGGGCTGGTGGCTCCAAAGACCAAGGAAAGGTGAAGATCCAGGCCAGGGCAGGCAGAAGAGGGTGACTCACGTCCCACAGCACAACTCCACAGAAGTCTGCAGTGCAGCTTGGGAGGCTGGGTCCAGGGCATGGGCCACGGGCACCCCCACTGACACCACCCGCACTGGGTCTGGGTATACCTGTGGGTGAGAGGGGACAGGTCTGTTAATTGGCCTGTGGGGGAAAAGGCGATCTCCACCAAGGGGGCTCCCCCAACTAACCTCATCCAAAGAACGCAGGCCAGGGACATGGGCAGTGTGTGCCAGGGCTACCTCCTCCATGTACACGGCCTCATCCTGCCCCACAGCTTTCTGCACGGTGCTCTCCACTGCCCGGAGCTGCTCTGGGGTCAATGGGGCCTGGTGGGATGGCGGTGGGGAAATGGATTGATTGACAGGCAGTTAGCCCTATGCCTGCAACTGATGCATTAAGAAACAGTCACTGTTCACTGAACTACCTGGGGTTCTAGAATAGTGGCTAGCACATAAAAGGTACTCAACAAACATCTATAGAGTAGGCAATTCTTTTCCTTAGAAGGCTGGGAGTTGGGACTTATTAGAAGCTGCAGGTCTTTCCTTAGGCACTAAAAGTTGATGGAAAAACAGAAAATGGAGGCTCTATACTCAGGGAGCTTACAACAAGGGGCAGCCCAATGAAAAAGAAGTACAGGATGTGGGAGATGCAAGACCAAGGAGTAGTCAGGTGGAATGGGATTTAGTCAGTGAGCACTTCCTGGAGGAGGTATCTGAGCCAGATATGCAAGGAGAGGAGGAAAAAGGGTGGCAGAGAAGGGAAAGGGCAGCTCAGTTTAAGCAAGAATGGCTTGGGTGACAGCAAGAACAAAGCAGCTGGGTGGATGGAGGTATACGGAGGACTCCAGAAGCTGATCCCTTGCTGGTGTGGGAGGAGCCTGATGGGAAGATATCAGCCCAAGTTCCCACAGTAATTAAATGACAGGGAACCCAGGCCCTTGAATTGGCCTGACTCCCTCACCACCAGACTCTCTTGCTTGAAGCCTGTTGCTTCACCTGAAGCCTGTCTTTCCGTGCCCTGCTTACCTGGGTGGCCACATCAAAGCGCAGCCGCTCAGGATTGAGATGGGAGCCTCGCTGTTCTGTGCCGGGGCCCAGGGCCTGCCGCAGTGCCCAGTTTAGCAGATGGGTAGCTGTGTGCTTCTCCATGCAGCCTAGACGCCAGGCCTGAAACACTTCTGTCACCCAGAGTCCGGGGTGAGGGTGAGGGGTGGGGAGAGTAAAGGGGCTGCAGGATATAAAGAATAGCAGGGGTGGGGTCCTTACTTTATCCACATACAGCTGCACCTGGTCCCCCACTTTCAGGCACTCAGGGGCCACCATCTCATGTAGGATGAAGCCTCCGCAGACTTGGGCCCGGGCCACTGGGAACAGCACATCCTGGGGAAGGGCAGGGGCCAAGGTGCTGGAGTGACTACCTATAACCTTTCCCTTTCCTTGGTCTGCCTCCTGCAGATGTTAGCTTCTGTGTATGTCACGGGGCTCACCTGCTGCCCCACCCGCACCAGGTAGCCTCGGTCTGAAGCCTGACCCCCCTGTTCAGCGTAGAAGTTGGTTTTGTCTAAGAGGAGGCCACAGCGTTGGCCTTCCCCCACAGAAGCCACGGCTGTTCCATCCTCTGTATACAGCTGGAGCACCTGAGCCTCGCAGGTGCTGAACTCTGCCAGGGAAAAAAGAGTGGTTATCAGTGCTAGGCTGGGTTCTGGGATGTGTATGTGGGTCTATGCCTTACTTGAAGCCAACAGGCATCTGGCTGTGGGGCAAGTCCAGCTGAGGGCAGCAGTGACCCTTGGTGGCTACCCCCCACCCCGCCCCAGGGAATGCATAGGGTTGGCAGCAACCATCTGGGCTGTCCCTCTCAATCATGGTCAGGTAAGCCTGTGGCCACCTGCCTCAGTCCAGTCTCTCACCGTAACCCCCGCTTGGTAGCAGGCAGTAGTTGTACTTGGGGCTGTCATCAGTTGGGGGCACCCCTCGGTGCTGCAGCTCCCCCAGCGCATGGATGCCAAGCTGTAGTCCCTGCTCCTGAACTGGCTCAGCCTGCCGGGCCCGGTGCTGCAGGATGGGCATATGTGTGTGTATGGAAGGGGTGCAAGGAGAGTGAAACGGGACTTGAGCCTCTGCAGAGCCCTGTTCCCGCCACAAAGCTGTATGAACCCTGCAGCAACCTCTGGAATAAGCTCTCAGGGCTTGGTTGGCTGCTAGAGACCCTGGGCTGGCTGGTGAACCACTCATCGCGCAGGGTCTCAGCATCAGGCCTCCCGCATCCACTTCTGCCCCTGGAGGCCCTTCTAAGATGCTGTGCTGGCCTCTCCCCTTCCACTCCTGTTTAGCACACTGTGCCAGCATTCCTCTCTATGGGCTCTGGGTGGGACCTGAGGTGAAGGGACAGACCCTACCTACTTCAGCCTTCTGTTTCCCTCAATAGCTGCAGCTCCTCTCCCAGGAACTCAGGGCTGGGGAAGGGGCTGATTATCCCAACAGAACCCTGGTAGGGGTGCCCCAACCTGTACCTGGGCCTCTTCCTGGGCCAGCCGTGCCAGCCCAGCAGAATCCAGCCGCATCCCTTTCTCCTCCAGCATCAGCTCTATCAGGTCCAGGGGAAGCCCCAGGTCCCCAGACATTGACAAGGACCAGGCTACTTCAGCTTTGTGGAAGGAAGACAAGGGATGTTGACTGGGTAGGGGCAGGATAGAGGGAGGAGAAGTAAGGGAGAAGTAAGGGTCACAGCTTTTCTAACTATACAGAAGCTACAAGGTGGCAAGCATATGTGCCCCCTCTCCATACCAGTAGACCCAAGACAGGGGTTACCTTCAGGCTTCGTGCTCCAAGAACAGAGCTGGGGTAACCCAGGGTACTACCGTGGCACCTGTCATTTCAGAGGAGGAGGGAAGCTCATTCTAGTCTTGAAGCCAGCCTTGGAAAGCAGACGAAGGTGGGGGGATGGGGGGGAAACGGGGGGAGACGGGGTGGCATTCTCACCAAAGAGTGGTCTGGGTGTTAGGAAGAGTACAGGGAGAGGGACTTGAGTTGGAGGGGGTGGATGTGAAGCACAGGGCTGGTTAAGAGCTCCCTCCTTGGACTGCATTGGTTCATCCCGGTGAGGTCCTCATACCTTGGTGAGGCACCTTACTCACCAGGGAACAGATCAGAAGGTCCCAGGCGCCTCAAGGTGCGATCGATGATCCGCCGACCCCGTTGCAGGGAGGCCAGAAAGGCTGCTTCATCCTCTGACACCAGGTTGGCTATCTGAACCGGGGGCAGGACAGGACTGGAGGGAGAGCCTCTCTCCACCACTTTCTTGTCAGCCATTCCCTCCCCCATCTGAATCTAGTACCTGGGCTGAGTTCTTCTGCAGTTCCGGATAAGTGTCTCCCTAGAGAGGTAAAGAGGGCTGAAGAGGTGTGAAAGGCAACCAGCTGACTCTCCACCTCCCCACCCTGGGGCTCCTTGAGGACATCTGCCCTGGAGGCTCAGATGGGCTGATGGACAGGGGGAGGGACAAAATGCAGGCTGTGGGGTAGGGTCATAGGCAGGGGTTCCCAAGGTCAAAGGCTCAGCAGCCTAGGCAAGTAGGCCTCTTGAAAGCTCCCTGCTTTTTATAAATAATTCCAGCTTTCTTAGTCTACTGACAGGACATTAGGATTGACATTTAGGATGGGAAGCCTAGGCGGAGGGCACTGCCTGGTCTCATCGGCCAGCTCCCTGAGTGCCCAGGGAGGCCCAGAGGAGTGAGCTCTGCCCTTACCAGTGTCTCCACCACTACAGGTACCAGGCTGCCTAGGAAGCCAAGTGGTGCCCGCAACACCTCTGTAGAGAACCGCACGGCTCGACGGAGGATTCGACGAAGAACCAGCCTAGAGGGGTTCAGAGCCCAGATATGAACCCTCAGCAGCCCCTGGTCAGCAGTACACAGAGTGGGGAGAACAAGGTCCAAAGTGTGTGCTCCCACCCCAAAGCCCTCTCCCTTCTCCCGCTCCTCCTGCCATCTCAACCCAACCCAACTCTCCATCTGTGCCCTCCTCTCCCCTGCAAGCCCCAGCTGCCTCGGGCCCTGTCTGTAGTCCTTCCAGACTCACGGGGCACCTGACGTTCCAGGGGAGACGCCATCAGCAATGCAGACACTGAGTGTGCGAATGTGATCGGCCACCACTCGGTATGCCATGTCTATGCGGCCCTCGTCTGCCGCCCCTACCCGACCCAAGTAAGGGGGTGCCCCACAACCCTGGAAAGCAAGAGAGAAGGAGACATGGTTCTAGCTGACTGACCTGGCCAAGGTGGGATGCCCTTAATCATCCCTAGAACATCTTCCCTCATCTGTAAAGCCGATCACATCTGGAATGGCCAGGCTGGAAAAGCTTCAAAGATGAATGGGAGCCAGAATCTGCCCTCGCAGGGCCCACAATCACACTAACAATGATGATAACTGTGATCATTTACTGAATTTCTACTATTAGAACTGGGAGGGTGCTTGGATGACATGACATCTAATCCCCAAAACATCCTGTTCTGGGAGGTATTACTATTCTCACTTTAAGAGGAAACCAAAGCTCAGGGGAGCTAAGTGCCACAAGGCCACACAACTCATAAGGAGCAGATTTGAGATTTGTACCAGACCTATCTGACTCCAGGTGCTCTCCGTTACACACCCACCACTACAGGCTTTATTGGGGGCAGGATGGGAGGGTGTAAGCTGTGTGTACATGTTCATACTCCAGAGCAGAGTGCTTGATTCATCTAGCCCCAGACCTGTATCTTCCCTAAGCTGCCCCTCTCAATAAACAATCCTGCCATTCACTGCATTGCTCAGGTCCAACACGTAGCCAGGCTTGACTTTCTTTCCCCTCCCCATCCAATCCATCAGTGGGGCCTTTGCTTGTACCCCCATGAGAGCTCTCAAATCAATCTACTCTTCTCCACTTCCACTACTACCAGCCTAAGTCATGCCCTATTGTCTCTTCCCAATTGGTTTCTCAGCGTCTACTCATCTCCCTCTAGCCCACCCTTCACATAGCAACAGGAATGGCCTTTCAGAAGTGTCAATCAGATCATGCCCCTCCCCTCCTAGGGCCTTGCTCACTAGTTAGAATGAAAGCCTCACTTAGGACTTCAAGATCTCACAAGATTGGACTCCAGCCTTCCTCTCTGTGGTAGACTGTTTGCCAAAACGGCCACAATCCTTCCCTTTTTTGTGTGCATGCCACTTTGCCATGTGACTTTATAGTTGCTTTCCATCAAGGGACAGAATCTATTTCGCCACCCTTTGAATCCAGGCAGCCTGTGACTTGCTTTGGCCAACAGAATGTAGAAGAAATGACTGTTCTGAGCCTAGGCCTCAAGAGGCCTCGTGTGCTTCTGCTCTCCTTCTTGGAACCTTGTCGAGCTGTGATGTGAACAAACCAAAGCTAGCCTGCTGGATGATGACAGACACACGGCCTGGTCACCTCCATTGCCCCAAAATGACAGCCAGCCAACTCTCAGAAGAACAGCTGCCAAGCAGCTGACCATAGACGTATGAGTGAGTTCATACTGGATGAAAAGAATAACCCAGCTTATACTACATTGCTAGCCCACAGACTCATATGCTAAATGATTGTTGTTTTAAGCTACAAAGTGTTAGATGGCTTCTTACACACCAAAAGCTAACTGACACATTCTCTAACTACATCCCACATGATTTTACTTTAGCTGGCTGGCCATCTTTTTGTTCCTTTCTTGCTTTTAGGGCCTTGGTATCTGCTGTCCCCTCTGCCTGGAATGAGCTTCATTCAGGTGGCTAACTCTTCCTCTCTCAGGTTTCGGCTCATAGATCATCTCATTGGTGAGCCTTCCCCAAACACTGTGTCTAAGATTCCTCTGTACCCCTGCCCCGCTGCCCTAATTACTATCACCCATGTTTACTGCCTGATCACAATATGTAAGCTACCATCATGTTCTTTAATACATTTACTTATTATCTCTTAGGCTAGAATGTAGTCTCCATGATCTCTTTTATGTTTACTACTGTATCTCCTGTACCAAGCACAAAGAACTTAATATAAAGCAGGTGCCCAACACGTATATTTTGAATAAATGAGGTAAGGAAGGAGTTAGGAGCAATATTAGGTAACAAATCTGAATCCTAGCCTCATGTTTGACACCCTGATATCCTTGGCTGGTCACTGTCCCCACACACGAGAATACTCTGAGTTCTCAAGAAAGATGGAAAGTGATAGCAGTGGCACCAGTGATGAGCAGGCCAGAGAGGCTTCTGGAAGGGAAGAGGTAGGCTCACCTGTTGTATGGCATTGAGCAGCGGGGAAAAAAGGTCAGTGTCGTAGGTGGAATGTCTGCCTTGCAGCACAGCTACCAGCCTCTCCAGGCCCATTCCAGTGTCCACATGCCGCTGGGGCAGGGGCTGCAGGCTTCCATCTGCCTCTCTGGCCAGGGAAGTTATGTGAGGTGAGGCCCCGCATAGGATTACAAGTGTGAGGCAGATGCTCAAGTTGGGTAGAGGAATGAGGTGGGGTCCAAGGGGCCTGACAGTGGGAGGAACCAGAGGGTAGTATAATCCCCCACCCCTCTCCCAGATGCAAACAATGATGGCCTTGGGTCCTGTCCTTTCTCATAAAAGATGATCTCCACTCTCAGCCCCACTTGGGCCCTTGCCTAGACCCAAACATGCCCTTTCTGAGATAGAATTCTTTGCCTTACAAACAGACATGTCAAGGCTAGAAGAAAATCTTAGAGATCATCAAGTTCAACTCTATCATTTGGTAAGACAGCAGAGACCAGAGAGCAGCAGTGACTAGTTTAAACTGTCATAGGCAAAGACTAGGATTAAATCAGTCATTATCTGAAAAGTGTTTAGAAATGTATCTGGCACATAATAAATGCCATTTAAGTGTTTGTTTTTATAAGAAATGGATCGAAGTCTCCTGACTGCCATCTTTTTCACTTCCACCCCATTACCTGTTGTGCTGCATGAAGACCAGATTCCAAAGCTCCACCAGCTGGGGGGCCCCCACCCCATCAGCCAGGTCATAGTGGATCTCAGTACAGGGCCCACAAGGACCAGTATCCCCCATCTCCCAGAAGTTCTCTTGTGGTCCAAAGGAAAGCACATGGCTAGCGGGTACCCTGGAAAGAAAGCCAGGCAGGTGGTGGAGAGACAGACAAACCCAGAAGCCAGGACCCTTTCTGCCATGGGAACCACTCCATCAAGTTCAGCAAGAGAAGGAACAGGGCTGCCCCTACAGTCTCCTGGGATATGCTGATACTCTGAGGACTGGCGCTAGTAGTCTCTATTTTCCAGGCTTCCTGTTCTCCACAGGTGGACATTATGGAGGGCGGATTTACCCTAAGCTGAGCCAGATGTCCCTGCTCTCTAGGTCTGGGTTCAGCCTCGTGTTAGGGTCACCACCAAAGTAGGAGATCCATAGCCTGTCCTTAGGGATCCCATAGACCTGAGTCAGCAGTTCCCAGGCCATGCTGCAAGCCTCCTCCTGTAACAGAAACGCACACGAGAAGAAGAAAATGGGTAAGATGAAAGCTCAATGAAGTGTCAATGAAGCCACATGAGTTTGGTTCTCAGATGAAGACAAAACCATTTCCACTGCTCACCTTGTTTTTAGAACAAGTCAAGATCATTTCTGTTGAGATTTTTCCTGCCTAGAAAGCTTCCTCCCTCTTCTAAATCCTCCCTTCCTTCAAGTTCCACCTTCCGCATGAAATCCTCTAATCACCCTAGCCTGAGATGATTTTTAACTCCTGCATTTTAGTATTGCTGTCTATTTAGTCATATAATATTGACCAGCCATTAGGCAGGAGGCACAGTCCTAGCCCTTAAGGAGCTTACAATCCAATTAAGGAAATGAGACACGTTCACATTATACATGTTCATCTTGCACTTTTACTCTGTGTTTGGTACGAGGCCCTGCCAAGCAGACTCTAGGAGTGGAGACCTTGACTCCCTTCTTGGCTGACCGATGACCTTTTCCTAACTCCAGGGCTTCCTGGGGACTCACCTTAAAGTATTCACCCCCAAAGGCCCAATTGCCAAGCATCTCAAAGAAGGTATGATGGGAAAGGTCTCGGCCCACATCCTCTAGGTCGTTGTGGCGTCCTCCAGCCCTCACACATTTCTGGCTGTTGGCCACACGTCGGAAGCCTGCCATTTCACTTCGTGGATCCACAGTGCCCAGGAATATTGGCTTGAACTGGAAACATATGAAGAAGGGGGCGGGGGATACCCTAGTTCCCCAGTAGAAGGGAAAGGTGGGGAATGAGGACAGAGATGGCTGTTCTGACCGAAGGCTGACTGTACCCCCCGAGAATGCAGTGTGGTCTTGGCCAGGTTGGCAACTTCGGAACTTAGGAGCACCCATCTCTGGTGTGTCTGGGGCAAGCAAGGGGTAAATAAGTCATGAGACAGAGACCCTCTGCTGGTAATAGTAAAACAGGCAAGGTAAAAGGAATGTGTTTGTGGCTGGAAACAAGGCACTGAATAGCCGCATGCTCCACCTCAGCTTTTTCAACCATACCCAATAACTTCAGGGTATAAAACTGAGACCACAGGGTACTGAGCACGCCTAACAATGTCAGCATTAATATGGATCTTGAGCAGTCTCTAACCGATTGCCCCTCCACATCCCACCCATTTTACAAATGGAGACAATGAAGTCAAGGAAGGTGACTGGTGCTCAAAGGCTTAGAGACCGTAGTCCAGCATATAGCACTTGCTCAACAACACATTCATTTACTGCCAACCACCGACTGCCGTTTTTCCCCAAAGGCTATGAGCTCCGCCCCTTGCTTCTGTTGCCCAATCCCGTGGCGCCTTTCTCTCTGGAAAAATCATGCACTCCGCTCCCACCTGATTCATGCCCGCGTTGACGAAAAGTAAAGTGGGGTCGCCGCGGGGCCGCACGGAAGCAGACGGCACCAGTCGGTGGCGATGGCGGTCCCGAAAGAAGCTCAGGAAGGCGTCACGCACGGCCGCCGCCTGGGCTGGATAGGGCTCGGATGAGAACCGCAGAGGGTTGGGCCCCCTCCATGAGGGCGACCTTCCAATGGCTTGCCGCAGTCTCCCGGCTGCTACTACCACCGACGCCGGCATCTTAACTTGGGGCAGAGACCTCACGGGGTCAAAGGCCACCGCGGGAATAGAGGTGACGCGAAGGAAGCCGGGCGTTTCCTACAGCGGTTCCTGGTGGCTGGAGGACTCAAAGCAGCATCTACCGCCCGGGTGGAAATGATCATGAAGGGGACGCCTGCAGGCGTGGCGTAGCACAGCGGCCTGGCACATTGAAGGCCGTTAATTCATTCGGCATTAAACAAGTATTCATTGAGAGACTACTCTGTGCCAGCCATTGTTTTAGGCACTTACGGTGCGTTAGTAACAAAATTAACAAGATTCCCTGCCTCCAGAAATCTATATTATAACAGTAATTATTATGTTCATTAATTTTGCAAGATTACAATGGAGTTATAGTGAACAGATGTGTGTGTGTGTGTGTGTGTGTGTGTGCGCGCGCGCACGTGTGTGTGTTTTCTGGCTGAGGGAAGAAGGCAAAGAGTGCCAATGGAAGTAATAGCAGCATTCTTTCAAGAAGTATTCAACAAATTTATTGAATACTTGCTATGTTCCGGGCACTATTCTAGGCACTTGCCAGTTCCCTGTGCCGGTGGCATTGAAAATGGCCATTTCGTTCTGAAGGGACTGAAGCAGACCTTTCAGAGCAGAAGTCTAGGAGAGACGCAGAAGTTGGACAGCATCTGCTCCATTATTAATTGCTTAATAACATTTGGTCTTTTAATTTATTTGCCTGGGGATTAGAGAGAATCCAGGTTGTCAGAGCAGGATGAAACTGTTGGCCAATAGCTGTAAAGATTTCTCTCTCTCCCAGCCTCTGAACGCCCCAGGGTTTTGTGTGTTTTGCTTTAGAGTAAGAGAGATACCTGTTCCACCTCCCCCTCTGCCTTTCTCTCCGTGGTGACAGCTGTGACCATAAGGCCAACAGAGGCCCTTGAGTGTGTAGTCAGTGTCCTCACGAGGCTTCTCATGATATCCTCTGCTCTTGGTTTGGGAAATTAAACAAATCGAGAAGAGAGCCCAATAGGGGCAGCAGAGCTGAGGCCAGTGTGGTCACTTACAAGGTCTCAGTCATCCAGGTGGGTTCTTTTGGCTACCATTCTTTGTGCGTTATGTTATTTAGGGACTTTCAAAACATGGTTTCCTTGGGAAATGTGTAGTCTTATTTGGACTTGAGTTTCTATAGTGATTGTGAATTCTTAACTTTTTATTCTGATAGAGACCATAGCATCTATCCCATGATCCTCTGTTTTTCCTTTTGCCCATGTAGGTTAAAGGTGCTGTTTTGAAAATGTGTTTTGCCTGTTTTGGTTTTTCCAGTGTTTTTGGAACAGAAACCCAAAACCAGATGGGGATTTCCCTGAGACTGATCATTTTGAGACAAGACCGTGAAATTCTTCCCCAAACTGAGATGGGAGTGTTTTGCTAGAGAAATCTAGCTGGGGCCTCCACCTAGTACTGATGTAGACTTTCTTTTTTCCTTCAGATTTTGCCCAGAAAGGTTTTGCATTATAGTAGGAACTTCATGTTTTAGACTAATGTGGATCTAGTATGTAACCATGGATTTTTTTTTTTTCAAACAGTGTATGGAAATAGAATTTCAGTTCACCCATTTAAAGTGTAGAATTCATTGGCTTTTTGTACATTCACAGTTATAATTTTAGAACGTTTTAATTATCCCCTAAAAGAAACTGCATACCCTTTAGCCATTAACCCAATGCCCCAGTCTCCTTCAGCCATAGGCAACCACTAATCTACTTTCTATCTATATATGTGCCATACACTATATAGTCCTTTGTGACTGGCTTTTTTCAAGTAGCATAATGTTTTCAAGTTTTATCCATGTTGTAACATGTATCATGAATTTTTAGAAATGCGTGTTTTGAGTTGTTTTTGTTTGAAGAAGCGTTTTTTCCCCATCTTACTATTTTGTCCTTGCCATTAAAAAAATAATCATTTTCTTTTCTTTAAATGCGATTTCCTGGTAAGTCACTCTCTTCTTTTTACTATTTCCCAGTGAAGCGAAGTGGTTCTTTTAGGACTGGAATGTGTCCATTCTGATTTGCCACTGTCATCTGATGAGGAAGTTAAACTTAAGGTCTGCAGTTTCCCAAGATAGATGGATATGGAGAGAAGTCACCAGACTGGAAAGTTACTGACCTGAGAACCTCTCTTAGGAGTACTTATCCACTGACTTAGTATCGTAGGAATTTCATTTTGGGGTTTAAAATGCAAGTGGAGTCTGTTTCCTGGGAGCTGTTCAATTGGGTTTAGGTGCTGCCTTCCCTGGGTCTGAGATTGCCCTTATGTTGCTATTTGATATCCTGGCAGGTCCAAGGTGCCCTTTCTTTGAACCCTCTCTTTTCACGTTTTTCATGAGAAGCAAAACCGTAACTCTGGGAATGGAAATTGTCTTTCCTGATTTCCCCATTGGCTTTGAGAACAGGAACCTGAGGTCAGTTATGCATTCTGTCCTGAACTGATGGTCAGAGGAGACACAAGGGAATTTTCACCGATACTGAGCATAGAGAACTCAGCTTTGGGAACTTCCTCTTATAAATCATAAAGGCTGTCTTTTAGTGTCTAGGTTAAAGTTCCTAGCTTGATGTATTCTTGCCTTATATGGATTGTGAAAGCAACCCTTGTGAAATGTTAATAAGCACGGTGATCTCTGGGATCTTGTTAAAAATGCAGATACTGGTTCAGTAGGTCTGGGGTGAGTTAGAAATCTCGTATATCTAGCAAGCTCTTAGGTTGATGCTGTTGCTACTGCTAGTCTACTAGATCATTCCTTGAGTGACAAGGGTGTGGTAAAGCACTTGTGGGAGGAGTTGGGATAGACTTTTTCCTGGGGCCAGACCCCAGGGTTTGACTTTTCCCTTTCCTCCCAGAGCATGTGGGTGGAGCCGAGAGTTGCTGGTGCTCATGCGTACTCGGTCCTTTTCCATCCTCCCCCCACCTTGGGTGGTACAGAGGGTGGCAGTTGCCACCGCCTGTTGCTAAGAGACACGGAGGTAGTGCGAACCTGCGGCAGGAGTTGGGGACAGGGGAGGGAAGCGTCACCCGCAGGAATTAAGCAAGGGCATGGATGACGTGGCTCCAGGTGTGGGAGCCTTCTGGGATTAGAAATTAAAGGATTAGTAGACCTTCGAGGGTTTGTCCTTATGCATTATTAAATGGTTATATTTTAAATGGTTATATAAATACCTACATAATAGCCTCGATTTTGCCTCCTGGCCTGCAAAATCTAAAATCTGTACTGTCTGGCCCTTTGAAAAAAGTTTGCCAACCTCTGTATTAAAGGTTAAAAAATGTTTTGTTTTGTTTTGTTTTTTACTAAATCACATAATAAAACAGATGTAGAAAAATCATCCAAACCAAATTTATAGCTTAATTATTAGAAGGCAAACATCTTTTTATCCACCATCCAGATAGAGAATAGAACTTTGCAACCACCCCAGGAGCCCAGCATGGACTCTGCCCTCACCCCGACCACCTTCCTCCTCCTACAGGTGACCATGCACCTGACTTTAATAATAATCACTACTTTGCACTTCTTTATAGTTTTATCACCCAAATATCTGTCATAGTAAGAAATGTCCAAACCTGTAGAGAATTTTTAGAAGAGTTTACTTGAGCCAAACTGATGACATATGCTGGGGAGCAAGATCTCAAAAGATCCAGAGAATAACAGCTTTGCAGCAGCTTTTATCATTTGAAATTAAGGAAGGGACATAATGAAGATTGGAGAAAGCAAGGCAGGGATTGGATTACAGAATAGTTAACAGGATAGTCTTCTGTTTTAGGGTGTATGCATTAGGAGTATTACTTCTGGCATGTCAAAGGTGTGTTAACCTAGATGCACAAGAACAATGGACAGGGCTGGCTTAAAACCTTTCACTAAAGTTATAAGCCTGGGATATGACTATCCACCATGACCTGCCCAATTAGGAATTGATGATCTGAGTACCTGGTGAGGTGACTTTCCATAGAACTCCTTTTTTGGGTCTTCATATCCATCCTTAGATGTTATAATTTTCTCTGTCATTTAAAAAAGCTTACTTTATATGTGTTTTAAGTCTTTTAATCTATAGGTTCCCTCTTAATCCCCTTCTTTTCCTTAGAGTATGTCTGTTGCAGAGCCAGGGAGGTTTTACCTGTAGAGTTTCCCACAGTCTACATTTTTGTTGACTGCATATTCAACATTCAACTCACATTCAGCGTGTTCTTCTGTCTTCTCTCTCTTTCATGCAAATTAGCATCTGGATCTAGAGACTTGATCAGATACAGGTTTGGATCCTTTTGGCAAGACTCTAGATGGTAGCGTGCTCTTTCAGCTGAGGGGACATTGATGTCTGCTTGTCCTTCTATGATCTTAGCAGCCATTTATACATAATGCCTATAACTGTTAATTTATTGGAAGGTGCAACATGTGATATATTAATTCTATTATTTCTTTTTCATTTGCTGGAATCTTTCTATAAAGAAGTGCTTCCTTTAATTTATTATTTCTTCCTTAGTGGTATAGTTAATGCAGAAAAGAAAGGACAAATGCTTGACGTTTCCTCCTTACCAGTGTTTAAGATAATGAATTTGTTTCCTATCACTACAAAGGTTATCTATTATTTTATTTTTCGATATAGTTTTGAACTTATGGATTGCAGCATATTTGATTGTTTAAATCCATTGCAATAGGGACTGAAAAAAAGATTCTATAGAAAGTAACCTCACAAAGTGATCTGATCGTCAATTCCTAAGTGAGCAGGTCATGGTGGGTGGTCACACCCCAGGCCTATAACTTCTTTAGTGAAAGGTTTTAAGCCAGCCCTGTCCATTCTTCCCCTGTATTAATACATCTTTGACATCCAGGAGCAAGACCCCTTGAAATGGGTATTCACCCTCAAGAAAGCACATAATCTTGTTCCCTCCTTAATTTCAAATGCATAAAAGAAACTGTTATTCTTGGGAGCATTTGAGATCTTGCTCCCTGGCATATGTTGTCAGTTTGTCTCAGATAAATTCTTATGAAAATTCTCTACAGGTTTGGACATTTCTTATGTTGACAGCAGTATTCTGTGTTAAAACTCAAATTGTGCCATCTTTGGTCAGTGAGAACCTCTTTGATTTGGCTTTGAGTCCTTTTGATATGATCGTGGTAGTTATTGATTGATTTCTTGCGTTCCGTTTTGACAAGATATTTATCGCTCACTTTGTACATTTCTTGCTCCAGACTTGGGATTAGCCTTTTTCAAAAGTCCTGGTTACTTTTAGTGGGAAATGATATTTCAAAGCTACAAACTGGGCGCTAGGGATGCTCATTGTTACCAGGCTGGTGATTGTTTCTAGGTTTTTATAGAGGACAGAGATAGGGAGAATGTATATTTACAGATAGAATGTTCCATTAGAGGGTTTTAAGCAGGGGAGCGATAATCTGATTTATGCTTTTGAAAGGTCATCCTACTGAGAGAGAATGGATTATAGGGGCAAGAAGGGAAGCAGGAATGCCTATTAGGATGTTGTTGTCCAGAAGAGAGGTAATGTGGCACTAGAGACAGGAAATGATTGGATTCAGGCTGTATGTGGAGATAGAGCTATGTATACTCATGGGTGGGATGCAGGAAAAGAGGGAAGAGACTAATTTCTAAGTTTATGATCAGAGTAACTGGGGGTGGGGTGGGGTGGTGCCATTCATTGACATGGGAAATGGGCAGGTGTGTGGAAGGGAATCAAGACTTTGATTTAGATGTATTAAGTCTAAGTTTAGACTAAGTTTAGACGAAGTGTAGATATCAGTTGATGTTGGATGTAAAAGTCTGGAGCTCAGAGGCAAGGGCTATAGCTATAGATTTAGGAGTCACTAGTACATCAGTGGTCCTGGATGAGATAGGATCATCTAGTGAAGGAGCGGGATGGAGAAGAGAGGAGGGTCAGGGCTGCATCCTGGGGTGCTGGAAGAGGAGGCTCCTGCAGGGGAGCTTGAAAAAGCTGTCGGAGTCAGGCAGAAAACTGGAAAGAGTTTATGAAAAATATATTTTCAAAAAATAGTGAGATAAGTGCCTCAAGAAGAGAAGATAATGTTTGAGGAGGGAATGGCCAGTTGTATCAAGTACTACTGAGAGGGTTGAGCAAGAGGGCACAGACCTGACCAATGGATTGGGTGAGATGGGAGTAGTTTCAGAAGGATGGTGGGAAGGAAAGCTCATTTGGAGTGAGTGACAAGAGGAAGTGAGAAGGCAGAGACAGGAAATGTAAACAGTGTGGAGGGATTCTGCAGGGGATAGAAGCTAGAAAAGAATAGTAGAGGCTGGAAGGGGGCTGTGGGCTCTAGGGAGCATATTTATTTTTAAGAACAGTATTATTAAGGCTAGTTTGTATGCAGATGAATGTGATCCAGTACAAGGAACAAACTGATACATGAGAGGATTATTGCAGTAGCAAAGTTTTAAAGTATTTGAAGAGATTGAAAAATTCGGTACAATATGGAGGATAGGCCATAGCCATGAGCAGGGACACCCCTTCCATTATGAGAGGGAGATTTGGATACAAATGCCAGGAGGTCAGTGGATCTAGGGCTGGAAAGTGAGGGAGTATTCATCCTCATGCATCTATTTTCTTAGTGAATTTGCAGTGAGGTAAAGAGGTGAAATTGCTGTCTTGAAAGAGGGAAGATTTACTGATGTGGGGAAATATAGCAGGATTAGCTGACAGTGTTGGCCACTCTTTTAAGATTTGAGGTCATTAGTTTAAACTGAGACTGGTTACAGTGTGATGTTTGCTAGCCATGCTTAGGTGCTCAGGTGCAAGCTCAGAGCAGATGGGTAATGGCGGGTAATTAGGCCTGGGGTTCTGCCATCTGAGTGATGGAAGGAGGGGGGCAGGCACGAGTAAGTGTGTTTGCAGGGGCAGGCACGAGTAAGTGTGTTTGCAGGGAAATGGTTAAAGTCTTGAATATTGTTCAGTATTTGAGTTCTAAACACTATCCATATGGCTTATCTCATCTAATAACCTTAGTTATCATCATGTCTCAAATCTTAAAATACAAACCTTAAACAAAAATGATATATATGACATGTGGCTCCTCTCTCCCTCTGTCTTTTGGAAGCTTTGTTACTTTACAGTGGAGAAAAGAGACAAGAGACCGTTTGCTTATAACATTTAAAAATTATGTTAAAGAGATAGTCACTAGTTTAGCAAGAGAAAAATTTGTCATTAAGCCAGAAGTCAGTGGAAAGCCATCTTTAAAGTGCTGAAAAAATAAACCTGTCAACACAGAATTCCTTATCCAACATAAATATCTTTCAAGAATGAAGATAAAATCAACTTTTTAGGTAAAAATTAAGAGAGTTTATTGCCAGCAGACAACACCACGAGGAAATTCTTCAGGCTGGAGGGGAATGCTACCAGATAGAAAGTTGAGTCTTTAGGTGAATGAAGAACACTGGAAATGATAACTGTGAATAAATATAAAAGGCTATCTTTTTTCCTCCATTTATTTAAAACACACTTAACTATTTAAAGCAAAAGAATTTTGCAATCGTATAGTTCTATTTTTTGCTCTTGTCCTTTATATTATGTAATATATATGACTGTATCATAAAGGATGGGAATGGTAAGCGGAACTGTATAGTTGCAAAGTTGTTACATTTTACATGAAGTAGTATGATATTTACTCTAGGTATTCTCTGAAAAGTTAAAGATGTATATTATAATCCTTAAAGCAGAGGTTCTCAAAGTGTGGTACAAGGACTTTGGTGGTCCATTTAGGAGGTCTGCAAAGTCCTCCATTTTCTAACTACATATCTATATGAGGTTGGCTTTTCTTTTTATATGCCAACCAAAACAACACAACAGATTGAATGCAGAAGTAGATATGGGAACCCATCTGTTTTGTAAGCCAGACATTAAAGAGATTTGCAAAAATGTAAAACAGTGCCTCTCTTCTATTTTTTTGAAAATAAATTTTTCATAAAACATGTTGTTTATGTTAACATGTAATGGATTTGTTATTTATTTTAATTAAAAATAAATGGTGAAAAAAATTCAATTTAATTGTATGTGTATCTCTAACAACTTTTTGGGGGTCTTTAGTACTTTTTAGGAGTATACAGGGGTGCTGAAATTAAAACACTTGAAAATTGCCATTTTTGAGCAAGCATTCAAAAATTATGCAACTGTTCACAATAGCCAAAAGGTGGAAACACCCCAAATGTCCATCAATGGAAGGATGGATAAACAAAATGTGGTATATACATGCAGTGGAATATCACTTAGCCTTAAAAAGAAATGAAGTACTGACACATGCTACCATGTAAATAAACCTTGAAAAATCATGCTAAGTGAAAGAAGCCAAACACAAAAGGCCACATGTTGTATACTTTTATTTTATGCAATGTTCAGAATAGGTAAATCCATAAAGATTATGTAGATTGGTGGTTGCTAGGTATCAAAAGAGGGGAAAACAAAGAGTGACTGTTTAATGGGTATGGAGTTTCATTTTGGGAAGATAGCATTGTTTTTAGAGCTGGTGATTGAACAACATTATGAATGTACTAAATGTCACTTAATTGTTTTAAATGGTTTTATTTAAAAATGGTTAATTTTATGTTAGGTAAATTTTACTTCAATTACGAAATGTGACAAAGTAGTTAAAAAGCCAATAGAGAAGTTAAAATGGAATTATAAAAATTAATGAAAAGAAGGTAGGAAAGGAGTAACAGAGAAACAATGGGACAAACAAGACCAATAGCAAAATGGTAGACCTAAATCCAACCATATCAAGAATTATATTATCCCATGACCTAGCAATTCCTCTTCTAGATATTTAACCAAAAGAAATGAAAACATATATTTCAAAAATACTTGTACATGGATGTTCATAACAACTTTACTTGTAATAGCCAAAAACTTGAAACAGTCTATGTGTTCATCAACAGGAAAATGAATAAACAAATTGTGGTATATTTATATGATGAAATAGGAATTAGCAATGTAAAAGAACAAACAAACAAACAAAAACTATTCATATACCCAACATGGATGAGTCTCAAAAACATGCTGAGTGAAAGAAGTCTTATGCAGAAGAATACATACTTGATGATTGTATTTTTATAAAGTTTTAGAACAGGAAAAAAACTAATCTATGTTCCAGATCTGATTTTTTTAAGATTTGATTCTTTAAAAAGTGATTGTCTCTAGAGGGTAGGGACTTAGATAAACTTACGAAGGACTTGAAGGAACTTTCTGGGTGACGGAAATGTTCTTTCTTCATATGAGTTGGGTTACACTATTGTATTCATTTGCCAAAACTCAAGTCAAAATATTTTATGGTATATAATTTTTCCAATTTTCTTATTGTGGCAAAAACCACAAAATTTACCATCTTAACCATTTTTATGTGTACAGTTCTGTGGCATTAAGTACATTCATGTTGTACCACCATCACCACCGCCCATTTTTAGAACTCTTTATCTTACAAAATTGAAACACTTTACCTATTAAACAATAACTCTCTATTCATATTCTCTCCAGCCCCTGGCAACCACCATTCTACTTTCTGTCTCTATGACTTTTGACTAAGTATCATATATGAAATTATACAGCATTTGTCTTTTTGTGATTGGCTTATTTCCTTAAGCATAATATCCGCAAGTTTCATCCACGTTGTAGCATATGTCAGAATTGCCTTCTTTTTTAGGGCTACATAATATTCCATTGCATGTGTATACTACATTTTGCTTATCCATTCATTTCTTGATGGACACTTGGGTTTCTTCCATGTTTTAGATATTGTGAATAATGCTTCTATGAACATGAGTATTCAAATATCTCTTCATGACCCAGATTTTAATTCTTTTGGATATATATCCAGAAGTAGAATTGCTGGACCATATGGTAATTCTATTTTTAAGTTTTTGAGGAACCACCATACTGTTTTCCATAGTGGCTGTACCATTTTACATTCCCATTAACAGTGTACCAGGGTCCCGATTTCTCCATCTCCTTGTTAACACTTGTTATTTTCTGTTTTCCTGATAGTAGTCATCCAAATGGATGTGAAGTGTTATCATAATATGTAATTAAAAAGAAAACAACACACAAGAGGAATCGAACTAGTTTTGATAAGAGTAAATCGTGAAAAATGCTTTAATAAACAAACCCTAAACAAATACAGAATCTAGTTGATATGCATGTCGAATGGTTTAGGAGTGGAGTGTTCTGATATTTGCAACTTACTTTGAAATGTGTCCAAAATAAGATGGATTGATTGATGCATGGATAGATGTGTAAGGTGATAAGGCAGATATAGGAAAATATTAACAATTGTAGAATCTAGGTGGTGAGAATATTGAGTGCTTACTTCCAATTCTTTCAACCTTTCTTTGTGTTTAGAATTTTTATAATACATTTTTTTTTTAGGAGGAATATTCTTTGTCTTGGAGAATTTTTACTCTGGACTGATACTCCTGTAGAGAATGCGGGACTTGGAGAGCTGAAAGGACCCCTTTAGCAATTCAGAGGCCTTAGGGGAAACTGCAGAATCAACTTACCTAGAACTAGGACCCTGGAGGTAGGTGTGTATTAGGGTGGTGGTGGGGAGAGTAAAAGGATCAAGGGGACCAGGAATGGAGAGTAGGAAAGATGGAGGGTAATTGGAGAAAATCCACCTTTGAATATTCATGTAGGATGGACCAGTCTGGACAAGGAGATTACATATATTACTGATTTTCCTGTTTTAGGCACTTAACACTATAGAGAGTTAAGATAGCCATATGAATTAAGGGAGATCAGCTGGCCAATTGGGCAGGATCTCCAAATGGCATGATAGTACCAGGGCTCGGGGTTTGGTTCTCAGGATTTCAGTCCAGAAACTAAAACATTTGAGTATCCCCATGTGTGCCCAGATCATGCAAAGGAGAGTATTACACAATCCAGAATGATGAGACATGAAAGTACCTAGTGGATCAGATGTGTGGGGCAGATAGTCATTGCATTCTGTCTCCTGTGGGTGTGAGAAACAAATGTCTTCAGAAGCCATCTTGGAGAACAGAGCAAGGTGGCAAGAGGAGTGAGTGGAATGATGGCTTAGTGGCTGACATCATTGACTTAGGGTGGCCAGACGCATGCCTGCAAATCTTTTTGGAGGATTCACTTGGCCGGACTTAGCACACTCTCCCCCAGACAGAGGAGACACTCACATTTTTGACCCTTGGTCTTCTCCTTTCTAGACCCTATCTTTTTCTGTTAACAGATTTTTTTTTTCCTTCATATGACGCAATGAATTAGGTTGTGACATTTTAAATTAGTTATCCCGTGGGTATTTTCCATGACTTCTTAAATACACCTTTACACACAGGAGTCAGAGGTACATAAAATAACCCTTGTTTGGGGGAATGGAAAGTGCTAAGAAAGTAGAAGAGGTGATTATAGAGATAGACAGGCAGTTGAGTACCCAGACTATTTGTCAGACCCATTATGATCTCTATAGGTTCTGTCTGGATTTTAATCCTATGAGTTTTTCATGCTTCCCACTTAACCTCCCAGCTTGTATATGGAACCATTTTTGATACCTCGGAGGGTGGTATTTTTCTGTACACTCTATTCCTACAATGCATCTTTGAAGCTAAAGCAAGTCTCTACTTGTCGCTAACGTTGGGTCTGATGGGATTTTCTCTCATCATCTTAGCATCAGTCCCTACCGAGCAGTCTTTTCCAGACTGGCAGATAGAAAATTGTAAACCATCATTACCCTGGCTAACCAAGGTATTGTAGGCATTTGTCAAAACTCATGTCAAAACATTTCATGATGTGTAATTAAAAAACAAAAAACCAAAAAAACCCAACTAAACCAGTATTCGGTCTAGTTGGTAATATGCATGCTGAACTGTTTAGAGGTAAAGTGTTTTGATATTTCTAACTTCCTGTGAATGCATTAGAAATAGGGTGAATTTAGACGTATTCATTTTAGACAGTGGCAAAGAGGACTCAAAACTTGTAGGGCACATGTTAATGGAGCAACATCAGTTATTCGCTGATTTTTTAAAAAGTGTTATATATATATTTTTAATTTTGGAAGAAGTGCATGTGTAGATAAAAAAGCTAAAGAGTGAGCAGCTTCATTTAAGTCTGGATGTGAATGATAGGGTTGTGCTGTGTAGGAAAGTGGGCCTGAGGTGCTTTGGTGCTGTGAGGGGAAGAAGGAGGGACTAAGGTGTACAAAGAGCATGTCCCTAACCCTAGCCCCATTGCTTGGCACTGCGTTTGGTTAGCCAGCAATGCTCATTGGTAGAGGTGCCTGAGCAGCTTTCAGGAGGGCTGTAAAATTAAAAATCTATTCTCTCATCAGAGTTGACCAAGGCTGGGGGTCCTGTGTAATGTTTATAAAGAAGTTCTTTTTTTCATGCTATGAAAAGATCTCCAAAAGTGAAAAGAAAAACATGCTGCATGACGCGAGTGTATTTACAACTGTGCACAAAGGGATGGAAAAAGAACACTTATTCATATTTGCTTGTATAGCTCTAGAAGGGCTACACAATCAATAACAGTAGTTTCTATTGGGATGGGTGGAGGTGGAGCCTGGCCTGATGGGGGATGCAGTGGGAGTGAGGCTTTCCTTGTATACTTTTTTCTAGTTTTTGATTTTGCAAGCTATGTAGATGTATTTCCTATTCAAAATTAAATAAATGAAATATAAAAGAGAGAATATAGAATAACATGAGACAATGTTTTCCAATTCTTTGGAAGAAATAAAAATGGCAAATTTTAAGGCCGTGGCATTCCCTGATCAATCATGATTTTAGTTACAAAGACCAGCTCCAGACAGTGAGGACAGAGACTCTGTGTCTTAATAAATGTCACACATGTAGCTCTGCCATCAAGGTACATTATTTTAATATTGGTTTTGTTTTTCTTTGCTTTTTTTTTGTTTATTCTGTAGGTAAGTGTATTATCACATCATCCTTCCCCTTCACAGAGATATTTGGGCAGACTCTTGCCTGTAGGTGAGATTTGGGGTTGCAGAATAGCGTTGTCTTCTAGAATATGTGCTACAAAGGCAGGCATCATGTGATGGCTGTGGCTCCTGGGAATCAAATTAGCTCACTCACCAGAGTATCTGATCTCCCTGCAACTTCCTTCTTTCTTGTTGTTTGAGCTTTTAAGGATGGAGATAGTCATTCTGGCTCTGGTCTGGACAGTTATGATGAGAAGCCCTTCTGCAATAAGTACCTAAATAAATTAGAACAAAGACTTCCATTATCCCTTGTTGAAATGGGGCCTCTGTCTGTAAGGATGTCTGGAGAATGGAAGAGTAAACACAGAATTAGGAATCCTAACATTAATGCAATTTTCATTTTTTTATCAGCTTACTCATCTTTGAGATGCTATTAAAAATACATGCAGGATGTGAGTGAGATAAAACATATCAAAATTCAAGTTGATTCCAATTTACAATGGCTCCATTTCTCTAGCCTTCTGGCTTCCATCAGCTTTAGCCATCTGGAACCCAGCCCAGAGCATGGGAGTGAGGGAGAAGGGCCTCTGAGCAGTGAAAAGTGCTGCCATAACGCTCAAGAAGCTCAATTTAAAGGAGGGTCTTTTCCACACTCACTCAGGGCCTGTGGAATCAGTAACTTATTTTATATTAATAATAATAGCTCTCCGTTACTGGGCACTTACTGTGTGCCAGATAACAAGCTTTATATGTAATAACTTATTTAATCGTCACAAAACCCAGTGAGGTGAGTTACTATTATAATTCTCATTTTACAGATGGGAAAACAGAGAGGTTAAGCGACTTGCTTAAGGTCACACAGTGAGTGATAATTTGATCTGAGACAGCCTGGCTCCAGAGCCTATCTTATTGACCACTTCTACTTGCATCTCTCTGATTGTGTGTGTAGTGTGTGTGTGTGTGTGTGTGTGTGTGTGTATGTGTGTGTTTAACACACAAAATTTTAAAAATCTTGGGTTTATTTTTTTCTAACTCTTGGCAGGTTAGAAAGTGGGGCCACTAGAAGCAAGCATACTCATAACATTAAGAGAAATATGGAGAACTGTAGACTTAAGCAGTCTGGCTCTTTGCTAGGAGTTAATCCTGCACATTTTAGTCATCTTTGCAGGAACTACCAAAACACAGTATAGTACCATGATTAAGGTTTATAAAAGATGGGTGTGGCAGGCACTGTAAGCTGTCTCCAGTATTCAATTTCCCCTCTCTATCTTAGTAATAGAACCTCCAACTTTTCCATGGACCACAATGCTGAGTCTCTTGCTGCCAGGCATGACCGTGTGGTAAGTTTTGGTCCCGGGACTAGGAGCAGAAGTGGGAAGTGCCTGGTCATACAAGCTCTGAGACTCTTACCGCCTTTTCTTCTCCATGGGCTGGGCTGCGGTCTTAGGGTTTAGGTAGGGAGAAGGAAAGTACCCAGGGATAACAGTAAAGGGTGAAAAAAGCTCAGGTCCCTGACCCTGTGGAGTTGTCACCGTGGGTGTCCTGGACTATTCATTCCTGCATTGTTACCTGCAAAAGAAAATTTCTCTTTTTAAAACCATTTTAAACCTCCCTTAGAGCACCCAAACTCACAAGCCAATGAATATACACAGGACATTAAGAAAAGGTTATGTTAACAAATCAAAGAAATATTCAAAGCATTTTAGAAAGAGTTCAGTAGCAAGCTTTGAGGCCTAACAGGGCCAACTTTAATTATTTGGAAACATCCCCAGAAACTTTCTAAATGTTGGCGGAAAAAGGTTGATGTAAGTGGAGGATGTAAATTCAATTCACTTCCTCAAATATTTGTAATGGCTACTATGTGCCAAGCAAGGCCATAGAGTCCTTACCACCAGGGAGCTCACAGCGAGGTGCGGGGGACACAGACAGATGAGCATACAGATATAAAATGTCATCAGCGCTAGTGGGCACAATACCCAATCCTGACTTGGAGCATCAGGTAAGGCTCTTTGGAGGGACAGCCAAGCAGAGTCTTCAGGCTGAGCAGACATTTGGTTTGGAGAAAGCGGGCATCCTGCAGTCAAGGCCGTATACCCTGCAAGCCCCACAGAGTGAACCAGTGAGCAAGGTGTCAGAAAAGTGGACCATAAGTTTGTCATAATAGTTGGAGGAGACTGAAGTGGAAGATGTTTCTCCCTTCACTTACAAAGTAACAAGGACTGGTGTTCTAGCTCTTGGTGGTGTTGAGCTTTTCTTAAAGAGAGAAGGACTTGTGTCTTAGGAATTTAGAGCTGAAAAGCCCATCGAAGAGCTTCTCTGCCTTGAGAAATGTCTCCCATGAAACTAACATCTGGAGTTGCCCCCTTTCTCCTTCCCTTCTTGTTCCAAGCTCCTCCCACCCATGGCCAGTGTGCCCTCTTGGGATGTGGGTAAGCAGATATTACCTAGGAATATCATCCACGAATCAGAAGGGTCTTTAGCTAAGTGTCTTCTTTCACCTTTAAGTAGTGGTAAAAGCCGAAGCAATAGCCAGGAGCTCAGAGGATTAAAACAGTGCTCACAGAAGCAGAGTTGGCTGCCTCTCACTCTCGTCCGCAATGACAGGCTGATAGATAATGGGTAAATTATTTAACTCTCGTTGTCAGCTCTGTGGATGATGATCTTATCCTTACCCAAGCAAAGGACTGTAGGGAATGATAAATCGAAGGTATTAGATGGCACTTGGCAGACTGAGAAAGAAAGTAAGTAATTAATTACTTTGGAGCAGCCTTGCAGAAATATCGATGCCTGAAAGACACTTGACATTTTCTTTTCCCCAGACAGTATTAACTCAGAAAAAGAGTCCAGATTATGGTAGTTGGGGCACAGAGGTGAGTTGCAGAACACAGAGAAGCCAGCAAAGGTAGAGTGGAGCCAGTCATGAGAACTGTCCCTGAATTGTGATTTGAGGCTGGCTTCCTTGGGGGCTCATCCTAAAGTTTTTGCTTACCTCTTCAATCCCCAAAGTTAAGATCTGGGTCTGATTTTAGCTGAGTCCTAAGTCCAAGCCAAAGTTCAGCAGTATATGGTCATGGACTTTAAAAAAAATTGCCTATAATTTTATTGAAAATTATTTTCCTTACACACATGTACACACGTATACATATATATATACATATAAATATTTTATTTGATTTTTAACAAAGATTTATCACATTCGTTTTTCATGCAAAACTTTGTGACAAGATAAAAAAGATGCAAAAAATGGAATAAGTAAAATTGCAAAACAAAAAGCCCTTGAATTTTGCTGAAATGAAATTTCAATTGTAAATGAGAAAGCTTCTATTTACTCTGAATGAGTTAACATTGCCCTCTTTGATATAATAGATAGATATATTGAGCAGTAACTATTTGGCACACTGTACTAGTTACTTGAATTTTAATCTAATCTTTCCTTGTTCCCCGCCCCCACCCCCACCCCCCACCCCACACCCCCCACCAAAAGTATAAAATTGTTTCCTGATGTTCTTAGGAGAGAAAACGTAACCCATAACTTAGTCTGGCAAGCCCTGTGTCCTGAGCCCTGCCTCTCCCTCCTTTGTTCTCCATCTTCTTATCCAGTTTTATTTTTTTCATGGCACTTATTTCTGTCTCTCATTTCCATATTTATTTCTCTGCCATTTTAAAAGTTGGCATTGAAGTATAACATCGGAGCAGAAAGGTGCACTTATGTGAACTGCTGGAAGGATTTTTCCAATGGTCATGGACTTCTTAAAACATTTATTTATTTGTATTACGTGATATAAATGACATAACATTTACCATTTCATACATATTTAAGTGTATAATTAAGTGGCATTGAGTACAGTTACATCGTTGTGTAATTATCTCCACCATCCATCTCCAGAACTTTTTCATCATCCCAAACTGAAACTCTGTTCCATTAAACACTGACTCTCCATCCCTCCTGCCCAACCCCTGGTGACTTTCATTCTACTATCTGTCTCTGTGAATTTGACTACTCCAAGGACCTCCTATATGGCTGTGGACTTTTGGTATCAAGTGGACTGGCTGTGGCCCTGAGGCCACCATGTGTCTTCCTTTTCTTTTTATTTGGTGTAAATTTATTAATGTCCAGCTGTGTGATGGCAGTTTCCAGCCAGCAATGGTGCCTTGAAGACTGTTCTTATGGATTTTTCTCTCATTTCCTGTCATTGCCATGAGGAACTGCTATGCAGCTCATGTTTCAGTGTCAGACCACTGTCTCCAGTGTGAGTAATGGGAGCTGCCAACTTCACAGTTAACTCCTCTTGCCTGTCACAGTAATAAGTGGATTCCTTCCCCTTAAGTGGATTCAGTTATGCTCAGCGGTGATGTGAACACCATATCTTAGAATAAATCGAAGCCATGTTTGAAGGATGTTGCTTCCAATAGTGATGATTTCTGACTGTTTCTTCTTCATCTGCTCTGAAAGACTTGCTTCCTAAAATATGAAGGTTTTGTGTCCAAGAGTTTTTAGAAGAACAATGTGTTAAGTATGTAGTTCTGCCTCTTTCCTGCCCTGACCCCTTCCCTAAATCTGAATCCTGTTTAGCGGAGAGCATTTGGAACTTTTAAAGGCCTGTTTTATCTGGGAGGAAGGCACCTCTATCTGGTTTAGAGTGTTTCTGGAAAATAAAAAACAGAATAGGAATTTGAAAGAATTGTAGTGTGTTAGGAGAACATGTCCATGCCTTATTCCAGAGCATGAGAATCATGGGGACATTTGGTTTGGGGAAAGCGGGCAGTCCTGCACTGAGGCCTTACTCTTTCAAAAGCCCCGTAGAGTGAACTAGTGAGCAAGGTGTCAGAAAAGTAGACCACAAGTTTTTCGTAGGAGTTGGAGAAGACTGAAGAGGAAGGTCTTTTTCCCTTTACTTGTAAAATAAAAAGGACCAATGCCTCCTAACCTCCTGGGTGTTTTAGAGGAACTGGTGAGGATGGATGAAATTCACTGGATTAAATTCTTGTTCTCAGCTCATCACACCCTCCCTATATTAGAACTATACATCCATACCCCGTGCCTTGTGATTTTGTATTATCTCCTCTTGGCGTGGATAGAGTACGTGTCCTCACTTTACTGATTTTGGGTTTTCCCATATGACTTGCTTTGGCCAACAGAAATGTGGGTAGAAGTGACAGTGTGCCAGTTCACTAATCCCTCTTGTACTTACGCCATTTGACGTGAGAAGACCACATGTCAGGGGAAGTGCTGATCCCAGGAGAATGAGACAAGTCCCAGGGAGCAAACCTGAATGTAAGCTGCATCCTCGAGCCAGGCTGACCTGCAGCCTGAAGTAGATGGATGTTAGCTGACCTCCAGACCCATGAGTAATCAAAATGTATGCTCGTTGTAGGCCACTGCATTTTGGGGAAGTTTGTTACAGAGCATTATTGTGGTAATAGCTGACTAATAAAGACCAAAATGCAGAAGCTAAGAGTAAAAGGATAAGTGAAGTAGATGGCCGATGTATGAGTAAGAAGGAAGTGATGGTGGGGTCTGAGCATGCAAATTGGGAAAGGCCTCCAAGAAGAAAATGAGGTGGAGATGAGAAGAAAATGAGGTAGAGATGAGAGGAAAGATGAGATGCAGCTCCATCAGATGCTGGAAGACAGTGGGAGGAGGACACACACACACACACACACACACACACACACACACACAAATCCTCTGTGCCTTTGGTGAGCTCAGGGCCTTTCTGCCTTTCTGGTGTCTTTCTTCCGTGTTGCCGATGTCTGGGAGGTTTCCAGGGAGTAGAAGCTTGATTCCTAGCAGGGTCTAGATTCTCAGTTTGGGGATCTACCTAGGCTCATGGTCACAAAATGTGTCATTGAAGCAATAATAAAAAGGTGGGGCATGTGAGATCTAAGGACGGGATTGTGCTGAGTGGGCACTGGCACCACTAACCACTAGCTGGGATGCTCCCTAACTTTAAAAAGTCATTAGCACAGGAAACCAGCCCTCCAAAGTGCAGATGCCTGCCGTGTGCTGGGCTCTGTAAGGTCTTGTGAACTTGGGGAAGTTACTTAATCTCTCCAGACTGAGATTTGGAGATAACGGGCATAGTAATAGTACCTACCTCATAGGGTTGTCATGAGGAGTAAGTGAAAGTGAGATTCTGACACAGAATAAAACCCTCCAAACACTAACGTCAATAAACGTGCTGCCATTTCGTAATAACAGATATATGGTATTCAGTAAGAGGTTGACATATCTTATTTTTCTGAGCCTAGGTGTTTAATAAATGTAGGAGTCCCACCAAATGGATTGTAACATCTGACCAAGGCCTCGACTCTCACTGACAATACTCTGAGCAGAAAGCAGCCCTCCCATCTTTGGTTACGTTTTTCCTCAGCCTGCATCAGCCAACCTGCTGGCTTTTGTTTTCCCTTTTCTTTTTTTCTCAGGAAAGTGTTTATTCTTATGCTTGTGGAGGAAAAAGGTGAGGTGGACCTAAAGGAACAGATGCCTGAGCTCAGTAGGATGCCCCATCTTACTACCCTTGGGCTGCGGCAGCATGATCTTTAAGTTGACTCTTCCACCATGGTCTAGGTGACTGCTCTGTCACACCTATGATTTGTAAAATGGACCAGATGACCTTTATCACAACCACAGCTGGGGTGGTTTTAGCCAGACTGATCTCTGAACGCTAATGTGCATTTATTTTCTAATCTACTGTATTGCTCCAGTTCTGTCTTGTACCCTCCTTTTTCAGGAGACAATTTTCCAGACCGATGGGCTCCCTGCTCAGCCATTTTTCCATTTTTCTTAGAGTTTGCGTGAAAGAGTCCATCAGCCCCAAGAGGCAGTCCCTCTCATCTTCTTCCTACAGCTAGTCCTTCTGGAGGTTCTTTGTCCTTGGTCCTGGTTCTAACAACTGAGTGGAGACGCAAGGAGATTTAGCAGCCCTCCTCACAGAGTGTGTGGTGAAGGCAAGGGGGATAACCCAATCCCTTACCCAAAGGCCTCTAGTCCAGCTCTTCAACAACCTGCAAAAACAAAAATTGCTTTTATTGCTTTCTCTCCTTGCCCCTTCCCCAAGAGATCAGGCCAAATGCTGTTCAGCAGCTCTTGCATCAGACTTGAGTTTGTACTTCATTATGATATAAATGAGTCATAGAAGGAAATGCTCTTAATGAAAGCTCACATTTATTGGCCTTTTATGATCTGCATTTCATTCTGAGTGCTTTATATGTATTTATTCATTAATCTGCTCAATCACCTTGCGAAGTGGGTACTATTATTTTCCCCCTTCACAGATGAGGAAACTGGGTCTCACGGAGTCTAACTTGTCCAAGGGGCACACAGATAGTAAGTGGTAGTGGCAAGACCTGCACTCAGGAGTCTGGCTCTGAAGCCTGCACTGGTACCCACTGTCATAATGCTCGTCTTCACGGTATTGGCTGATTTGAAGGTAACCACAACATTTATTTACTTATTTTTTTTTCCAGAAGAATGATTCAGCAATTTTCAGAGATTTGGCAGACTCTTTTTTTTTTTGACATTCATTGAAACTTTTATCTATTCATATTCATTGACATTTTACTGTGTAAAGAGAACTTATAAGTGCTAAGTAAGCTATAACTCATGCTTTCAAGGAATTTATATCGAGTGGGAGCATAAGAGAAATATCCAGATAACGTAGGTGCAGAAGATTAGAAAGAACACGAGAATGGGATGAGTGTGAGCTCTAGAGATTCGCAAGGTGATTGAGCAGATTAATGAATAAATGCATATAGAGCACTCTGGAGATTCTCAAGATTTACAGTCACAGATGGGCAGTACAAGTGGATAGGGCTATACTGGGGGAGGTGACAGTCATTTCAGGAGGAGGAAAGAATATAAACCAAAAAATGGAGGCGGTGAGCTATGCATTTTGAGCAAAGCACAGGGTGATGGTGAGAGAACAGTAGGAAATAAATCTGGTTGAGTCAAACTTTGGAGAGCCCTGAATAATAAGTAGACTAGGAAGTTTTGTCTGTTTCATTTTATTTTTAAATAGGTGGTGTCAGGGAGCCATTGGTAGCATTCAAAGTGCTCAGGTCTCTTGCCTTCTTCTTCCTCTCCAGCTAGGCCCTATCTCTCTCTACTCCCTTTCTGCTGTACTTCTTGAAACTCTTGCCTAGATACTTTGTCTGAAATTCAGATTCTTCTAAATCCACGGCAACCCGATTTCTGCCCCATCATTGTACTTGGAACTGCCTTATCAAGCACACAAGTGACATTCTTGCTGCCACTTTGTAGTCCCTATCATGCTGACACACTGGCTGTTCCTCCCTCACTGTCTTTTCTTGGTTGGCTTCCATAACCCAGCACTTCCCTGGATTTCATCCAACATCTCTCTTTTCCTTAGCAGCCTTATCTCCCTCTGCCCAGCCCTACCTATCTGTGTGCCTGGGGGATCTGACATTTGTAAGACTCTTAACAGACACTAATAATCATCTGGCCTCTACTGGTAAGTGTTCTCTTTAGAATTTGGATTACTCAATGCCTCTTTGTCCCCGACTTTGAGCCCCAGTACCTATTCAAGGCAACAGGCACTATTCATTCAACTTCCTATTATTATGCCAATATCTCTCTACTCTTAGCTTGGCTGAAACCAAGTTAGCCATTTCCCTTGTCACCCTTCTTTGGCTCACACAGAAACTAATGTACATTTAGATCCATCTTCTGAGATCTGGTGTCCTCAGCCTACAAGTAAGTCTTCGAGTATCTTTGCTTCCTATTGGTTGGCTTTGCATATCCAGTAAGTCCCTTCTGTCCAGGCCCTCCTCCTCAGACAGTGGCCTTCTCATCTCATCAGGCTAATCCATCTAGAGCACTAGGGTTCCAGAGGGAAAGACAGGGCACAGTCAAGCTGGGTAATTGCAGAGTGTAATAAAGGGATTGTCACAAAGGTGCAGGTGGGGTTTCAGAAAGTCAACGAGGTATGGGGCAGTGCCTAGGGCTGTAACAGTGGGGAGTCACTGCTACCCCGAGGCCTAAGGGTCCAGGGAAGGGAGCAGTTACTGGACCCCAGAGAGAGCTGTGTATGACAGGAGCTGTGGCCTTAGGGAGAGGAGCAGAGACTACTGTGGCACAACAGGGAAGGAGCTGGGGCAATAAAAATCCTGATTCGCTTCCCTCCTTTCCTTCCTCTAGTGCCTCCCAAGGAAGCTAGGGGATACAGTCCATACAGGTCAGCCTCCTGGGCACAGAGCAGGGCAGGGACAGTGGGGAGTAAACCTGGAGGAGCAAAAGGAGGATATGAATGTACACAGCCTGTACCACTTTTGCCTCGTCATTCAGCTGAGGGATTTGCCATGACTTCTCATTCCATATTGGGTCAATTCGGCCTTCTCCCTTCCAAATTTATAGAGAACAGGCATTGTACTCACATATAATGGTATCCTTACTCTGTGTGTCTGTTTGATGTATTGTATATGTTATATACGTTTAAAAATCCTTGTCATTTATTTATGTTACTCTGATATCCAAGTCAATGAGATTTTGTGCTTCTGGGGATGAGCATCACCCCAAGCCTCTCCTGTGCAGTCTGGCAGCCTGTGATGAAAGTGGTAATCACTTGGCTGGTACTGAGATGGCAAGTGGATCCCCTCCCTGCTGAGAGCACATACTAAGAAGGCTCTGATAGAGTGATAAGAGCCCAGGCTCTTTAGAATTTGGATTTTGAGCAAAATCTAGAGAGACTGGGTTAAAACGCCAACTTTGCCAGTTATTAACTGGACTGTGTTTCACCTCTCTGAGTCTGTCTTTTGTCATTTGTAAAATGGGGAGGATTTTTATAGTGCTTTTCTGTTATAAGGATTAAATGAGATAATACATGTAAAGAGATTGGCATAGCATTGGTGCTCAAGTAGGGAAAGTGACTGATTTTTACCCACCATGAATCACATGTCTGGCATGTAGGAAGTACATGATAACTTTTCTATCTTGACTGGTGCTGAGGCCCTTTGAGGATTTGGGAGCTGATGATGTTAGTGGGTTCTGAGGTAGTTAATGCTCCCTCTCCACATCTTTGCCAGACTGAAGTTTTTCAAAGGGGATCCTGCGTCAGTAATCCACTCAACACTCAACACTCACACCAGTGGCCTCTTTGCCTGAGGCTCTGTTATGCTTCAGTTTGAAGGCTACAGTGGAGAATCTCCTGTCACATTTCCTTCCCATGTCCTGGTTTACACTGCCCTCTGGTGGGTGCTTATGGGACAAGCATGTTAAATGAGGGTTTTGTGGTGACTTTTTCTTGACATTGGGGAAGAAAGGGACTGTTTGTAGTGCTCCTGGGGGTAGAAATAGTGTTTAAGACCCCCGTTCTCAATTTAGTTTGCAACTCTGAGATTTACCAAAGACAAGAGGCTTTTTGCCATGTCCCTGACTTCTGAGCCATGAAATAATGTCATCCTTCTAGGCTCAAGTTTCTTTTTATAACAGGCAATTTGTGACCGGCCAACACCCAAAAGGAACACGGTAAAGTTTGATATCATTCTAATACCTGGGTACCTAATTCTTAGAGTTGACCCAGCTGCTCCCAAGGGTCTCGGGTCTCAGGAGACATCAGAGCCCAAGAGAGACCCAGAATGGACCCTCCCTATCCGGCGCCTGAAGTAGCCTGCTCTGTCCACCCGCTTCCACCACCCTGCCTTTTGTCTGTTGTCCCTTCTCACAGTTGAGCTCATGGTCAGTGAACACAAAGTGGGGTCCCACAGGCTGGAGGGGATCAATGAGGGCTTATGTCCAGCACACCTTCTGCTGACTTTGCTGTGGAAACTGCTAGAAGCATACGCCTTTTACCATTAAGTTGCATCATGAAATTGTCACTATGCAATCATTTTTGACCTACAAAAACAGCAATTTCATATGGTTCAATGTAATGCTTAGGCATCTACACCCTGTATATGCCAGTGGTGGCCCTGGAGTCCTAAGTTCCCAGGCTCATTCAGACCCAGGCTCATGGCACATCAGGATCCTGGACTGTTGAGCTTCAAGTAGGGCCCTAAGGCCCTAGAGAAGGTCGAGTTAACCTCAAGGACCCGGGACAGGCTCCACTCCCGGCATTAGGCCCTTCTATTCCTGTGTGGGTTCCATGGTGACCTCTAGGCCAGGCTTGATTTGCGGTGTACAACCACGGGAGGAGCCATCAGCACCACCCCAGGTGGCAAGGGAGCCCTGGACAAGCCCTCGTTTGGAGCTAGACACAGAGTTTTCTGGGAGCTTCATGAGGCCTTGAGCTTCTGGACTTACCTAGCACCCCTCCACCTCACCCTCACCTCTGCTGCCCAACTCCAGCAGCCTGGCTGCTGCATATGGGAAACTTCCACCTTCAACTCTGGGATTCACACGCCAGCCCTGTAATCCCTAGACTGACAGATAGATCTTGATGTCTTGGAACCTGGTGCAGGTTAGGGACCTGGTCTCTTTCCTCTCAGGAGGATGCAAACAGGAGTGGGAGGGTCTCAGTTCAGATCATTTTAACATCCGTCTGTCCATCCATTTATCTATTAATTAAATGAATGAGTATTGAGTGCTTATATGTGCCAGGCACTGTGCTAGGTACTTGGTGTAATAGCAGTGAACAAAACAGACAAAAATCTCTGCCCTCCTGGCATTGCTATAATGGGTCATGCCACTAATAACTGTGCTGTTGCTCCACTAATATTTCTATTACCATGGAATAATTAAACATATAAAATGTGTTTTTCTTAAATTTTAATAAGAAATATCCAGGATATAATGTTAAATAAAAAAGAGTGAGAGAAAATTGTATAGGTATTTTAGTTCCAATTCTGTTAACATATATGTGCATAGAGAAAGGAAAGGTGGGAAATATCCCCTAAATACTAGTAGTGGTGTGGCAGACTGTATTTTCTAAGGTGACCACAAGATCCCCCATCCCCTAGGCTCTTCATACAATGTGACCTTGATTTCTCCCATGGAGAGGTGTGGTCAAAATTTCCTCTCCCTGCATCCATGACGGTACAGCTTCTGCCTGGTCTTCCTGGGATGCTCTTATTTGGAATGCCAGACGCTGTGAGAAAGCACATGGAAAAGCCATGTGTAGGTGATGTGGCAAAGCCCCAGCTGAAGTCTCAGCTGATGAACAATACAAGTCACCAGACATATGAGTGAGGAAGTTCCAGCCACTTTCTGATTGCAACTGTCTTAGACTAGCCAACCCCCAGAATCAGGAGATAATAATGATGGTTGTTTAAAGTCACAGAGTTTGGAAGTGATTTTTTGTACAGCAATAGATATTCAAAGAAAGTGGTTTATCTGGATTGTGGGACTATGAGTATTAACACTACTTTTCTATATTTTCCAAGGTTTCTACAATGATCATTTATTTTATAATCAGTAAAAAATTGTTATTAAAAATAAAAACAGTATAAATTTTTTCACTTCTCTTAGGGAGAAATTAGACTTGAATTTGATCTGAGGGGCTTAAACTAGTCTTGGAGAAGGTACCGGTAAGGATTAGTAAAACAAATTCAAGTTGGTATGATGGAAAGAGTGGTAGATTTGGAGTGAGGAAATTCGGGAATGAATCTCAGTTTTCTGGGTGACCTTGAGCAAACCCTTGCTCGTATTCAGCTTTCTATTTTGAAAAATGCAGCTGGCTGCTTAATTAAGATATCATCCACCAGGGTGCCTGGCCCAGAAAAGGCGCTATGTAAATGGTAGGTGATCCTGTCTAATCAATACCAATTATAAATGGACATCTGCAAGCTTTGTGGAGGACTCGTCCTTCACAGCCACCAGAGGCTACAGTTCCAATAATGAAATTTGATCGGGGGAGAGCCACAACTGTTCAAAAAAAAAGTCCAGAAACACTGAGCAACTTTTCCAGTGGTCCCTGCCCACAACGCCCAGCCATAGCTGGGGTCTCTAGCTCTGCTCCTCTCCGAAGACTCCATCACAAGCAGAGGACCAGAGAGCTTCAAGATGCAGAGGGAGGAGGACCCGGAAGCTCGGCTGCGTGGGACGCGGTGCGCGCGTTGCTGGGGTGGGTGTCCCTAGCAACCAGAAACGCGCCTCTGCGGAAGGAGCGGCGGCGTCCGCGTCTCTCCCGCCCTTGGCTCTCCATTCCTTGCCTAGCACCCGGCAGTTCGGCTGCCATTTGGTGCGTTGATTTCGCCGCATCTTTCTTGGAGGCCTCCAGGAGTAGAGCTGAGCCACCCCTGGGGGGAGGGGGCGGAAGACTCAGAGGTGGAAAGGGAGGGAGCACCTTGTACGGGCGGGGCAGTGAGCCCTTCGGCTGCAGGGGAGAACTCACCAGAGCTCTGGGGAGCCAGAGAAGAACTGGTTAAGAGGCCGACCCTGCCCTCTTGACTTTCAATGGCTTGTGGAGTTTCTGTTTGTTTTGATTGCTACCTTTCTTACAAAGGTCTTTTCTTTGTCTCTGGGTTGCCTTTAATATTTAAAATCAACACGTGCATAGATGAGTCCATGTACACGGGAAACGGTCCACGGAGCTCCCATCTCCCCTCTATCTCCAGAGTGACCTGCAGCGGAGAACTGGAGAAGGTTCAAGAGAAAGGAGTCTCGGGCACGTCCACGGTGAAGAGGACATACAGTTGAGTTTAAGAAATCAGAAGGGCTGGGTGTGGGTTTGGTCGCCATATCCAAGTATGCTAGAGCAAAGAGGTACCATCTGAAGTTTAAAAGGAGGCTGGTTTGGTAGCATATAAAAAAACCCTACTTAAATGGGTAGCTTATGTCTGTATTAACCCAAGATCTGATAAGGTAGAGAGCAGCATCAAAGCAGAGTCTCATAAATTACCTCTCTGATCTCATAACAGTCTGCAGGGTATGTTACAAATGAGTAAGGGAGCCAGAGGTTTGACCTGCTCAGTGCGTCAGTCAATAAATGACGAAGCTGGGATTTGACATGAGTCTTCTGGTCTTCAAAGTCCGTGCCCTTTCATTTTTTTTTTTCCTTTTGCTCAATATTAGTAGATTCGTGGCATTGTTTATTGGATGGGACAGGTCAAGTGGAAATTATGACCACTTTAAGGAAAGGTCTAAATTAAATAATGGATGATAACTTTGTAATTGGCTGTCAAGGCCGAAGAAGATGTTTAGGGGCACATTTGCCTTGAAAGAACAGCCACAGTCTCTCAGAAAACCTCGGAGTGAGTATATAACAGGTTGGCATATACCTGTTATAGGTGAGTGGCCTGTGTGCTGCAAAAAGGAATGTAAAGTGTTCCCTTTGTGCCCCATCAGATCTTAGCTTGGTCCCTGGTCTTCTGTATTCCAGGTCTGTGATCTCCTCCTTCACAGGTGTGGGGAGAGAAGGGAAGTGTGGCTTACCACGCCCACCTACAAGCAGGGCCAGTAGAGCAGGAGGAGTTAGAACCCTTAATTGCTCAACATGCCTAGGTCAGCAAGGGGAAGAAGGTTCTGGAAATCTAACTTTAAGCTCCAGAACTTTCTGCAGTTTCCAGGTTGATCTGGGTTAAGGAGGAAGATGCTCTATTAAGAGTTGGGTAGAGGGGCTCCATGTTTCTGAGTTGGGAGTACCAAAAGAGCACCAGCTTGAGACCTCCAGACCATATTAACCAAAGATCCCATGGCTTCCTTTTCTGCTCTGTAGGTGTGTCCACTCAAGAGGTCACACCTGAACTCAGCTTAATATGGAGTCTGCTCTGTAGGTGTGTCCACTCAAGAGGCCACACCTGAACTCAGCTTAATATGGAGTCCCCGAGGGTCAGGAAGGAAAGGCTCCAAAGACCAGTTGAAGATGAATGCACTGCTGTGGGTGTATATGAATTTTTCCAGCAGAGAGAGTCCATTGCTTTCATTACTTCTCAGGAAAGTCTGTGATCCAAAAAAAGGTTAACAACCACCATCCTAGATCCTTAGATTGTTTGTTGAGCAGATAAGCAGGGGTGGGAAACTGGGTGTTTAGTTAAAGGGTATCCACATTAAGCTAATTTGGTTTGATGTATTATTTTCTCCCCTTCAGACAGTGCTATTGTATAAATCAGCTGAGATGACAAGTGTGTGAAAATGCCTTGGTTATGTAAGGTTGTTATTCCTGTCCAAAGAAATGGAAATAATTATTGTGAACACCACAGATGGTACCAAAGAAACAGAATTTCTTCTAAATTCTCCTTTCTCCCCCAATTCCTTTCTAGTCACCAGAATCTTCTCTTGGTCTTTTTGGTTGCAGTATCTTATCTCATAGTGTTTTAGTGACTTGTTAGAATTTCTTATCTTATGGCTTACTGGATGTTTATTGCATTTGAATAACAATTATGGTAAATGGTGACCCTTTCTCAAAGGATGAACCTTAGCTTATTTGTTCTTAACCACAGCCTAGTGAGCTAGATAGAGAGGTGGGGGCAGGCGTTGGGAGCATGGCATGGAGAGGTCATTGACTTGCTTAAAGTTACTTGATGTCACTCTACACAATGGGAGCATCTGTATCAGAGTGGAAGGATTCAGACTTGCGCTTCCAGCACTATTCTTCTACCTGAGCAGAAGTGGAAAGGCAGCTTGAGGCCATGTTTGTGTCTCCAGGTCATGTTTTAGGCCAAGTTACTTCTAGAAAGATCTTATAGTCATTTGGATGTTTCCGCCTGGAGAATGTGACGTTTGCCAGTTTAGCAGAGAGACTGCTTTTCTTGTAGTTGCCCGTCAGATAAGCCATCTCTGTTACAGCAGTGACAGGTCGCTTTCTAGAGTGTTTCCAACACAGAATTTCTTAAGCAAACAAGGAAATATGCTAAATTTGTGGATGTGATTTCACTGCTCCTTTCTCAGGGTTATGTAATATATTGAAATTTCACCTCTAAAATTAAAAAAAAAAAAAGCAAAAAACTTGCAAAAGGGTTCCCTCTGATACTATTCTTAGCAACCAGTTCTTGCTTTGGTTAACTCTCAAGTCCTCTAGTGGCAAGTATACAATTTAAATGTTTACATTTTATGGAAAGGCAGCCATTGTTAAAACCTATGGGCAAAAATGATCGTAAGTCAATGCTATAATAAATAATTCAGAACTTACACATGAGAATCAACGTAGAAGATATCCCTCTGTGTTCTTGATCTTATTCTCTACATGTGTGGGTCCTTTCTGCATCCTTATACGTCAGTTTCATAACTTTTACAAAGGTATGTTTCTAAAAGTAGAGCCATAGAATCAAAGCTGCTCTTCTCATAGGCTTCGCTCATATGCCCTTCACATATGGCCAAATTGCTCTTCAGTAAGAGGGGACATTTCCAGCAGCAGTGTACAAGAATGCCATTCCTCCAAAGTGGGCCAAACTTAGGTATTTGCAAACTGATAGCAAATAATAGTATCTCATTTTAAATTTAGCTCTTCGATTATTAGACTGGATGAACTTTTTTGCAAATGTATATTGGCTATTTGTGTGTGTGATTTTTAAAAATGAATTATCTAGTCATTTCTTTGGCCTGTTTTTTTCCCCCTCTTTGGGTATTTATTTTCATCATATAAATTTATAAAAACTCATAATTCGTTATGACTATTAACTCTTTTTTCTTATCATGTATGTTATAAATTTCCCTCAGTTTATAGTTTGCTATGAAAGTTTTAAATGTATATGTATCCAAATTTATAGATCTTTTCCTTTATTTTGCCTGTGTTTAATATCTTTCTAAGAAATAATTTCACCACTCTAAGATTATAAAACATTCACTTATAATTTTTTAGGTATATCTTTTATTTTAAGTTTTATATTCAAACCTTTAATTTATCTGGCACTTATTTTGAGGTAAGAGAGATTTAATTTTATTTTGATTTCAAATGGTTAATTAGTTGTTTGAGCAATTCTTTGGAATAATCGATCCTTTCTTCATGGAGATAAAATGCCACTATTATCATATAAAATTTATTCTATCTACATCTTCTATTTTGTTTTCCTGATTTATCTGTTAGGGTTTATATCAGTACCACTTTGATTATTATAACATTAAACTACATTTTATAAATTTTACTCCATAGCTCTGTAACATCGAACAAGTTATTTGACATTTCTGGTGTAAAGTTATTTCTATTTTATTTGTAATTATGACCTCCTTTTCATTTTTAATACTGTTTACTTGTGTTTAAAATTTTTTTCTTGAACTTTGTTTATCTGCGTTATTAGTTTTTTCCATGGATCCATGCTTCTGATAATCTTTTTTATTTCATTCATTTCTGCTTTTATTTTATGATTTCCTTCCTTATTATTTTTGGGGGTTTATTCTTTTTTTCTCTTATTTCTTGAATTGAAAGCTCAGCTCATTAATTTTGGAATCTCTGGCTTTTTTTATACTTTAACTTATCAATTCTAAGATGAACATTTTTCAAGTTTGTATCTCTGAAGTCGGATTGGTCTTACAGTCCTGTGGGCCTGGTGGCAGATGTGAAGTATTTGCCATAAACTTTGCTGTACGAGCACTGAATAATGCAGAAGGTGTATCTGTGGTTAAACTTCAGAGGCAATAGAGGAGCACTCATTAAGAGATGCTGATTCACCCATGTTGTTGTTGCCCCGAGGTCAATTAAGGTGGAAAATGTGGACATGAGTGATGGAGTTGAAAAGTGAGTAATCAAACTTCCCAATGTGAGTAAGGTTTAAGAATGCCCTAATCGATTTATTTTGCTTATATTTTCCTTCTTTAAATATGCATAGGAGTGATATGTGATCAAAATCTCTAAGTTTAAAAGTGCTTCGATAAGTATAAAATAAACAATTCTAAGTGATAAAGCATATGTCATAGTTTAATTGGCAGCTTTTGTTCTTTGTGGTGTATAAAATAATATTATTACAATGGATGGTGTCTTATATTCGGTGAAATAGAGTATATGCATTTAAGGCTCTAGTTTCTAATTACTGCTTTAGTTGAACCCCACAAGTTTTGATATATAGTACTTAGGTCATTGATCATTAAGCACTTCATACTTTCCATTACGATTTCTCCTTTTATATGAAATATTTACAAGTGTGGTTTGAGTTTCCAAGCTTATGGATGTTTTTTGGCTGTCTTTTTATTATTGATTTATAATTGTATTACATTGTGGTCAGAGAGTGTAGAATGTGTTATATTTGTTGATGTTACTTTTGTGGCTCAGTATATGGGTGGTTGCTCCTTTGGCTACGGGGGACCTATGCTGTCCTCTTCACAGCTCTGCCCCTTTCTTGCCCCTCTGTTGGGCTCCACTCCATCCCAATTACTCACACCTCAAGCAACCAGTTGACCTCATTATACCTGTGGGGCTACTCTAGGCCCCATGGCATATTTCAGAACAGCTTTTCCCACACTTGTCTGGCCCTGAGAATCAACACCTGAGGTGCTTCTTAAACATACTGATTCCCAGGTCTTCCCCAGTAGGTCTGGGTCAGAGCCCTAGAATCCGCATGTTATTAAACGAGTACCCCCAGGTGATTCTCATGACCAGGCAAATTTGGGGAATACTGTGTATTTGGGAATCAGGAGGTGGCACAAGATGGAATGCAGTACAGTGACGGAGCTAGACTTGCAGAGGAGGAAAATCACTGCCAAACATGAGCCTAACAGCTACCAATGGAGGGGGACTTGTTCTAAAGGCTGGTTCTCAGATCTCACTTAGAGAGATTCTAATTCAGTGGGTCTGCAATGGGATTTGAGAATCTGTATTTTTCATTCTGATGCAGACAGTTCTTACGCCGTACCCTGAGAAACACCAGAATGGGGGCTTGTGAGGAGATGAAGAAGCTCGGCTGACCTTCAAACTTTGTAGAGTCACAGGCAAAGTCCTCTTAAGAGTAAAAGGCTTGGCGATAGGGTTGAGACTTGACAAGAGAGGAAAAGATAGATCCACTTGCTCTATGAATTTGAGAGGGAATAGAAAAGAAATTAATAAAAAATGGTCTAAGTAGCAGTCCTATTGATAGATGATAGAAATTTGCAGACGGCATGTGGTGATACCATATACATATAAAGCATGATACCATGTAGGAGGAACAGCAGTCAGTCTAAAAATGTTCTCCAGAGTCAGAGAAGTTTGAATCTTATTTTTTGTAATTTTCTTATAACCAGAAGTTACAACATGTCTATTGAGTTTCTATGCTCTATGAAGTTATGCATAAAGAAATTTGACATTTTAAAAAAGTGAATGGACAAGGCACTCACCTATATAAAATGATGAGAGAAGAGAGTGTCTTTCATGAGGCAGGGATTGTATAGTGGACTGGAGACAATGGATACACTTCTCTAACAGTCACTGGCTGTCAGGACTCTTTTATTTGTAATTGCAGGTGGTTGGGGAGTTATAATTCTTTTTCTTTTATTTACTCAAACACTTATTGAACATTTATTTTGTGCCAGGCCCTGTTGCGAGCGCTGCTAAGATGAATAAGACACAGTCTGCGGGGTAGACGTGTGTATAAATGAATGACGACAATAGTGTAAGGGGAACCCGTGGAAGTTTTTGAAGACAGTTCTTTGGGTTATGATTAACAGCTATATTCATTAGTCCTCCTATAAACAAAAACCCTTTGGAAAATTGTACTGAGATGCTCAGTACAATGTACAGTAGTATAGCTTAAGTTAGATCTTATCTCTTTCACTTAGTTCAGGGCGGTCGTACTATGTGTGTTGCGGGGCAAGCAGTCTAGCATAGTGGTTAGAATTTTAGACTGTTGTGTCACAAGAACTGTGATCAAATCTGGGCAGAGATGTTGATTTTCTCTGTGATTTTTGGCAAGTTGCTTATCTTTCTGACTTTCAGTTTCTTCACCTGTAAAATGAAATGGTAATACCTACATCTGTGGGTGGTTATGAGAATTAAATAGGAAAATATGTGTCAGATGTCAATACAATCCCTAGTATATAGTAAATGCTTAAAAATATTAGTTTTAAAAAAAATATTTATAATCTAGGGAACACGATAGAGCGCAAAATATTTTCATTAATGTAATCAAATGGTGATATCTATGTGTTGCAGGTCCTAAACACAAGGATTTTCTGGAGTCTAAGGGATGCTCTGCCAACACAACATCCTCTGCCCAAAGGGTTAGCCCCTCATCTTCTGTTGAAACAGGTCTAAGTGTCAGTGAGCCTCCAGGTTCCCGCGGAGTGTCTGCTCACCTAGAGTAAGTAAGGGTCCAGTGAAGAGCCATAAACAGTGGGGTGAAGTCTGACCAGATAGCCAACAGTCTGAGAGGTAGCTTGACATCTCTGGCAAGAACGTAGATTCTGAAGCTAGACTATCCGGGTTCAAATCTCAGCTCTGCCACTTAGCATCTCTGTGAACTTGGGCAAATTATTTTACCTTCCTGGGCCTCAGTTTTCTTATTTGTAAAATACAGATACTACTCTATAGGATTGTTGTGAGGGCTAAATGAGTTGATACATGTAAAGTGATTAGATGACTCCCTGGCATACAGTAAGTGCTGTGCGAGTGCTTGCTATCATAAAGTTCAAAAACTATGTATTTTGGAAATACATACATACTTACATACACACATAGATGGTAAATCTTAAAAAAAAGCAAAGAAATGATTACCTTGAGAGTGAGAGTCACAATATTGGTTACCTCTCTATGAAAGGGACACACAGATAGTTTTGGGGAATGGGAAGGGAGGGCTGGCCTTGTTTTGTTTCTTGTTGTGGATGTTGGCTTTATAATTATTCATAAAACTGTATTTATGTTTGATGTGCTTTTCTCTGTTTATATTTCTTTTACAGGAAAAGTTTTGAAAATCTTTTTTAAAAATAATTTTTGTTTAATGAACATAATTTCAGTTCATTGTAGAAATTTTGAAAATACAAAAACAGTATTAAAAATAAAAATCATAATCCACCTCTTAGAGAATCAGTGTTAAAATTTTGATATTATTTTTTTATGCATAAGAAACTTCTATTTCTTTATTATGCATATGAATATATATTTATTTGACACAATTGAGATCATATTATACTACTCTTTTTAAAAACTGCATTCTTCCACAATCACCTGTTTATCTGACCTCTGCCCTTCAGCCCTAAGCTCCTTGAAAGCAAGCACTGTTTGGATCCCTGGTATCTGGAACTGTGCCAGCCACAAAATGTACTCTGATAAATGTTTGTTGAGTAAACAAAGTAGTTAATACTTCTACAGTTTTTTTGGAAATTTTCCTTTATCCTTGCAATTTTTTTCTGCACAGTTTCTTCAGCAAAGCCTTTTGAAAAATATTTAGGAGAGACTTATTTCATGCCAATGTCAAAATTATCATATGTTCTGAACTCTGGGGGGAAGGACTCTGAGTTATTGCATTTTTGCTCTATCTACACAGTACCAAGTTCAAAGATATTAGTATACATGTATTATTTAAAACTGGAGATCAAGCTATACAAGACTTCTGAGTTATTAAACTAGGGTTCTTTATGATTTTTAGGGCACATAGTCTAGAGTAAGACTGCAGAGGCTCTGATCCTGTCTAGGTGTGTTTTATCATTAACTTCTCTAAAGGTTAATTTCCTTTTCAAATAGAAATGATTCTATTGGCCATCACAAGATTGTTAGTAGGGAGCAAATGAGACAAGTAATATGAAGATGCTTTGAAACTATTCAAATTAAAGGGTGATGTAATATTATGAACAAAGAGCCTAGGATTTGATAACAGATGACTATACCTGAAAACATTGGTCAAGGCCATCTATCACATACAAAGCAGCTTAAACCAGAAGTGATTACTATTTTTTTTTTTTACATATTTGTTCTATTTTTTCTGTTTGCTTTTAAGTTGTATTTTAACATATTAAGTTCTAATATTTTAGAGCCAAATATATTTATTTTTCTTATATTGCTTTGTGATTTCTTCTATTGTATATAAGCTAGGAAAGTTTTCTCCCATCTGGGGATTTAATAAATATTATTGAATATGTGAATAGCCAATCCTATTTCCTTCTAATTTTAATATCTTGATTTAAAATCCTTTTGAAATTTATTTTGTTATATCTGGATCTAAGTGATTTTTTGTTTCTTTATAGGTAGCTAATTTGTTAAGTGCAACATTTCTTATGACCCTTTGCTTTCCTCCCCGTACTTTGTGAACCATTTCTATGATATATTTATTGCACACTCTGGCATTTCTTTTTTTCAAATCTATGCTACTCTTTAAAAAAGTGGTAATCAGGAAACCAGCTTGTTATAATTCCTTTTAAAACATGTTTTAGCTCTTCTTGATTGTTATTATTTTTTCTCAGACATATTTTAGAATAATTTTAAATTATCAGAAATTTTGTTTGTAATTTTGATTGGAATTAAACTGAACCAACAAATCAATTTCAAATTGATTTCTTTTACTCTGCTAGCTGCCCAGTCTGAAATATCATATGCCTTTCTATTAATTTAAATCTTTCAGATTTCTCGGTAAATTCCTCTTATTTTCTTCAAAATAACTTTCTTATAATTAAAATTATTCTTAGATTTATCTGTTGTGATGGTTTCCAGAAGTGATTATTTTTTCTCTACACCCACAATAGTTTGTTGTAGGCCTTTTTAATTGCCAGAAAGTTCGGCACTAAACATAATCCTCTGTTATTATAACCAATTCAGTCTAGGTTTGTTTTTGATTATTTCTTCCTCTTGTCTTTATACTTACTGTTTTTTAATTTCCATTTAATGATTTTATTGAACATGTATCTTTTTTGTAAGCATAATTCACATACCATATAATTCACCATTTAAATTGTATAACTCAATGGATTTTAGTGTATTCAACTGTGCAACCATTGCTACAATTTTAGAACATTTTCATCACCCCAAGAAGAAGCGCCTACCCTGTAGCAGTCACCCACCCCATGTCTACTATCCTCCTAGCCCTAGACAGCACTAATCTACTTTTTATCTCTATAGATTTGCCTAACTTGGACATTTCGTATAAATGGAATCACCAAAATGTGGTCCATGGTGTCAGGCTTCTTTAATTTCTCATGTTTTCAAGGTTCATCCATTTTGTTGTAATATGTATCAGTACATTGTTCCTTTTTTCAAAAAAATGTGGTAAATTTTTTTATATTCATAGCCAAACATTTGCCATTTTATCCATTTTTAAGTATACAATTCAGTGGCATTAATTACACTTAAAATGTTATGCAACTATTGCTACTATTTTAAAAATATTTTCATCACCCCAAACAGAAACTCTGTACCCATTAAGCAATAATTTCATTTTCCCCTCTCCGCAGTCCCTGGCACTGTAATCTGCCAACCTAATCCACCTTCTGCCTCTATGAATGTACCTATTCTTGACATGTCATATAAATTGGATCATACAGTATTTGTCCTTTTGTGTTTGGCTTATTTTACTTAACATACGTTTTCAAGATTCCTCCATGTTGTAATATGTATCAGAACTTCATTCTATTTTATGTCTGAAATGTATGTATAAGTGACATTTTGTTTATCCATTCATCATTTTATGGATATTTAGGTCGTTTCTACTTTTTGGCTCTTATGAATAATGCTGCAGTGAACATTTGCATACATATATCTGCTTGAGTTTCTGTTTTCAATTCTTTTGGGTGTACCCAAAATGCCTAGGACTGTATGATAAATCTATATTTAACCTTTTAAGGAAACACTGCTCTTTTTAAGCATGTATCTTTTGAACATGTTTAAGTCCCCTCAAATTGTGAATAAATAAATTATATGCTCATGTACGTTTATGGAGGAGTAGGCCTACTTCTCATAAGTGAGGATAATTCTAGAGTAAGATATGTAAGATCAGGTTCTAAATACCAATTAAGTACATGGAAGAACCTAATCCCTCTGCTTCCTTTCCAGCCTTGCTGCAGATTTGGATCTGAAATCCTCTTCCTCACATTCTGATCGCTCCTCTGAAACTTCATTGCCTGAAGTCCAAAAGGATAAATATCCTGAGGAGTTCAGCCTGCTTAAGTTGCAGACAAGTGAGTAAGTCATAGATTCTCCTCCACATGCCTCCATGCCCAGGGTATTTTCAGAAGTCTGCCATACTGTTGGGTGCCATGCACTGAAGACCCACTAAGTGCCAGACATTTGAAACATTTCATCTCTAACTCTCACAACAACTTTGCCGGGAAAAGCATCATTATATGTTTTCCAAAAATGAAATGCCTTCATATAAAAACCATAAAAGTATTGTATCAAAATTCTGAAATAATAAAGAAGTATGTAGAGTATAGAAACCCCTTCCCCAATATTCTCCAACAATATCCCCATTCCGCCCAATAGCTGTGAACAGTTTGATATACATATATATGTGTATACATACATACATATATATAAATTCTTCCAGAGTTTTGAAATGTATATCTGTTTGTGTGTGTGTGTGTGTATGTGTATATGTATGTATGTATGTATATATGTATATATATGGAGTATAGTATACAACCATATTTTCAGTAGTAGCAAATAGTATACAAACTATTTTCACTCAAAGTGAATAGATCATGGACCTCTATCTGTGTCAATACATGTAGATCTATGTGGTTAATAGAGACCTACCCATTTTACACTAAAGGAAACTGAGGCTTGGTAACTAAATCTCTAGCAAGTACACATAGCTAGAAAATAGTAATGGGATTCAGAGTCAAACTTGCCTGCCTCCAAAGCCTGTGATGTCTTTTTTTTTTTTTTTTTTTTTAGGCAGGCAACCTGGTTGACCTCACAGATTCCACAAAGACTTTGTCAGCTTACAATCCCTTATTCTTTTATTTTTTACGCCTACAGTACCTGGTCTTCCTAGGTGGTCTCCCATCCAAGTACTAACCAGGCCCAACCCTGCTTAGCTTCTGAGATAGATAGGATTGGGCTTGTTCAGAGTGGCATGGCTGTAGACCTGTGTTTTCTCTTGGCCACCACACACCCCCCAAGTATTTTTCAAGTAACCCTAGAGCTGTTTAGGGCTTCTTTTGTTGCTTAAAACCACTTCAGCAACGTTATAGGAAAAGTATCGATGAGGAAGCAAAGACAATGAGAGGTCCAGTAACTTGCCTGAGGTCTCACGGCAACCTTTCTCATTTGCCATAATCACATGTGCACATATTCTGGTGTCACGGTGGTTCATGCATGTGCCATTGTCGCTGCCAACACCATGTTCCATTCAGTTAAGTTGCCATGGTTGGCCCAGCCCTAACCTGGTTGATGGTTATTCCTTTCTCCCTACCCACTTATCAGAGTGAAAGTTGCATTATAGGTGCTTATAAAACTGTCTCTGAGCTTCCCAACCCATACATCACTTCTAACCATAAAATTAGCTTTAATTTTGGAGGAGAGGATAAAAAGGAAAAAAAAAAAAGAGAACTCTAATTTAGACAGCTTTCTCCCCACTTCCCTTCCTTCTGCGCCTAGTCCCACAGAGGCTATCACTGCCCTGATGTAGAACCAAGGAATTATACATGCCGATGAAGGTTATACAGCTAGAGAGTGCTTGGGGAGTTTTCATAACCTTTTGTTATCCCTTTGCAGTATGAGGCTGGGAGTGGTGCTAATGTAAGGATTTCTGCTGTCTTGCAGAAGATGGGCAGCGTCCTGAGTGGACATTTTACCCAAGGTTTAGCAGCAATATCCACACCTACCATGTTGGAAAGCAGTGCTTCTTTAACGGGGTCTTCCTCGGCAACAAGAGGTCCTTGTCAGAGAAGACGGTGGACAAATGCCTTGGGAGGAAGAAATACGGTAATGTTTTCCTCTTGGACCTGGACTGTGCTATGCTCTTAAGTACCTGTGAGTTGTGATTCTGCAGGCCCAGCATTCTGCGGCTGGGGCAGCCCTGCGAGGTCACCATGTCACTTGGTGCATCCAGGAATATAGGAAAGGGGGGATGGTTGGCAGGCTACACTTTTGGCAAAGAACTCACAACATATGCTGATCCACATTTTTGTTTTTCTCTGAATTTCATAAAATGCTAATGTGACATTTAAATCACCAGATAAGTTCTCTCAGATATTAATAGAAACCTTCATTGAAGTATGGAGAAAATAATTCATGTTTCAATTAGATGATGCCTGTCATATGCGTTTAAATTGTACTTTATATTCTTCACAAAGAAAATATTCCATAAACCTAAGCCTGAAGTGCATGTTATTATTTCATAGCTTACTTAATTAAAGGTAATTGAGATGAGCGTATCTCTATCTATCTATCTATCTATCTATCTATCTATCTATCTATCTATCTATCTATCTACCTATCTATCTATCTATCATCTACTTCTATCCTTGGTTTGTAACTTGGTGATTTCTCTGTCCTGATCTATCCATAATTTATTGAAAGTCCCTAAAGAATTGCTGAGTACCAACTGACCATTTATGGCACACTCTTCCACAGAAATACCTGTGTAAGAGGCAACCCCTGTTGTGGGGGTGAGTGGAATTGCTGTTGCAGGAATACAAAGAGAAAGACATAGAAAGTTCTCAATTTGAGTTTTAAAATAGACTTTTAAACTCTTATCGGAGACAAAAAGTTTTGGAAACCAAGGCTTTTGTTTGGATAGAGAATACACGAAAAAGCTGTACTAGAAAAGGTGAGAGAGTTGTCACTGATGTGGGCGCTTTGAGGAGCCCTGCATCCTGCCCAACTCCTGGGGTCAAAATCTAGAAGGTGATTGGACATGAACTAGCTGGGGCTTCTGTCTCAGAGTGGGCTGGAGGATGACCTCAAGCCTCAGAGGGAAGTGCCATCTGCCCTGACTCTGAGCAAGAGGGTAGTGACAGCTGTGGGCAATGGATGGGCAGAAAGCCAGCCTCGGGGGCTCACCCACCCAGGAGTTGTGGAAGAATAGCCGCATTTCTGTACCCTGTGAAGGCTGTGGAGGTTAGGACAGAGAAAGAATGAGAGAAAGTGACAGAGCAAGCCAGGAAAGCTGTACAGGTCTCACACTGGAATGCTGGGAGGCCACAGTATGATGCACTGTGGATCATCAATTCAGGGATCTTTTCATGAGAATAAATTTATGCTTCACATGATTCATTGAAGAGGGGGATGGTTTCCTGAGGATCAGACTGGATGAAACATTTTAGCAGACAACAGAAATATTTGCCAACTCTCAGAGTAGCAGAGATAAGGCAAACAGCAGACAGTGTGGTTTGCAGACAGTAACCCGAGCCCCAAAGGCTTCCACTAAAGTCTTAATGTCATGTGATCCTGCATGTGCACATTCCTGCTTCCCACTCTTAACTGAGACGCAGCCATAGGGTAGAAGAGAGAAGGATTTATTTAACTGGTTTAAATCTGAAACAGAGAAAAACCAGGAAGGGACTAAGTTTAGCTGCATATTATTTAGAAATGCCCTTGGCTACAAGTAAGAGAAAAAAACTTATTGTCCGAGACTTAAATCATAAGATATTTATTAGGTACTTAAGAAGAAGCCTGGAAATCTAGGTGGCCTGTATGGTCTGGTTTCCCAGTGATGTCATCAAAGATATAGGCTCATTTTGTCTCTTTTTTTTTTTTTTGCTTATTTCCATTTTTATTTTATTTTTTAAAATTTATTTATTTTAATTAGTTTCAAGTATACAGTACATTGGATAGACATCTGTATAGTTTGTAAAACTGTCCCAATTGCTTTCTCCCTCCCCTGACCCTCCACCTAGACAATATTTTAATGCTAACTACATTCCCTATGCTGTGCTCCCATCCCCTTAACCATCCATCAGCTACTAATTTGTACTTCTTTAATCCTACACCCCATTCTCCCAGTCCCTCAAACTCTCTCCCCTCTGTCTGTCACCAAATTATCCACTATATTTGTGAGTCTGTTTTTGATTAGTTTGTTCTTTTTATTCCTTAGATTCTGCATATAAGTGAAATCACATAGTGTTTATCTTTCTCTGTCTGACTTAAATACCTTCTAGGTCCATCAAAGCAATATCTTTTTCCATCCCCTTCCTTTTAGTCTGCGTGTGTCTTTTAATCTGAAGTGAGTTTTTTTGTATTTTTTCTTCTTAAAGAAGTCCTTCCAACATTTCCTGTAATACTGGCTTGGTGGTGATAAATTCCTTTAGCTTATTTTTGTCTGGGAAGCATTTTATCTGTCCTTACCTCTAAATGATAGTTTTGCTGGATAAAGTATCCTTGATTGTAGATTCTGGGTCTTCATCTTGTCGAATATTTTTTTTGCCAAGCCCTCTGTCCTGCATAGTTTCTTTTGAGAAATAAGCTGCCAGTCTTATGGATGTTCCCTTATAAGTAATTATCTGTTTTTCTCTTGCTGCTTTTAATATTCTTTCTTTGTATTTAACCTTTGGCATTTTAATTATGATGTGTCTTGGTGTGGGCCTGTTTGGATCCCTGATTTTTGGAATTCTCTGAGCTTCCTGGGGTTTATGTCTATTTCCTTCACCAAGTTAGGAAAGTTTTCTATCATTATTTCTTCAAACAGCTGTTTAATATCTTAATTTTCTTCAGTAACACTGATCAGACAGATATTTGGGCCCTTAATAGTGTCCCATATGCTCCTTATTTTTATAGTCTTGGCATCTCATCTCTTGCCATTCTGATGGTGTATCCTTGGCTTTCTCATCCTCTAGATAGGGCATTTGATCCTTTTCTTTATTCACTTTGATTATTCCTTTGTTTATTCCATTTAATATACTTCTCATCTCAGATAATGTGTTCTTCATTTCAGACTGGTTCTTTTTATAATTTCCATTTCCATTTTTATGTTTTTTATCTCTGCTGAATTTATCTACATTTCCCAAAAGTTCGTTGAACATCGTTATAAACAGTGTTTTGAACTCTGCATATGTTAGATTACTTGACTCCATTATATCTGGATCTCTATTCTGTTCTCTCATATGGTTTCTGCTTCTTTGTCTTCCCATTTTGGCTGCCTTTCTGTGTCTGTTTCTATGTACTAAGCAAGCTCTGAAGTCTTCCGGTCTTATTAGTATGGATTTGTGAAGTAGGCGTCCAGTGGCACAGTCTTGAGAGAGGTTTGGCTGCAGGCCAAATTTAGCCCAAGCCTCTACCCCTCCGGAGCCACCTGTTAAGATTCAACAAGTAATTCACAGATGCTGTGCTTATAGTTGCCTCCAAAGGCCACACCAGAAACCGAGGCCAGCTGCCTCCAGTGTGAGTCTAGGCGCTGCTCAGCAAGGAGCACCTGACTTGCTGAGGATATACCTGGATGTGGCTTGGGTGGGGCTGCGAGTTGGGAGAGGTGGGGTTTCAGGGAATCCTCTGGGCAGAGTGACCTCTGTTATCCAGTTTGATGACATCACAGCTATGGTGGTGCACTGGTAGTAGGGAGAGCTCAACAGGGAACAGTGGATACTGCCGGAACTTCTGTGCAGAGCAAGTCTCGCCTTGGCCTTTGTTCTGACAATGTCTCCCTGTAAGTCCTTGGTGCCCTCTGCACGCAGCCAAATTGGCATTGGTGCTCAGAGCGAGCAGGTCCGTCACTGCGAAAATCCGCTCGCAGACGCGGCCCCTTTAAGAGGCTTCTGCTGCTCACACAGCTTCGGTCTCACTCACCTGCTGGAGACCACGTTGCCCCGTGTCCTTGCCCCGTCCTACCTTCTGCCGTTGTAGGGTGATTTCTTGGATTTCTCCCTAGTTGTATGGCTTGTTTATCTAGATCTCAGGTGATTTTTCCTTGTTGCCGCCCCTTGTTTCCGTCACAACTTTGATTTGGTCATCAGAGGGATGAACAGAGCATCTAACATCTACACCAGTTTTTTTCATCCCCCTTATTTTGTCTTTATGCACTACCATTCTTAGTAGTGCTGGATTTTTTTCATCATGCTTATCATCATATTGTCACAAGATAACTGTTGAAGTTCCAAGCATCATGTCCATATTTAAGACACGAAAAAGAAGAAACTCTCTTGTTGCCTTCCCCTTTTAGAAGGAAGGAAACATTTTACTACATGGTCTTAGGAGACTTTCTTCCACTCATGTCTCACTGGCCACAACTGGGCCAGCTACAAGTGTATTTCAGAAGTAAATGGGATTATCATGCTGATCCAAGTCCTAACAATAAGCCATCACTTCCCTCCTAACTCAACAGTAAGCATTATCCTGAATTTTGTATTCACTAATTTCCATTCTTTCTTCCTTCCTCTTACGGTTTTTATAAATACTGAGGAAATGTGAAAGTATATTTATGAAATATTTATTGACTATATAAAATAAAATTTCACAAACACTGGTAAACTTCTCATTCTCTTTAAGAAATGGAATATGACCTTTATATTTGAAGCCTCCGATAGGCCCCTTCCTGAATATAACACATTTCCTTCCCCCCACCCCAGTGGTAACCCCTATTCTACCTTTATTAAAAAGAGAAAAAATTTTATCAGGGACTTTTTCAAACATGTGCCAAAGTAGAGAGAAGAGCATAATGCAAACAGATGTACCCGTTACTTAGCTTCGACAATTATCAACATATGGCTAACCTCATTTTATTTAATCCCTCTCCCCCACGGATTATTTTAAAACAAGTTTCAGACATTATATAGTTTCATCTGTAAATATATCAGTATGTACCTCTAATAGATAGGGATTATTTTTATTAACCTGACTGCAATACCATTCTCATCTTTAAAAGACTAACAACCATTCCTTAATATCACCTAATATCTATTTGGTGTTTTAAAAAAAATATCCAATTGCTTCACAAATGCCATAATTTAAAAGTATTTATAGTTCATTTAAACAAGGTTCACATTTAGCAACTAGTTAAAAAGTCTCTTAAGTTTCTTTTAATATATGAGTCCTCCCTCCCTTTTTTCTTGCAATTTGTTTGGTGAAGAAATTGGTCATTGGTCCTGAGAGTTTGCCATAGTCAGAATTTTGCTGATTACATTTCTTGATACCAGTTAACAGGTTCCTCTGTCTTATGCATTTCTTGTAAACTGATATTTGATTTGTCTTCATGTGATTACTTCTTAGGTTGTTCAATAACTTCTTTAAACATCAAACGCCATAGTCTTTTTCTATTTCTTTTCTTTCTTGATCTCACTGCAGCACTTGATATTGTTAAATCTGACACTGAATACTTCTTCCTTTGTGAAATTCTCTCCTTTATTATTTAAAAATTAAAAATTTTTTTCAATTACAGTTGGCATTTAATATTATATTAGTTTCAGCATAGTGGTTAGACAGTTTTATAACTTATGAAATGATCCCCTGATAAGTCTAGTACCCACCTGGCATCATACTTAGTTATTACAATATTATTGACTATATTCCCTATACTGTAACTTTACATGCCTATGACTGTTTTATAATTGCCAATTCGTATTTCTTAATCCCTTTGCCTTTTTCACCCTGCCCCGCAAATCCCTTCCCATCTGGCAACCATCAGTTTGTTCTCTGTATCCAACTCACATTATTTTTTGAGCTTGAAGGGTCACACATCAATTCTTAAATGCTTCTTTCTGGAAGTGGCACACGTCATTGCTACTCATAGCCTATTGGTTAGAACATGACTCTACCTGACTGCATCAAGGTAGAGAAATGTGGGGCAAAATATGTTATTTGGTGAACAGTTTGTTCCTTCATATGGTTCTTTGATTTTAATGTGTACATTCCATTTTCTACCTCCTGAACGTCTTTATATTTAGATTACATGGTTTGTCTAAACATTGTGTTATGGATCTATCAACTATTGATACAGAGTGGCCAGCACTTTGGACTGATACCTGTTTTTGTGGAATATTCAGAAATATACCAAGATTATACCCAATAGCTTAAACATATTATCTCAGAGGTGGTGTTTGGGAGATTTTCCCCTTGGAGTAATATCTTTTACTTGCACACAAGCCATTGGTTCCATTTCTACTTGCTGACATTATCCTGTGAGATCTTTCACAATAGTGATTTCTAAGTGTTATCTTCAGACCACCTGTATTACAATCAACTGGACAGTTTGTAAAAAGTACTGATTCTGGGAACCACTCCAAACCTTCTGAAACAGAATTTCTTGGATTGGGACCCGGGAAGCTGCATTTTAACAAGCTCCCTAGGTGATTCTAAGGTGTGCTAAAATTTTAGAACTATTGTTTTGTAGTGTATGGATGGCATTTACCACCTTATATAGTATTATTTAATCTCCTTATATACATGTCTCATTTCCCCAACTAGTTAAGATTTTCTAGAGAAAGGTTTACACCTTAGGTAGATGGCAATCGTATTTTCCAGATTAAAAAAATTGGGATGGGAGTGGTAGTAGGTTAGTCCTGATTTCAAATAATAATAACTGCTACCATTTATGGAGTGCTGATTATGTGTCCAGACTATTCTCATGATAACTCTAAAGTAGACATTTAAAATAAACAGTTTATAAATGAGGATTCTGAGGCTTAGAGAAGTTAAATAAATAGCTCAAAGGCACAGAACTAGAAATTGCAGAACTGAATTTGCACTCAGGCATGACTGTCTCCAAAGTCCACACCCTTCTCACCACCTTCTACTGTCGCCTGACCTTTACTCGTCAGTGCTCTGGTTTGAGATTCAAAAGATAAGGTCACTCCACTCTCCTTTCTTTGAGTCCTCTGCATCTCATACTCAGCAGGTACTCAATCCTTGCATGTAGTTGGTGCTATTTCACTACACTAAAGAGTTAATAAAAAATTTAGATGAAGAGTCTTAGCTATCGAAGAGGCTTTTGAAAGAGAATGGCGAAAAAATTTAAATACTCCAGTAACTCAAGTACTTCCACCTATTGTAAGTTGGCTTCTCTGAGTTAGCGAGAGGAATTTGGGTAGGAAACAGTTTATCAAAAATCTCGCCTAGCTCTCCCTATGGCTTGCATCATGGGTACAGTCAAATTGAGTAATATCAAAACAAACATTTAAAAAGAAAAAAAAGAGTCCTGTTCGTTGAATGTATGAGCTAAAAAGAAGGACCTGCCTCCAGCCACACATCCCTGCTTCTGATCTCAAGGTTGATTTGTCTTGCAGTCTAGGCTTGTTCTCTTGTGCGTCCGGTATCAAATATATGAGTTTAAGTGACCATCTTATTCTGCCTGACTCCTTTTGAGCTCATGTGATTAGTTACTTGTTCCAGATTACTTGAAGGGGCTGAGTTGGGTGTTAGCGTATTGGCTGAATAAGCAGTGGTGCCCAGCAGCAGTGGACTTTCTCCTAACTCCTCTTCACTGGGAAGGCCACCTCCTGCTCCTGCACTGTCCCAGTCCTTGAAGCAGAGGAGGTACTGGACTCTCATTAACTGATTTACTCCTGACACCCAGTCAGAGAGACAGAGCCTCAAAGATTGTTGCTCCCAGAGAGATTGAAAGTGCACTAATGCTCAGGAATGAAAAGATTTTAAGTCAAAGTTCTTGCTCATCGTTGTAGAGATACCTCTGATTTACCATTCGTTTTAAACCAAACAGTCCATCTGAACTTAAGCTATTCTTCTTTCCCAGGGTGAGATAATCATAACAAGGCCTTTTAGAAAATGTCCCAAACATAGGCTCACACTTTGATCTCCTTCTCAAGGTGAGACAATTGCAAACAGAACCTTAAGACACCTATATATTCCTCATAATAAACCTCTAAATTATCTTATTTCCATTGTCATGTCAAATCTTTGGATCATCTTCAGCCATTTTTATGATCTTTGTTTTTAAACATCTTTCACAGGTATTGATCCCAGGAATGGAATCCCAAAGTTAACTCCAGGAGATAATCCATATATGTACTCAGAACAGAGTAAGGGCTTCTACAAAGCAGGATCAACTCTCCCACCTGTGAAATTTTCAATGTAAGTATATGTTAATACTAGGTTTATTTAGTTAACTTTAAAGGAATTGTATTTTTCTCTACTACATATAAATTATATTTTATAAAGGGTAGATCACAAGATGACACAGTTGGCGAAAATTTCTAAAAAGTCCATATTTAATTCATTAGTGTATGCACACATGTACATGTATAATTAAAATTATACACAAGATCTTGACTACAAAAAAGTGATTGTTAATTTTATTCCTATTGTTATCACCACAAATCTGAAGACTTTGATTTTCATACCAAATCAGGTTGTTGATTAGTGACTGCTATTTGGGTTGACTTACACTTGGAATTAAACTTAAACCAAAGTGACTGAGGAGAAAGAGGAGTTTATTAAATTAAAAGAAAAGTCATTGGTGTATTACATTAAAAATGCTAATTAAAAAATTAACCACATTTGATTTAATGATGTTTACTAAAAGTGATAAAAATAATAAGAATTATGGCCCTGATGGTTTTGAAGCCCATACTTGACAATTAAAATGAGAAAATAAGACATTTTAGTGAACACAGTGATGTATTGATCTCTTTGCTGTAGAAGCCAAGGCAATTTTATGATTAACTTTTCTGTTTTTCAGGGTACCTTATGAAAAGAAATTTGATACATTTATTCCACTTGAGCCTCTTCCACAAATTCCCACGTGAGTTATCTCACCATGTTTTAAATTATGCTATCTTTATAAAAATATCAAGTATTTATTATTTTCTTCTATGGAGGAACTCATAGACACCCAATACACAGGGAGTTTTGAATACCAGCAGGTGGGCAGGGCGGTATCTATGGAGGGTTTTTGTTGAGACACTTAGAAGCAATTATCTGTGGAGTCTGGCAGCTGGGCTGCTTATGTCTTTAACAGTTATTATTGACAGACTACCAGATGCCATGTGGTGTGCTAGGTATGCACTAAAGGGGGAGGTTATATGGAGCAAAAGGACAGACTCTCTGATTTCCAAAACATAAGGGTTTGTTGGAAAAGAAGGACACATCCAGGAAGGATGGTTAATGTTTGAAGAGGCAGAGTGAAAGCCATTGGAGTATTTCTGTATTTGAAGGAGCTCATATTTTTGATCAGTTTCATTCTGAACCTCATTTGTCCAAGTAGCGTCCTAACCTAGAAAGAAATATGTGTCAGTATATTGCTCTTTGTCCTGCTCTTCTTACCTGGGCTTCTACCATTGGTTTGTCAGCTTTAAATGATAACCTTGCCTCCCTTCTGTTACCTAAATGATGGTCCTCCTCTTCCTTCTTATAGGGTCTTTCAGCAAGTTTATCAGGGCTTTTTCCCAGTCATGGTACATTTCTCCCTAAAAGAATAAAAGTTCTAACTGCTAAAAGATAAAAACATTCTTCATCTCCCTGCTCTGACTCATCCCAGGAATCACACTGCCTGGTACTTTTTGGAACACACACAGTGAAGCCCAGCATATGCCATTTCAAATCTCAACAGACCCGGGAAGACACTGGGTATCTGCATTAGCTGAGGTCCCAGCAGAAGACAGAAGGCACATTCAGCTGGGATTCTGAAGACAGTTCAATAAGGGACTATTTACAGATGTGTGGGCAGGTTGAGAAGACTCACATGGAGGGTGAAGCACCCAGAGGCACCTGATAGTGGGAAGTCCTTACTACTCCTAGGTCTGAGCAGCAAGAGAAGGGATCATGGTTCACAGAGCAGTGGGAGATGAAGGGCTGTTGGCAGTGGAGAACGAAGCCACTGCTAGAACTGGGATACTCCATGAGACAGGGCACACAGGAAATACCCTCTCTCTTCTCACCTTCTGATCTCCTGTTGGTGCCTCCCAATAGCCAAACCCAGCTCAAAGGTGGGGGCAGGGAGGAGTCAAGGCGATGTCAGCTACAGGGGTCATCTTCCTGGGCAGAGAAAGGCAGAAAAAAGATCTGGGTTTGGGGCAGGGGTGAATGGTGAACAACTAACTTGGTGTTTTATTTTGACACTGATCTTCTAAACTGGAGGTCTTCTTACTTTTGAAGGATGTAGTGCCTTGTCCACTGACAGTGTTTGTAAATTTTGCATCAGACAAACTCAAACTCAGGGTGTTTCCTTCCTACAGCTTGCCTTTCTGGGTGAAGGAGAAGGCCAACAAACTGAAGAATGAGATAAGAGAAGTTGAGGAGCTTAACAATTGGCGACCAGCGGTCCCCTTGATACACAGTTTATTTCCTGCTGGTGGGTTAAAGAACCTTCAAAAAATTGCATAAAAACTGGAGGCAAGCCCAGAAAAGCAGGCTTTTGAGAGGCTTCATCATGGAGAGGAGAGAAGGCAGAGCCTCCCCCAGAGTGGATAGTGTCTTTTGCCCAAGGTGGTTCCTTGGGCAGATGTCATGGCTGCACGTCATGGGTCAAGTATGCTGGTTGAGAACTCTTGGTCTTGTAATGGAGCTCAACTTTTAACTCCGTGCCTCTATCCACAGGTTCTTTGGACTTTTCAAGACAATCTTGAGCAGAAGCAGGCCCAGAGAGCATGCACTGACCACACTCTGGAGAGCTTCTTCCAGTTGATTGCTTCTGTCAGTGTGACTAAATCAAATGTTTGACTTTGATGTAGAATCACTGTGCTTTGCTTTTTTTTTAATATTACATTTTGAAAACTTTCAAACTTACAGAAAAGTCGTGAGATTTGTACAATGAAAGAATACCTGTATATCCTTCACCTAGATTCTACGACCGTTAACATCTGCCTAAAATTGTGCTCTGCTCTCATATTATTCATATTATTACTATTATTATTTTGCTGATTTATGCGGGAGTGAGTGCAGACGTCATAACCCTTTACTCCTACATACCTAAATACTTTGGAACGTGTCTCCTAAGGTCAAGGATATTCAACAATCACAATACAAGTATCAAATTCGGAGAATTTAACATTGATATAATACTCCTATACAGCCCACATTCAGTATTATTCAGTTAAATTTGATTTTCTAAGGATGCTGTCAATTCAGTGGTAAAATGCAGACATGTGAGCTTTCATTAATTTTGGTAAAACTATTCTCATTTCGTTAATTCCTTTTAAGATTTTCTCTTCTATTCACTTAATACATGTCAGCAAAAATGTGAACGCTACATCTCCACGAGGTAATCAATACTGTTGCCCAGTAGCTCCATCCCCCCATTTTAGTATTGTCTGTCTACACAGCCAAGCAGGGTGACAGCTCAGTGAGCACCAATCATGAGTCTTAAGATCTCTCATCAATCAGGTGAGAAGCAAACATTTGGAGGAAAAGGTGGGAACAAAAGCCAACCCTCTACAGTCAGGCTATGACTCCCAGCAGTCAAACCAATGACTCTGCATTTTCATAGCCAATCTCCTTTCCACTATGGAGACCCCACTGGTTGGCTAATGAGAGGTACAGATCTGGTCCCTCCAAAATCTTTAAATGGAGAGAATTAGGGCCTATGCTAAGACTCAAAGTGCCCAAGACATGAGACATGCTTTCTTTCCCTGTCAAAACATTACCTCCAAACTGCTCCAAAGTGAATGAAGCAGGCTTAGGACATGGTACATTTACGCTCTCTTCATACATGCCTTCAGATGAACTAGGAGAGAACGTGTGGCTACTGCAGGCAACTGCGCCCAGCCACTCCTTCTGTTAACATCAGCATACCTCTGTGATAATTGTCTTGCCCCTAGGACACAAGACCCACCCCGCTCCCCAACAAAATCCAGGAAAGAAAAGAAAACCAAATAATTTAGAAAAGGAAAAAAAGAGGTTGCCAACAGATTTTCTCAAATATGTTAACTTCTGAAAAAAAAATTTTTTTTGTGCTGCTATTACTTAAAACGTAAAAATGTCAACTGCAACCACCTGTGTGAGTGATTAATGGAGAATGCAATACAGACGAAAAAGGTTTTGCGGGAATTTCCAGATGAGATTATCTAGGTGGAACAGGAAATTGCTCTCTGCAGGTACTCTGGTGTTTGGAGGGGAGGAGTCCTACATAGTAAAAGTATTATGAAAAACAACCAAAAAAAAAATATGATTTCAGAAGATTTACAGTAGTCTTTAGATTTCAGAGAAGTCTATATAATTTCTAGATGCTGCTCTAAACCTGAGTAGATATCATTTAAAATATTATTAAATGATTACATTTCTGAAGTTGCAGGACCACATTCTATTTCCTGGAAATGGGCAGTTTTCACTGGATTTGGGGTTCTCTGTGGGCACATCTCAGCATCCAGGGCTTATTCCATGGCACGCCTAACAGCTGGCAGGTGAAGCGTTCAATCACCAACTTTGGGCAGGCATTGTGTGCACACTCGTGTGTGTTTGGGGGGAACTAAGGCATAGGCAGATGGAAAAATATGAGTGTTACAGCTGTTCCAGCCCTTTCTTCTTTCTAGGCACGGAGAAGTTGAACCCATTAGATATGAAGATCCCCTTCACCTCACTTTAGATTCTTTGGATATTAAAATGTGTGTGCACAGGTGTGCGTGCGTGTGTTCATTTCTTACTTTCAATAACTAAAGTTTACAGGTTTAACAGAAACAACCCATACACAACATTTACAAATAAATTTCTTAGAGTACTAACTTCCATTGCACATAAGGCACTCTAATATCAGATCCTGGGAAAAATGAAAAATGTCCTCTGTGGACTAGAGGGAAAATTATGTTATACAGGTAGTGGTACTAAAGTCCAAATAAGCTAAATGAAGACAATTCCAAGACCGTTATGCAGTCTCTGCACTCTAAGTTATCAAAATATTAAGATATTAGTGTATTAAACTTTTAGAATTCCACGAATGATTTAGGAATGTTCTGTATGATTCCATTGCTTGTCTACATTTCTAGTACGTGGCACTCAGTGTGGTTAGACTGTTTCCTTTTGCTCTTAGGCATTTGGCCCACCAAAAGTAGGTAAAAGCCTCGTTTATAGAATTTGACTTGGTGAAGTATTTTAGAGTTGGAACTTTTCAAGATCATGGCACTGGCCTAGAGAGGCTTTTCTTTCCTGGCTGGAAAATCAGGAGAGTAAAACCTCGGCAATGTGCCAGATGTGGGATGGTGCACCTTTTGGGAGGCTACTGGCCAAGTTCCCAGTGCGCTCTGGGAAAGGACATGGGAGCCTGTTTGAGTTGCCCGGTGTCCTTTCAATGCTGGGAAACTCCAGGACAGTTATAGCTTGAGCCCAGCCTGGGAGATAGGGCAGCCACTACTGACATGAGGAGCCAACACCAAAGCTTCCAAACCTGGACTTTGTAAGAAATATATACATGATAATTAAACATTTCTTATTCTTATAGGGATCCAGCCTCATATCAAATAAGAAGCCAAATACCACAATGGCCTAGTTTTCTGAGGAAATGTGTCTGCCTCCACCAAATATGGAGAGGGTGTGAGAGCAGCTTCCAGTGGTGATGGTGTGAGTATAGGTATGATCATCTGGCAAGAAATGCGTTCTTTTGTTTGGGTGCAGTGTGGGCTGGAGTGGAAATTGGGGTTCTCTTAGGAAAGAATGGATGCATGAGGCATAATTATACTAAAATTTATGTGTTGTTTATCTGAAATTCTAATTTAACTGGGAGTTCTGTATTTTTACCTGCTAAATTTGGCAACTTACAGCACAAGTGGCACAAAGAAGAGAGATTTGAGGGCTAACTAGGAGGTAAAAGTGGCAAGACTTCATGGGATGGTTTAAATATGGGTGGGAAAAGCTATGGGAGAAAAAGTGGCCACAAGGTGGATGGTGGTATTGTTGACAGTAGAGTCATATAGAGTCAACATGTAGAGTCTAGCTCACGTGGCATCTATATACCTCCTGCTGGCCACAGGATGTGTCACCTGGTGAGCAGTATGCAAGCTGGATTTCAGCTCTTTTTGTCCCTTGTGCAGTGAGCTACTTATACAACTGTACATGGCAGCTGGCAGCCAGCAACCTTATGCTATTTACTGAAATAAGGAATCCTGTGGAGAAATATAGATTTTTTTGGGGTGGGGGAGTGCAATTTTGGGAAGTTGAGATGGAGGAATCTGTGACACACATGGAGAGAACTGTCTAAGATGTAGTTGGACATTTGAGTCTGGGGTCTGGTATATGCATGTGAAAAAAAAAAAAGTCTCTTGTGAGAAATATAAATCCCAAGCCTATGCCATGTGGATGCAGGATATAGATGTAAATTACCTGGTTGGAATATCATTCTCAAACTGAGAAATGAGCTCAAAACAAAACAAAACAAAACCACACACACACACACACACACACACACACACACACACACAACCTCTTGAACCTCTGGGGCCTGAGAAGAAACAAATTCTTGTTGGGAACACTTCTCCACCTCAGGACACAGGGGACTCCCTAGAAATAATACCCATGAAGGTGAGCTTCTGGGAAAAAAATTACAAACTACAATTGGACCCAGCTCAAGGAAGTCTCAGGAGGTGAACCTCAAGCCAATTAATATGATTAACCATGGTTAGCAATACTACACGGATTACCAGCATTTAGGGTGCTTGGAATTCCATTTTGTAGTAACTTGACACTCAGACTTTACTTTTTCCTAACACTTAGCTTCGGAATTTCTAAATGGGAGGGAGGGGCTTAAAGGCGGCTATCTGGTAGGTGGGGCGGGACTAGAAGACTTGGTTTTGAAATTGTATTTGCAAAGCAGCACAGTGTTTCTACTTAAATCCCATCTGTTTATTTGGACAGGTGATAAAGATTATGCGGGCGGCTAACCCCAGCCCCTTGCCGTGACTTGTTGTCACAGGCTTTTAACGCTAATTTTAGCCCCATCCTGGCAAAAAATGGGACGAGAGGGATCTAGAATTTTGATTGTTTTCTCGACTAAGCAAAGTTAGTCCTGTTAGAACCAGCTCCCTCAAAAGGGGTGTGGAATGGGAAAGTGGGGGATAATGCAACCTATAAAACCGTCCTACTAACATCTTTTGTTACCCCCTTGTGAGCTGAATGGACCGCCAACCTCTTTTCCCTGGGCCAGAATTTCCCAAATTGTGTTTCTTGTGTATCAGTATATATTATAAGAAAAAATGTTTCCAATCTCAAATTAGTTTGGAAATGCTATGTTAAAAAGAGTGTATTAGTTTCCTAGGGCTGCCATAACAAAGTACCACAAAGTAGGTGGCCTCAAACAGGAGAAATTTATTCTCTCACAGTTTTGGAGGCAGGAAGTCTGAAATCAAGGTGTCAGCAAGGTCGGTTCCTTTTTGGAGTCTCAAAGGAAGAATATAGTCCATGTCTCTCGGCTTCTGGTGTTGCCGGCAATTCTTGGTGTTGCCGACAATCTTTAGTGTTTCTTGGCTTCTACATTCATCACTCCAACCTCTGCCTCTTCCTTCACATACTCTTCTCCTTGTGTGTGCATGTCTCTTCTCCTTGTAAGGACACTGGTCATTGGATTAGAGCCTATTCTATTCCAGTATGACTTCATTTTAACTTCTTGATTATATCTGCAAAGACTCTATTTCCAAATAAAGTTATATTTATAGGTACCAGGGATTAGGACTTTGCACATATCTGGTTGGGGGATACAAGTCAACTCACAACAGGAAACAATTGATTTCTTCATCTTACAACTTCTTATAGCTTTACTTTTTTTTAAATGCCAGTTTATTTTTTCATACTATATATACATAATTTTTTTTTGACATTTTACTTTTTTATTTCCCCCTACTCCCCACTCCCTTCTGGTAACCAGTAGTCCATTGTCTATGTCCATGAGTCTCTGTTTGTTTGTCCTGTTCATTTGGTGCTTTTAGGTTTATATCGCACATATGTGATATCATGTGATTTCCAACCTTTTCTGTCTGGCTTATTTCACTCAGTATGATTATTTCAAGGTCCATCCATGTTGTTGCAAATGGCAGTAGTTCATCTCTTCTTATGGCTGAGTAATATTCCATTGTACTTATGTACCACAGCTTCTTTAGCCGATCATTTATTGTAGGATACTTCAGTTGCTTCTATGTCCTGGCCACTGTGAATAATGCTGCTATGAATATCGGTGTGCAAATATCTTTTCAAATATGTGTTTTCAAGTCTTTGGGGTAAATATTCAGTAGAGGGATTACTGGATCATATGGTAGGTCAATTCTTAGGTTTTTGAAGAACCTCCATACTGCTTTCCATAGTGGCCGTACCAATTTGCAGTCCCACCAGCAGTGTATGAGGGTTCCAATTTCTCCACATCCTGTCCAACATTTGTTATTACTCGTCCTATTGATTATAGCCATTCTAACAGGTGTGAAATAGTATCTCATCATGGTTTTGATTTTTATTTCCCTAATAGCTAGCAACGTTGAGCATCTTTTCATGTATTTGTTGGCCATTTGAATGTCCTCTAGGGAAAAGTGTCTGTTCGGGTCCTCTGCTTATTTTTTGATTGGATTGTTTTGTTGTTATTGAGTTGTATGAGTTCTTTGTATATTTTGGATATTAGGCCCTTATTGGAGGTGTTGCAAATATATTTTCCCATTCGGATTGTTGTCTCTTCACCTTGTTGACAGTTTCTTTTGCTGAGCAGAAGGTTTTTAGTTTGGTGTAATCCCATTTATTTATTTTTAGGCTTTAATTTTGGTGACTCCGTAAAAGGAAGCTGACAGAGCATGCTGCTTTTTTTCAAATTCAAGTAATCATAAAAAACTCGTTTGTTTTTAAAGCAGTAACCCAGTGGTCTGAGGAACATATTTGGGTGAATGAGAAAGAAGTAAGAGGCTCTTTCTCATTAAACCTTTTTTTAGAAATGACCACTCACTTTCCCAAATGTTCACAGTGACTGGTGGTACAATTTGGTTGCCTGATGGTGACTGTTTCCTTATGGCTGCCTCGCAAGAGATCCTTGGCAGCCCCTGGGGTGGAAATGGATTTTTTGTGGGGCCCTCGAGTTCTGGCTGGTGAGGCTAGAGTGATATGGTAGGGTAGACTGACCAATCCATGCCATGCTGGAGGACAGCCTCTGGTGTTCATGGCTACAGGGCTCTAGTTTTAGACATATCAGAACTGGACTGATGTTGTATTTTCTGAATCCTAAATTGGGACACGCAGTCTGCATGTTCAGGGGCACCTTGGGGGGACAGTTGACAGAACTGTTGTGTCCAGATTAGCAGGTTGTATAATGCATGCACAATTTACATTGTAGACATGGTATATCTAATTTTCATGTAGTAAGAGTGTCCAATTCCCAAAACATGAGTATTTCGTGACATTCTCTGGCAGGAGTCAAGTGCCTTGAAGAAGAGGTACCTTTTTCTAGTTGGTATAAAGGTGACATATGGGGTACAGGTGGTCCTGAATGGGAAGGAGAAGACATCAACGTAGTTTCTTGGAATGTCAGATCAGAAGTGGCCCTTGAGAGAGGATTAGATTTGTTAGGAATCTTGCTTACAAATAATAGAAACCCAAATCCAACTGGCTAAAGTCTAAAGAACTAATCATTAGAACTCAAGAATAGGGATGCATCTAGGACTGAGGCACATATTGGATCCAGGGATTCCTGCACAGTCAGGACCTAGCTCTGTCTCTGCTCTCTCACTTCTGCTCCTCTCAATGCATCTGGGACCAGTTTATTTCCTTCCTGGTCTACATAGAACATAACATGGTGGCAGACAACTCCGGGTGTCATATATTAGAGAGTCATCGGCAGAGACTGGCCTCTTCTAGGTTCCAGTGTCAAAAATCCTGGGGAGACTTACTGGGCACAGCCTTTAACAGCTCAAACGGCCAGTGTGCGTGCGCGCGAACGTTCGTGTACGTGTGCGACACTGACCTTAGCAACAGACTGGATGTTGGGGGTGGAGTGGGCAGGAGGTAACGGTCATACATCCTATAGAGGGTTTCTGGGACAGCCACTGACCACCAAGGGTTGTCTTTCTTGTAATAACAGTTGCCACTTTTTTTGAGCAGTTACTATATATCAGATACTGTGCTAGGTTCCTGCTCTTATTTTTTAGGACAACCCTATGAGATTGGAACAATTTTCTCTACAGGTTAGGACATTTAGGCTTAAAGAAGCTATTGCCTTTTCCTAAGTATTCTGTGCACAAATTCCTATTAGTTAAATGCCTAATAAAGTGCTAAGTTAATAATTAACGAAAGCTCTTTTTAGATCTGCTGGGCTGAAACACCGCACGAGTGACGGTCCCACTAGGTGACGTCACGACCGAGCCTACCACATTCTCTCTCTAAAAGCCACGGCCGATACATCGCGAGGGCCGTTTTCTTCCAACCCGTCTGGACATGCGCGCGGCGTAGTGCGCTTCGGCTAGAGTGGTTTGATGGTTTTCTGTCCGTTTTCCTACAACACAGCTTTAACAACAAGGCACTTATTTTTAGTTCAGCCACCCGAGTTCTCGCGATATTTGCGACTCTGCTCCCCGCCCACCGCCTTGCGCCTGCGCAGATCTTCACAAAGCAGAAGGTCGTGACTGGAGGAAGTGTCTGCTCTCGGTCCCGTGGCCATAGCGTCGTTACTACTTCTGCGAACCTCCTCTCGGCCGCTTGCCGAGACACTCCGCCGCCAAGATGCCTCGAATTATGATTAAGGGGGGCGTGTGGAGGAATACCGAGGTAAGTCCCGTTTTCCCGCCGTCCGCTGCCCTTCGTCCCCTCCGGCAGCCTTTGCGCACGCGCGAGGAGGTCGGTGAGGCCAGGAGGATGCCCTGCAGGGTCTGCCGGGCGGTGGTGGGTTTCGGGCAACGCGGGGCAGACCCTCTGGGCCTTTACCTAGTGCTTGACCCTCCGTTATCTGAGCATCTCAAAGACAGGGACCGTCATTTCACCATCTGACTACCTGCCAGGCACTTGTTAGGCCCCCGGTGGATATTTGTTGAATTGAGGACGCGCCTCGCTTCCTGGAGGAACTCAGAGTATGGAGGGGGAGATAGGACATCGGCGAGAGTTGGTTTCATGGGGTACCCGGGCACCGTGCCTCTCCTTGATAACTCAAAAATAAAGAAGTGCTGTGGTCACAACTTTGTTTCTTCACTGACTTCCATGCAAAGGGAAAGCAGCTTAAATGCCAGATTCGAATTGCCCATTTATGCCCGCATACCGCTGGTTATCTGTTATCAAGGCATAACTTGTTTGTCCTCCTGAAAGATCCCAAGGCCTGTCTCTTCCTGTCACTCCTCCTCAGCCTGGATAGAAGCCAGATGGGATAAACTGACTACAGCAATTTCTTTGCTTCCAGAAATGTAGCGGGTAATGCCAATGGTGTGCCGAAGAGCAATAGAGAGGGAGTAAAATAGAAATAACATATTAGTGCAGTTTGTGTTTAGAGTGCACTGAGCTTGTCAGTTTCTGGAGCACATCATATCTTTTCATGATCTGTGTCTTTTTATATCTTGTGCTATCTTTAAATATTCTCCTACTGCTTGGCATCTTTCACCATCCTTCAAAACTCAGTTCAGGAGCTCTTCCTGGAAATTTTGCCCATTCATCCTGTAAAAATTAGTTGCAGCCCCCATTGCACTTATGGCTCCTATTTCATTCATTTGTTATTGCTTGCTTTGTCTTTTTGCAAGCATCGTATCCTTTTATGTGATGCTGGATAAGTTGCTTAACCTCTCAGGACTTCATTTTCTTTTTCCTTTTTCTAATGGGGATGATAATACCTACTTCTCCAGGATTAAATGAGTAAATATATTTGGAATATTTAGAACAGAGTCTGACACATAGTAGGCTTTAAGTAAGTGCTAGTTGCTATTTCTTTCCCCCAACAGACAGCACTGCAAAAGAACCAGATCTTTGTATCCTTAGAACTTAGGCCAGTAACCAAGGTGAAATAGGTTCCTTGGCAAATGTTTGTAGAATGAATCTAGTAGGGTAGATAACTGCTATTATACACACAGTTGAAGATGTGTTTAAGTATAGTAGTACTGCAACAAAGTTACAAATAAAGTCAGGAATAACCTTGCCTCACAGCTTACAGAGGGAACCAAGCTATTTAAATTGGAGAAGAGATAGTTTCTGGGGGAGAGACAGATGTACAAAATCAAGTAACAGCACGATTCTTCTGCAGTGGCCAAAGCCCTGCAGTCTTTTTTTTTTTTAAATCTTCTCCTGCAGTCTTTTTTTTTAATCTCTGATGAGGGGAAGGTGGAGTGGAGTGGAGTAGCTCATATACGAGGCATATAGCTCAAGTTTAATGTGGAAAAAATTCTAAAAGCAGAATGCCCCAAGTGCATTCATCTTTGGCTCTGTTATTCCTGGTGTCTGGCTTAGCTTGCTGGCCTCCTCTGGGATTCAGATTGGTTAATTACATATCAGAATGGGTGCTGTGGTGAAATAGTATTTAGAGAGAGCTGATTGGTGAGGTGGGGGAGAAATACTTAATTCTTAGATTAGACCTGAGATGTGTTTTCTTGGGTCAGAGAGGGGGTTATGGGACTGGGGAGAAAATGCCATTTGTAAATTGGAGGCAGGAAGCCTAGATTGGAGATTGGAGTCATTAGAGTCTTGACTTGCTTCTTGAGGGTTGGATTTGTCCTATTCACTTCAAGACCTTGTACAAGGTAGGTGTTCAGGAAATGTTTTTTGAATGAATTAGTGAATGAGCTGGACACATTGGAGAATACTTTTTGTTGGTCTCTATCAAGTATGGATTCTCAGATTGGGTTGTACTCATCCCAATTTATTGGGGGAGGAGAGTTGTGTGTAAGGGAGGGTAAGGTGTCCTTATAAGAGATATTTTCTTAATTTCTTACATTTTGCTGATTCTGGCTTGCTGTTACGATAGTAAATGAGGTTTTTGTACTTTTTTTTTTTAAACCTAGGAAACGTGTGTGTCTTTCTCGCTAGCTACCTTGTCAGAGTTAATTTAAATTTTTTCACTTGTAGTTTTGTGATTAAATATACTGTTTTTCTTTGACAATTTTTTTTTAGGATGAAATTCTGAAAGCAGCAGTAATGAAATATGGGAAAAACCAGTGGTCTAGGATTGCCTCACTGCTGCACAGAAAATCAGCAAAGCAGTGCAAAGCCAGATGGTATGTGCCAGTTAATGAGTGGAAAGCAGAAACCAACCTTCATTATGATGATGAAAATGTCAGTTCTTTGAACCTTACCCAAGAAAGCAGGCATTGTGATATAATAGAAAGGATGGAGTGAGAGATGGGAATTTAGATTTAAGACTTAGCTGTCACTTGCTTCCTACGTGATTTTGGGCAAGCTCTTTTTCTGCCCGTTTCCTCCCAATTGGAATAATAGTATTTGGCCCTAACTGATGGAGATACAAGGCTCAAGTGAGTTAATGTGTTTGAGAGTGCTTTGTGAAGCATAAAATAAATCTGCTTTTAGGTACGGATGAATTCCAGTTTATAAATAGATTGTGTTCCAGAAAGTTTAAAAGTTGGTTAGAACTTACTTTCCCAAAGAAATAAATGATAAATGGTAATTAATTTTCTAGGCTAGTTCACAGTGAGTTTCTTCATAATATAATCGAAATATTATACATTTGCTGCCCTAAAATATAATATAACTCAACACTACACCTGGGGTGTCCCCTTTGAAGTCACAGGGTAGTGGACACATTAAACTTTTTACATGTGTTTGTGGCATGAGTGATCTGGCCTCTACCCTGACCCATGTACCAGGATCACATTTTGAATTCTACAGTTGAGTGACCTAATTTTCTAGGCACCTGGTTAGGGGAAAGGATCAGAATGTAGTGGTTGGACTCCAAAGAGGAAGATGGTCCTCACCATGAAGAAGTGGTTTTGATTTCTGCCCTAATGTTTGGTAATGCTTATTTATATCTCATTTGCCAGCTTCTCATCCAGCTAAATAGATTGGGTGGAAAAGGTGGGTTGGGTGGGGCATTAGACAGATAATGGCAGTAATTTTAAGTTTAAAAACACATAAACAAATTAGCGAATATTCTGAAGTAAAAACACAGCTTTCGTAATTGAAGGATGAGAATTTCCTTGTGTTTTTCAGACACTAGAATTCTGTGTCCAATGTATAAATAAGATATTCATGTTGGATGACTGATTAATGTATAAAATTGTATTTTTTAAAATAGGTATGAGTGGCTGGATCCAAGCATTAAGAAAACGGAATGGTCCAGAGAAGAAGAGGAAAAACTCCTGCACTTGGCCAAGTTGATGCCAACACAGTGGAGGACCATCGCTCCAATCATTGGAAGAACGGCTGCCCAGTGCTTGGAGCACTATGAATTTCTTCTGTAAGTGAATCTCCAAAAGCAGTATTAAAATGTGTGCATATCTTCTGAATGAGGCTGAATAAACTTTAGCATTTTCTATCTTTAAACATTTAGTTACAGACCTGAGTAAAGCTAACTAAGTTAAAGCTATTGGATTATATATTCCAAATTTCATGTGGTTGATCAAAATTGTTTTTTATTATGTACTTTAAAAAAAATAATTTAAGACTATTAAACAAATCATAGAAAACCTGGGAAAAAATAGTAAAACAAATAAAAATCACCCATAATCACCTTGTTGAGAGTTAACCAATGGAAGATTTTGGTTCTTCAGTAATAGTGGTTGTTGTTTGTTGCTTTTTTTTTTTGGTATGGCTGCTCTGCATTTATGATAAAGTGGCTGCTTGGATCCTCTTTTTAGTGAATGGAAATACGGAAATTAGAAGGAATTTAGATACCATCTCTTTCAGGTGAAGCAATAGTAGAAATGCTCTATTTTGTCAGTGCCCACCATTGGGTTTTTGAAAGCAAGTGCCAGTGCTAGGAAACATGGTTTTTCTAAGACTAAATGGTATGATGGTATGACTAACTCAATTGGACTCTTCTAGGGATAAAGCTGCCCAAAGAGACAATGAAGAGGAAACAACAGATGATCCACGAAAACTTAAACCTGGAGAAATAGATCCAAATCCAGAAACAAAACCAGCACGGCCTGATCCAATTGATATGGACGAGGGTAAGTGTATGCTTGTGAAGAACTTATTTCTTTCTTTGGTAGCCATATACTCCTCAGGTTTCTTTTGAACTCTTTTAGTTTCTTTCTAAACTCTGACTTTTTAGAATCCCAGTTTAATCTGTACTTGTATTCTAAGTCTCTAAATGTGTCCAGTTTTCTATTATAGAGTAATTGCTGTTTTTGGACAGTATTTCTTTATCTTCTAATTTTTCAGTTCATTTAAAAAGTAGTGTAATACTAATGGACAGATTTTCTGGAGGCTAGAGGTAAGCACTTGAAGATCTTTTATTCTCATTTCCATTCTGTGGAGAGGGCCAAGAAGTTAAGATATTGGTCCTTAATCCTATTTACTTCTTTGACTTTAGGCAGATAATTTAATTTTTGAAAAAAACAGCACTGTGATGGAGACTTATGATGACTCCTTAAGACATTGAATCAAGAATCAGAAGAACTAGGTTTTAGACTCATTTTAGACTCAGCCACTTATTAGCTGTTTGACCTTAGGCAAGTCATATAATCTGTCTGAGCTTTGATTCCATTTCCTGCCAGATGGAGAATAATATCTGTCTTACCTTACAGGATTGTTGTGAAGCATTTAATGAATATTTGTTGAGTTTTTAACATTTAAAAGTTTGGTGGGAGTGGTTCATAAAGGCAGACATGGCTTGTCTAGCTGCATCATTGTCACATGGGGAACTTTTAAAAAACAAGTACTATGGCCTCCCTTGAAGATAATTGAATCAGTAATTTGGGGAGTGGAGGAGTGATCCTGGAATCTGAGTATTTTAAAAGTTCTGTTGCGATTCCATTGGATAGCTGTGTATAGGAATTGGTCTAAAGCAGCGGTCCCCAACCTTTTTGCCACCAGGGACTGGTGTTCCTATAAGAATTTAATGCTTGATGGTCTGAGGTGGAGTTGAGGCGGTGATGCTAGCTCTGGGGAGCAGCTGCAAATGCAGATGAAGCTTTGCTCACTTGCCTGCCACTCTCCTGCTGTGTGGCCTGGTTCCTAACAGGCCAATGACTGGTACGGGTCTACAGCCTGGGGTTTAGGGACCCCTGGTCTAAGGCATCAGTAATGATATTTATTCCACTTTGGGGAGCCATGGAAAATGTACTGGAGGAGAGAGAGAGTTCTGAGGAACGAAAGGTGTATATAATGAAGATTATCAATTTCCTTATAATTAGTAGTTTTGTAGTATTGCACAGTTTGTGCTGTGCCAGTTAGTAGAGGATAATGAAGGATATGATAATTATAGCCACTGTTTCATGAATATTGCTAGATGCTTTACTTACCTATTTTGCTTTACTTATCTTTTCTCAATATCCCTGTGAAGTAGGTATTGTTCTCCTTTTATAGATGATGAAACATGCTCAGGGAGAATTAGTTATCCAGGGTCACGTAGCTAGCAAGTGTTGGGCCTGGTTTTTAACTCACATATTTCTCATTTTAAAACCCAGGCTATTTCCATTATGCTATACCATATGATGATTATGAGTGGGTTTTTCATCTTAAGCATTAGGGTATGCCTCTCACATACCTTGCTTTTGTTGGAGAACAACTTAGTTTTTCTTCTCTTTATTTTTGCAGATGAACTTGAGATGCTTTCTGAAGCTAGAGCCCGCCTGGCTAATACTCAGGGAAAGAAGGCCAAAAGGAAAGCAAGAGAGAAACAGTTGGAAGAAGCAAGGTATGGTTGTTTATATCTGTAGTTGATCAATTAGTCTTTGTGTCCTTTGGCTCAGTAAAACTGCATGATTTATCCAACCCTGTTGGGTGATAATAATTAGAATACTCAATTCCAATTTTGCTAATATTATTTAGTTTCTTTATTACTTTGGAAAAGTGTTATTTTTCCCCCTAACCATTTCAGAATATAGAAAAAAATAACATTAAAAAAATTTTTTGGTACAGTATGGCAGAAGTTCATTCAGTATGTTGGATTTTTCTGTTAGCATGGGAGAGCTACATTTGTTGTAGCCATCTTGGAGTCAGGTGGCTAGACGACATATAAAACTGTGTGACTTTTGCATGATTGCCAGTTAGTTACTCTCTTTGATTAGTGTAGGGCAGGCACTGGCTTAAAATAGGAAACTTGACAACACAGAAGGAGTTAATGAACCTTAAATTAAATTTTAGGCTCTCACAGAAATTTTTATTTAAAAAGTGTGAGAATTAAGTATTGCCCTTTATTCCAGGTTTTTTTCCACTTCCCCCTCCTTTCTCTCTTTTGGTTAGAGCTGTGATTGACATCATTACTAATGGCCCAAAACCTAAGAGGAAGTGTATAAAGGTATAACTTGAATTGTATAAGAGCTTATTAGCTTTTAGAATCAGACCTGCATGGCTGTTTTTTGTGGTCCTCAAACCAGGAGGTGCTTACCGACCTAATGACTAGCGTTGTCTTGATGGTTTCCCCAATAATGACTTTGAAGTGCCAGATCCTGGAAAGGAGGATTCTTTCATGCCTAAGGGTGTTTGGCACTAGCCCAGAATAGTAACTTAGGATGGGAGTATGACTGGCTTGGGACAGTAAACAGAAACCAGGAGGAGTTACTAAATTTCTTGCCCAGTCTCAGCCACCTTTCTATTCTGTACACTAGTTAGGGTTAAATAATGTAAGGTTGAAAAAAATTCACTTTTCTATTTTTGTCCATGGTTGGTTGTGAACCAAAATATTTTGAGCCTTTCAGCCATGTGGATTGGGCCTGGGATGTGGCAAGCGTGCATATATGAAAAATCTATGGCTGACGTTGCTTGCCTTAAATAAATTTTTTGAGGTTTAAATTTACACTACACTTCCTTGTAGATTTTCTTGGAGTGTCTACACATTTTTATAACTTATGTTTTACATATATCTTGTAATAGACTCAATTGGTCTGTATGCAAAATGCAGTGCAGATCTTTTTAAATGGTAAATTACAGATCTGTTTTACAACTTAAAACTTTTTATTGATTATAAAAATAATATAATTTTCTTTCAGTATTGTTCAGTTTTATTTTTTGGGCATGGTTATATTCGCTTAGTAGTATATTGCAAATGTTTTCTATTGTTATTTACAGTCTTTAAGTCCTTTATGTAAAGAATGAGGTTTCTTTAATTTTTGGAATGTCCTTCCAAACCTTTTTTTTTCAGTAGAGATGTACATTTATGTGTATGTACACAGAAAATAACATTTATGTAAGATTCGATCATACTGTATGTTTATACTATTTTGATGAGAGGTCTGCTGTTAATCTTATTGAGGTTCCTTGTAAGTAATGAATCATTTTTCTTTTGCTGCTTTCAAGATTTTCTCCTTGTCTTTGGCTTTCAGCATTGTTAACTTGATGTTTCTGTTCGTAGATTTCTTTAAATTTATCTTCCTTGGAGTTTTGAGCTTTCTGGATGTGTAGATTAATGGTATTTTCAATAAGCTTAGGAAATTTTCATCCATTATTTTTTGAAATATTTTATTTTGTTCCCTTTTTTCTTTCCTCTCCTTTTGTGCATATGTTGGTGCACTTACTGGTGTCTCACATTTCTATGAGGCTCTGTTCATATTTCTTATTTTCCTCTGTTCTTCAGATTGCGTAACCTTTATCCATCTGTCTTCAAGTTCGCTAATTCTTCTGTCAGTTTGAATCTACTGTTGAGCCTCTCTAATGAAATTTTCATTTCAGCTTTATATTTTTTTAACTCCAGTACTTCTATTTGGTTCTTTTTAATCATTTCTATCTCTTTACTGATATTTTCTATTTGATGCAACATTGTCATCATACTTTACTCCTTTAATCATGGTTTCCTTTTGTTCTTTGAACATATTTCTAATGGCTTCTTTGAAGTCTGTCTGTTAAATGTGACATCTGGTAGCTCTCACAGTTTCTGTTGCCTGCTTTTTTTCTTGGTACATGGGTCATGCTCTCTTGTTTCTTCGCATGCCTCATAATTTTTTATTGAGAACTGTAGAACTTAGAAGATATATTTTAGCAGTTCTGGGTACTAGTCTTCTCCCCACCCCTTTTTGTTAGTGTTATTTCCTTGTTTATTTGCTTAGTGACTGGCTGGATTATTTAGTGATGTCTGTTCTCCCTTACCTCCCCTCAGAAATGTGAAGCTTCCCATCTTGCTTCTCATGGGAGTGCAGTCTTGGGTTTGCCCACAGTTACCCTGGATGACTAGGTTTTGACAGGACTTTGACATCTTTTTCTCTGGCTACACACAGTTGTTAAACTCTTCTAATTGCCTACTGATTGCTTTATTGTTTTCAGCAGTGTCTTGGGGCATAAATTGCTCCACAAACTGATCCAGTCAGATTTGGGCTCCTTCGAAGGGATAGTTTCAGATGTCAGTGTTTGATATTTGTTCTGACTCCAGGGAGACTCCTCCCACCTGTCTCTTTCTGTGTTTCTTTCTGGCGCACTAGTGGACTTACAGCTTAGCCTGTATCTGCAATGAATTTTTCAGTTTCTTCCCAGTTGCATGTAACTACAACTTCCACCGTTTTTGAGAGTGAGCCTGGGCTTGAACTTATTCATGATGTATTCCAAATGAAGTTAGTGTCTTTGGAGAGAGATTTGGAGTTCTCTGTTTTACTACTGCACTCTGATGTGCTTGTCTGTGAGTGACACCCACACATTAGGAGCTAAGTGCTTGGTGGTGGTGGCGGGGTGGGTAGCAGCCCTAGCTCTCTTTGGCCTACCTCTCCCAGCATGGAATCCTCATCCCCCAATCAAGGGCAAGGGCTGTTGAGGTTCCAGTATGTTTAGCAGCATTGTGCACAAGATAGAGCCTCTGGGCAGATGAAGGCAGCCACTACTTCTCTGCTGCTCTGGATCAAACTAGATTCTCCAATAGGTCTCTATCTGGAGGCAGGATTAAAAAGTGTTGGTATCTTGCCCTTCCTGGAATGAAAGCCCACTTGGGAGTTGGAGGGGAGCCAGAATCCTGTGTTCTTGGTTGAGGCACCTGTGTGGAGTAGAATTTTCACCTCCCTGAGCTGAGAGGGAGGAAAAGAGAAAGGAGTGGATCTAGATTCAGATATCACAGACTCTCACTTTTCTTACCAAGTTTTAGATTTTCTTGAATAAATGCTGCTTCATTTGCTTTATGCCCTTAGGATCCTTTTCAGAGACTTAAAATTATTAAAAAAAATTTTTTTACTAGTTTTCATCAGTTTTCCTGGGAAATGGGTCTGCAGAGCCGCAAGCTGGAAGTTGCTTCTGTGTACTGTTTTGTAAATTTACTTCCCCCCCTTGAATATTGTGAATAACTTTTATAATCATTAAGTATTTAAAACGATAGCATCATGGGAAAGTACAAAGAAAAAAGTAAAAAGTAAATGAAATTTCAACTTTCAGTGATTATCACTGTTAATATTTTGGTGGACATCCTTCACATATCCCCACATATTCACTGATAAATATGCATATAGTATTTACATGCTGCTCTGTAACATGTAAACTTCATAATAATACACAGTGTGTCTTGGGCATATAAGTTTTTTAAAGGTTATATGAAGGCTTATAATAACCTATCTTATAACTATGTTATAAATTCACTTAACTAATTTCTTATTGTTGAATGTTTAGATTATGTCTAGTTATCCACTCTTATGAGTAGTGCCGAGGGAATAGTCTTGTAGCTAAGTCCTTGTTCATGTTCTTAATTATTTCCTTAGGCTAAAGACTGAGGAGGAAGTTGCTGGGTTTAAAAATGTGAAAAACTTTAGTATTTTAATGTATATTTCTAAATTCTCTCTGGAGACAGCTACACCAGTTTACTTTCTCATTACCAGTGTGGGAGAGTGTCTACTTTTTGTACCCTTGCCATTAAAACAAAACAAAAAGCTTAATGTTATTAATTAGATATACAAAAATGGTACTTGTTGATTTAATTTGTGATTTTTAAATTATTAAAATTTGTCATTTTAGCAATTCATATTTTTTTCCTTAGTGAACTGTTTATTTCCTCTTGTTCTTTTTTCCCTTGGTTATGTTTTTAAAAAACTTGCATAGATTCTTTATATCTAACCATTCCTAATATTAATTGCAAGTATTTTTTCTCATTTGCTTTATTAATTTTGTTTTATGATTTTTTAAAGAGTGCTACAGAGATATAAAATTTAAATTTCAAAGCCATTGATATTTTTCTTTATTCTTTATTTAATTTATAGTTGGTGAATACATTCTCATCCAGAGATAAAATAACATATAGTTCCTTGTGGTTTTTTTTGTTTTAGTGTGTCTGTATGTGCACATGTGATTACATATGTACCTTTAAATCGAAACTGAACTATATATTGGTGAATGGTATGAGGTGAAGATTTATTTCTTTCTCAAATAACCAATGAGTTTTCTTAGCTCTATTGGATAATCCATCCCTTCCCCATGGCACTTGATTTTTGAGATGATCTTGTGTTCTTTTTCTTCAGGCGTCTTGCTGCCCTCCAAAAGAGAAGAGAACTTCGAGCAGCTGGTATAGAAATTCAGAAGAAGAGAAAAAAGAAGAGAGGAGTTGATTATAATGCTGAAATCCCATTTGAAAAAAAGCCTGCTCTTGGTTTCTATGATACTTCTGAGGAAAACTACCAGGCTCTTGATGCAGATTTCAGGAAGTTAAGACAGCAGGATCTTGATGGAGAGCTAAGATCGTAAGTTGCTTTTCTGATTTTGAAAACGGAAAGGTATAGTTGGAATTTTATGGAGGGCCAAGTATCATTGTCAGCCGGATTTTTTTTTTTTTTTTTTATTTAGAACACAGTGGCCTACATATCCTTCTATTTATTAATGAGTTCACCTTTCTGAGAAAATCAATGACTTTGGCTGTCCTGTTTTTAGCATAGATTACTATTTATATCTCTTGAAATGTCAGCACTTGGCTGTTAGTGAAATGTCTACTCACTGAGTATAATCTTAAGATTTATGTACATTTGTGAATAGATTGATTGTTTTACTAATAGCCTGAAGGAATCTGTCAAACTCTTGTCTGATTCTTTTTGTCTTTTCTAGTGAAAAATTTATTTTATTTTTCTTAAAATGAAGATTAAAAGAAAACTACTAATACATTCTAAAATTTTCACTCAATAGGGATAAGTATATACTTTTATAAAATGGTGGTTTTAGGATGCAGAAGATTTTGCCTATTTCTAGAGATTTTTAGAGTTTCTTTAATTCTACAATCAATACTGTGGAGAGAACCTTTTATGATTGTCAAAGATTTTTAGTTTTTACTCTCTTACTTTCCATTTCTATTGACATGAGGTGTTATTAAACAACAGTTATTAGTCACTGTGAAATAGGATTTTCTTGGATATACTCTATTTATTTCTCAAATTAGGACCTTGCTTTAAGTAGCTTTTACAAATAGAGAGATTGAAGATGAACACTAATCATTTGGAAGGTATAGACTAGATGGGGAAGAGGATGATGCACAGAAGGGAAGGAGGCATTTATGGAGCTTTAAAAGATGGCCTCGAGCCTGGCTTTAAACTTCCTGACAACTTTTTGGTGTAATTTATCAGGACTTAAATATCCTTTTAAAAAATATAGTGAATTTAAAAAATCATAATAAACAGTTGAATAATAGTTTTACAGGGAAATTTAAAAATTCATTGTTTCAATTTCATCCCCTTCACATAATTATTTTTCTTTTATGTGTACATATATTTTTATATGAATATGATATAGAAGAGTTCTGTTTTTCTTTTAATGTTATATGCAACATTTAGCTTATTGTCATAGTTTTTATACTTATATAGTTTTAATATTTAATACTTAAATTACTTAATACATTCTATTTTCTTAATAATTCTATTACTATTCTAAGTCTGCATTTCTATTGAATATAGTGGGTAGGTAATGGTGTAAGGAACAAATTAATGTATATAGTTTTTGTCAGTTTATTAGCATTTTTCTTAGAAATGGAATTATTTTGTTCAAAGTGTATGTGTATTTATATGGCTTTTAATGTCATTATCTGTATGTAACTTTTAAAAATCTCTACCTTGATTCATGACAGTGAAAAAGAAGGAAGAGATAGAAAAAAAGACAAACAGCATTTGAAAAGGAAAAAGGAGTCTGATTTACCATCAGCTATTCTTCAAACTAGTGGTGTTTCTGAATTTACAAAAAAGAGAAGCAAACTAGTACTTCCTGCTCCTCAGGTACTATGATAAAAGCAGTTTTTTCACTGTGTGAACTCATAGGCTTATCATATATTCAACAGATGTTTGAGGGCTTATATCCCAAGTTTTTGCTAGGTGCTGGGTACCCTTAAGGAATTCACAGTGAGCCACATAAAGATAAGTCATTGTGATACAGGATGATAAATAAGCAACAACTTCTCTGCGTAATTATATCAGGCCTTAAACCGCTTACATGATGGTTTAGTAAGTAATTGTCAGCTCTTAGCAATTTCTCAAGTCTTTCTTTTGTGGTTGACCCAGGATAAAGGTGGTATTTGGCTTTGTGGACCTTAGGCTGCTTTCTTTTAGGAAATGTTTTGTTGTGTCATATGATTTTGAGAATAGCAGTGAAAATTGGTGTGGGAGTCACAGACAAGAGAGAGGGGAACATTCCCTCAGTCAGCTTATCACATGCTCTGTTCCTTCGACTTAATTATAGTTGGGCAGAAACATGGGAATTTTGAATAAGCTCTCTTTTTTTTTAAAGACTCTGTAGATGAAAAAGGAATCGATTGATGGATTGCTACAGGAGAGTTCTGTTTTGAGTCATACAGCTTTGTAGAATTGGATAGTTCAGTGGAGCAGAGAGATGGACTTAGGAGGCCAGATGAGTTTCTCTCTCAAAATGAATACTCTAGCTACAGCAACACAAGATTCTTCACAAACAAAATAATTTTGTCATATGCTGCCATTCCTGTGATATTTCTTAAATTGAGATTTTGCCTGTTACTTTTTTTTTCTTGGTAATCCTTAGGATATTTATTTTGGTAAAATTACTAAGATAACACATTTTGATTTATTTTCTTAGGGATCTTGTGGCTGAGTGGATTCTCTGTGTTTGATATTTTAATTGGTTTTCAGTCATACCCCATATGAGAGTTTTGTACAAATACTGTTTTATGTTTTTGTTATATTAATATATTGCTTGGTTTAAAAGAATTTCAGTATGGAAATTCATGCAAGACTTTGCAGCTTGATACCATGAAGTTCCCCCACCCCTTATATTGGAAAGACTTTTAAAAACTTTATAATGGAAATTTTCACATCCACAAAAAGTAAAGAGAGTAGTACCATGAACCCTGGGTACTCATCACACAGTTTCAGCGATATCTCTTTCTGAAATATGGAAGCTTTAAGCTGTGTTGTTCTCTGGTTAAAATATTGCTTACTGTGATAACTGTCTTTTTAGATTTCAGATGCAGAACTCCAGGAAGTTGTGAAAGTAGGCCAAGCAAGTGAAATTGCACGTCAGACTGCTGAGGAATCTGGCATAACAAACTCTGCTTCCAGCACTCTTTTGTCTGAGTACAATGTCACCAACAACAGCATTGCTCTTCGAACACCACGGACGCCAGCTTCCCAGGACAGAATTCTGCAGGTAAGCTGTCATATAGCAGAGTGAGCCTTTCACTTGTTTATTGTTCTTGAAAGTATTATGAAGGTGAACACTTGAGTGGTTCTTGAATACATAGATCCTAGGGGCCTGAATACATAGATCCTAGAGATTTCTATAGTACGGAAGGTAAATCAGCAGATTCAGTAATTAGGTGGTTTCCTTTCTACATTAAGTCATAGTTTTTTTTGAAGCCAGCTCTTCGGCCTTCATTAATCTATCGGTAAAGCACAGCATTTTAAAATTTCATGTTGCCTAGCAATCCTAGAAAGAAAGCAGGTGTGTGTAGTCAGTAATTTTTAAAACGTCCTTGTATTTCTGTACTTAGCTCGGCATAGGCTGCCATCAGTACTGCCATCCTGCTCTCTCCTTAACACACGAGGTATACAGCTCTGTGCGTTCTTACGGTGTCTGTATGCCGGAGACCGTAACAAAACACTGTGGAGTCTTTTATTATCCTTATGTCTTATTTTCTTTTCTCTGATAGTCAGAAATATAATTTTAAGGTCTTGATCCAGGAGCCAAATAGTCTTAAAAGGCTTAGTAAGAAAACAGTGGTGTTCCGCATTACTTGCTCTTTAGAGGTTTCAGTTATAACTTTGTTTTTACTACCTTAGACACTTGGTAACATGTTGATTTTTTTTCCTAGTTTTAGACATTTTTGCATCCAGAATTTGAACATTTGGCTCTTTTATAACTTCTGTCTCTATCATGCCTACATATTCTTTCCATTCCCTCATCTTTCATTACAGTTATGTCATAATTTTGGATAGCTCCATATTCATAGTTTATCTTATGACTGTTGCAACCATATTCAGTGCTGAGCCACAGAGTGCCTTATAATTACTTCACTGTGCAGTATTTTGTTTTTCTTTGAGTTAACAGTTATTGCTAATTTTCTGATTACTTAGCACTGATTCTACTCTAGACTTTATATTAACTGTGTAAATCTTCTGTAATATGGGCAAATTTTAGGTATTCTTATCTTTTAGAAGAAGTCTTTCCCAAAACTTCTCAGTGTTCTAGTCTGGATTGATTACTCTTAAGATCTTGTTTATCGTTCCTTCTCTTGATTACCCTTCACTGTCACCCTAGAAAGTCCCTTGGATCTCTTCTTTCCTGGCTCCCATGCCTTTCGTTTTCTTGGTTTACTCCCTTGTTAATGAAGTAAATCCTTCTGTAACTTTCTGAGGAAGTGTTCATGGGAGATGGAATTTTTAAGACCTTGCATATCTGTAAATTACCGTTTTATCTTCTTATTTGGTTGGGAGTATAACTTCAGTTTTGAAGGCAGTGCTCCAATGTCTTCTGACTTCCATTGTTGTTCTTGAGCTCTCTGGTGCCCTTTAGGTTGTTAATAGAAAACCTGTTTTTTTTCTTTCTTTGGAAGTTTATATGATCTTCTCTTTTTCACAAGCATGTTTCTTGTTGGTATGGTTCTGTTTCAATCACTATGCTAGGTACTTGGTGGGTCTTTTCATTCTGGAGACTCAGGGCCTTCAATTCTGGGGAATTATTTTGAAATAAAAAAAAATTTCTTCCCTTTCACTATTGTGTTCTCTTTATAAACCTCAAATTTTCTTGTTTGTTTTTCTCAGGTTGTCTGCCTTAATTGACTTAGTGTGAACAGATTTTCTGAATTTTACCTTTATTTGGTTTTAAAATTTCTACTGTCGTATTTTTAATTTCCAAGTGTTCTTTCTTAAATGTGTTTAATTTTTTAAAGATCTATTCTATTTATGAATATCTTCTTATTTCTCTGAGGTTATATTGGTACTTTTTATGTTTTATTTTTTCTGCATAATTATTGTTAGTTTTATTCTGTCTTTCATATGAGATGTTTCCTTAAGTATCTTTTGAGCTTTAGCTCTCTGCCTATATCTAGTGGGTGAAGGTGGGGCAGTTAAGGTAGAAGCTCCTTGGTGGGAGTGGGCTTCTTGACTCTGGGTTTGAAGGCTTAGCTGGCTGGGGTATTTCATTGGGGAATTCTTGATGTCAGTATTTCTTGACCTTTTCTCTTGTATTAGTCAGATTCCCCAGAGAAGTAAGTAGCTTCCAGTCTCCTGCCTGGAGGGTGTAAAACTGGACAGCCTTAGGGGAGCTTAGATGGAGAAAAATGCTTTGTATTTAGAATAGTAAAAAGAACACACAAAGTACTTTGATAATATGAAATTCAAGGTTCTTTCCATGAATAAAGAGAGACTGAATAATGAAATAAGCCTTGCTTCAGTTATCTTCATTATGCCCCAAAAGTTAGTGACGTAAAACATTTTGTTATGCTCATGGTTTCTTTGGGTCAGGAATTTAGACAGGGCATAGAAGGAATGGCTTGGATCTGCTCCATGATGTCTAGGGCCTCAGCTAGAAAGACTTAGCATTTGGGGGTAACTTGATGAATAGGTCCTGGAATCATCATTTTTCCATGTTTTATGTGTGATGCTGGCTATGGGTTGGATTCTTACCTGGGAACGTGCATGTGGCCTCTCTTTGTGGGCTTTCTCACAGCATGGTGGCATGAGAGAGTTGAACTTCTCTCATGGCCTCTCAGGGCTCCAATGTGAATGTTGCAGTGAGTGTGGTGGGAAGCTGCATTTTTTCCTACCCTTGCCTTGGAAATTAAGCAGTGTCATTTATTGCTTTATTCTTAGTTATAGGCAAGTCACAAGTGCACATAGATTCAAGAGGAGGGAACATAGACTCCACTTCTTGATGGAAGGTACATCAAGGATGAATTACGACATGAGCATGTGAGATGAGAGAGAGAGTAGTGTCTATTTTTAAAAATAACAGCCTTTCACAGACCCTAAGTTGGGGATTAAGAGACTTATAGATGCAGTGATAGTAATGAATGCAGGTTTATAGTGGAGGGACTAAAGAGAGTATAGTCAGTCCTGCCTACAAAAGGTCAAGGAAGACATCAGAAAGGAACCTGCCCACGTGAGTTCTTAGTGGATAGGCCAATTGGTAGTGTCTTAACTTCCCATTAGAAGAGTCTGAAGACACTGAGAGGCTGATGAAGACTAAATAAAGAATTAGTGATAAAGCTAGGTTAAAGATTTGGTGTTCTGACAGTTAGCTTAAACTGACATGGGGAACTTTGAATTCTTAGTTACTTACAATTATAAAGAGGTTTGGCACATTAAATAGAAGTTTTTGGGTAATGGTAATTTCATATGTGAGGCCACAGGAGCATTTGACACATAAAACTTTGTTTTTAAACTTCTTAGTTGCTATGTGTAGGTTGACAGAAGGAATGGAAGTATTGAATTCTGCCATGGTCTAGTAGTCATTTTCTCTCTCGGTTTTCACTGAGAAAATGTATAGGAGACTAGAAGAGAGGATTCTGCTTTTCTGTCTAAACTGTTAAAACACACTTTTTTTATTTTCTTGTTACTCAGGAAGCCCAGAACCTTATGGCTCTCACCAATGTGGATACCCCGTTAAAAGGTGGACTTAACACACCATTGCACGAGAGTGACTTCTCAGGTGTGACTCCACAGAGGCAGGTTGTACAGACTCCAAACACAGTTCTTTCTACCCCATTCAGGTATTGTAGATAAATGTTTTCTGTTTTAAAAAAACTTGAATCTGAGGTCTTGGACATTTTTGCTTTTAGTAACATTAACAGAATGGAAATAAGTGATCAGCTTGCCTTTTTCACAGTAGTAAATAACATAATAGTATCCAGGGAATAGTTAAATACTATATGGAGCTTCCTTCTTTGTGCAGAGTTTCTGATGCCTTCACCTCGTTTCTAAATACTTTTTATCTGATTTTAAAGAGCAAATCAGTCCATTGTTAATGATCATTTGGTGAATTTAATAAAAATTGTAATCCTTTTTTAGTGTATGTGCTACTGAAATGAGCACAAAATTGTAATCCTTTTTATGTATGTGTTAATGTTGCCTTCCCCCAACAATTCATTATGAAAATTTCTAACATTCAGAGAGGGTGAAAGAATGGTAAAGCAAAGAGCTATATATCCATCACCTAGATTGTACAGTTGTTAACATTTTACTGTATTTGCTTTATCACATATCCATCCGTCAATCTGTCTTATTTTAATGCATTTCAGAGTAACTTGCAGGTATCAGTCCATTTCACCCCTAAACACTTCCTCATGCATATCATTAACTAGATTTCAGAGTTCAGTATTTTTTTGCAGTCTTTTTGTTTTAAGCTGTTGTGTTTTTAAGAATAATTTTAAAGATATAAACTTAATAGAAGCAAGTCGTATTAAAATGGAATTTTAACTTTTAAAGGTTGGAAATAGTCAAGGTTTCCTTTTAATCTTAAATGTTAGGCTATGTTCTCCTGCTGTTTATAATGAGAAGCATCTCAGACTGTTAAAACTGTATATGACTGACAGCAAGATCACGAAACGGTGGCAGCCAAATCCATGTATGTTAACATTTCTTGCAAGGCTTGTAAGAGAGCCTAATCCCTTTTTTCCTGTGTGTGTCTTGTCTCTCAACTAGATTGTAAGCTCCTTGCGGGCAGGGACCATGTCTTATATGATAACACTTCACCTCACCCCTGGGGAACAGCTGTCTGGCAGTACCATATATCTGGAACACAGCCAAGCTACAGGAAGTAAGAACCCTGGTCCCCCCCCAAAAAAAAGCTTCGAACAATTAAAATTTAAGCTGCAAAGTCTATGGATTTTATTCCTAAGAGATTCTCTTAGCTCTCACTCAGAACTGTTCATATTTAGATTTGATTCTTAAAGCCTGCTGTTTGGTTCCAAATAAAATGTAAAGAGGGGAACTACTTAAAATATGCACACTGCTTAAAATATGCACACTGATAATGTTGTGATAGTGAACAGCTATATATGCAGAGGACGATGCCAATTATCAGGTGAAGACCCTGAACTCAAACAGAGAGCCTGTGAGTGTGGTGGCTCACTTCTATGCCCATTGTATGTATGTTCTTAGCCACCCTAATGTGTCAAGAAAAAGTTGAAATAATGTCTGGTGGACCTTATTTCAAGGGAGGCAAGAACATGTCAAATGTAGTGAGTTTAATGGAAGTCATTAAAATAAGAATGCTGTATGTAAATACTAAGTTAGCTGAGCTAAACTTTTATTTTAACCTAGAGATCTAACCTAAAACCAGGTAGGAAGACAGAATTTTTGAATTTCTATTTGTTTTATTTGTAAAATAATGTAAGTGAAAAACATTTGAAAGCACAATACAAATAAAAAGAGCACTTTTATTAATTAGAATTTCTGTTTTTCTAGGACTCCCTCTCATGGATCTGAAGGACTGACTCCCCGGAGTGGGACAACTCCCAAACCAGTTGTAAACTCCACCCCAGGTAGAACTCCTCTTCGAGACAAGTTAAACATTAATCCTGAGGATGGAATGGCAGACTACAGTGATCCCTCTTATGTGAAGCAGATGGTACATATCAATTCCCTTTTAATACTCTTTAAAAAAATTTAAAAAAATACCTCATGGGTGCCAAGTTAAAAATTTCCCCCTTGTCAGTGCATATTACATATACCTTAAGAATAGGTATACCTGTGGATGTCAGAAAAGTTGAATGATTTACAGTACTTGAGAAGGGAACCTTTGGTCTCATATGCCTACTTTTTTTATCTTAATATGTTTGTAAATATTGATTATGCCTATAGTGATGCTCCTTGTGTCTCTTTCATGATTCTAATTTTAATAATTTGCTAATACTTTCTTGAATCATACACTTATTAAAACCTTTTTTCTGTAAAATAAATTTTTAGTTTCGAATGCCTCAAATTAAATTTTGACCCTTGATTTCTCTATTTGCTCTGTACTTTTCGATAGACAATCTAGATCTCTAAGCCAAATCAATTTGATGTTTATAGCTGATCTTGGTAAAGTTTTCTTTTGTATGTTTTGCATGGTGATATAGAAAGGTAAATTATAAAAGTTCCAGTTTTGCTTTGCTCACATTATTGCTTTTATTACATCATTACTGGGCCTTATCTATGCCAGGGAAATCATTTGTGAGATTTTTTTTGTTAATGAGTTCCAGTGATACTGGCCTGTTTTCAGTTTATAATTTAATTCTAACTTCATGTATAGATTTGGTTAGTTAGAATTCTTTTAATGTTCAAATTGATATCGACTAAAGCAAACTCTGATTAGCTACATAAGAATTAAATGAAGAATTTAATGTGTGCAAGGCATGAACACTTTAGGGGATCTAAAGTTGACAAAAGATGTCCATTGTTTTAAAGTTTATACTCTGGAGAGGTTGGCAGTACTAAAACTAGTTAAAAAATAATTGTCACGTAAGAACAAAGTAAGCCCTTTGACTAAAACTTAACATGCTTAGGGTGGCTAAAGAAATATTAACATTTGTTGTGTGGGTATGAAGAAAGCCTTCACTGAAGAAGTATGCTCAGTAGGTGGGTGGCAGCTCTTCCAGATGGAGACCACAATGTGAATAAGCATGGAGCATGTTTTAAGCAACTTTAGCAACTCATCTGTTTCTCGCATCTAGCATATGTGTAATGGAGCCAGTGGGGAGTGAGAAAGGAAAAGTGAGCTGAGACTGTACTGGAGAAAACTTTGGGCACCAGACAATTTCCTCTGGAACAATGGGCCTTTTTTTTACTTTTTGCCTGCATATGATCTAGTATTTCTATTAAACACACCCCCCCACACACATACACCCACATCCATTCCCCCCCCGCCCCCCGACACACATATTCTCAGTCACTCTTAGGCATCTTTTCAGATTAGGTTTTATTAGTCCAAGGATAAACTAATTTTTGAACTTGTTCTTTTCATTTACTATTAAATTTCAGTGTCAGAAATGTTTTTCTTTATCTATTTTCTGTTTGTTGTGAGCATACTCACTGGTGGTGCTTGCAGCTTTAGCGTTTACCCCAAGATAACTTGCAGATTACAGCCCTAACCTTACCCCCAAAGTTTGCCACAATATATCTCGTTTTTATTTTTATTTTCACATCGCTCTAGTATATCGACAATCTTTGGAAACAAATGACGACATTCTATTTATAGCATTCTGTTTTTTGTGGTATTTCCATATACAAAAATATAGTAATTCTCAATTGCTGAAAATGTGAAATCTTAGATGTTCTGCTTTGTGTTGTTTCGTACTTTGAAATTTACCATACATACAAAAATGATTAAATACTGATTATGTACATTTCTGTTATATTAGGATTAGAGACAAGTTCTGTTTAGAAATAACTCCAAGAACAGTTTTTATATTTTATTTTCACATTGAAAACCAGTCAGATTTTCTTCAGCCTCAAAGAATGTGTTTATGTAAAATTAAATTAATGCTGTCAGTGAGCTACACTTTTTCTAAATGGGAAATGGGTTAAATGGAAATCCTGAAGGACTTTTTTTGCCCCTGCAGAGGTAATTCCAACACCTTCTGTTAGAATATCCCAGAGTAACTTCACTGATTCCAAATTAAAGTTTTGATTGATCTTAATGTAGGGAAGAAATGGAAATAGAAATTAAACAAAAAGCTTGTCTCAGCTCTGAAGTTAGGAACATTTTCTAGAATTAAAATTAGGCTAATTATTTTTTTAAAACTCTTATAGAATATTGGTCGAATATTTAATGTGTATGAATTGAGAAGGATCAATTCTTTCTACAGGAAAGAGAATCTCGTGAACACCTCCGTTTGGGGTTGTTGGGCCTTCCAGCTCCTAAGAATGACTTTGAAATTGTTCTACCAGAAAATGCTGAGAAGGAGCTGGAAGATCGTGAAATAGATGATACATATGTTGAAGATGCTGCTGACGTGGATGCACGAAAACAGGTTGGTAATTGTTCTGGAAAGGAAGTGTGAGTTTACTGAATATATCAGAAGGCTGAAAGAATGCAGAATGGCCATTAAATATCTCATGATCTCTAATTAAAAGTTCTTTCAATATTAAAAAAATATTACCCTAAAGTAAATTACATCGTTAATGATATGTAATCAAATTATTAACAATATACTCATCTTGAATAGGCATTTTTAAAATGTACATAGCAATTTAAATGCCCTCTATCATATTATTCTTTTCAAAATACTCAGTCTTTTAGACACTACTTTTCATTCTAGCCAAGAGAAGGAGTAACTGATCAGTCTTAAAAACAAGTATATTTTGGATTGGTCGAGTAAATGGTTTTAGGTCAGTGTAAAATAAAAAAAAAGTGGGTTTGGAAATTTAGAGTGTGCCAGAATAATATTAGTAATGCTTTGTACTAATGTATTTTATAGTTAACTTTTTTCTCATTTGCACATAATAAACCAGTGATGTAAGTAGGTATTATCTTCATTTTAGAAACTAGGAAACAAATTCAGGTGAATAAGTTAACTTTCCTAGGTCTCACGGCTGGAAAGTGGTGAATCTTGAACTTAAACCGAGATCATAGGACCCCTTTCTGGAATTCTTGCTACAGTCCATTTCAGGATGGTTTTATAGGCTGAGTGGTTTCATGGAATTGGAGTGACAATGGCATCCATGGAAATCATATTTTAGAGGGAAATCATATGAATGTGCTTTTTGGTGGGGAATATAGGATAATACTTTTTGTGTTTAGTTCTCTTAGTTACTTTCACTCTCAGAAATGGTGTGAGATTCTAATGTTTTATCTCACTTTCATAATTTGAGAATCAGGAAACAATACATTCCTTGGCTGGCTTTTTGAACTAAAAATCAGTAGCTTTTGGGGTGGAAGAGAGGGATTGGGTTGCAGGAGGAATAATCACTCCTCTAAGTTTAGGATTTTGATTTAGACAAGAAAAGGATGATTATCTGATGATATAGCCATGTGTATTTGGAGAATGATCTAGTAGACACTGGAAGTTCTTAGTTTCTATTTTACTGAGAGAGTAAATAGACTACTTTCTGTTGCCTTATATTGCCTTTCTGCAAACTTAAAGATGTCTATAGCTTTAGTTCTTGGACATTCATGTTCTTATAGACTAAAGTGTTTTCAACTTTATTGAAATGTGTCAAATACTCTATAACTGCAGTAATGGATATGTAATTTTTTAGGCTATACGAGATGCAGAGCGTGTAAAAGAAATGAAACGAATGCACAAAGCTGTCCAGAAAGATCTTCCAAGACCATCAGAAGTAAGTGTTGGAATTTTTGGCTAAGAAAGTTTTAAGTTTCTTTTTATGTGAATTTTTTTTTTATATATCATTCATAAAATCTGTAAAACAAAATTTTATTTACTCTCTGGAATATATAGTAAAGCAGTTTCCAGATCCACTCACTGGTACAAATAAGAATTTGGAAGGAAAAAATGAATTTCTTTTGAAAATGTATAACTGCTATTTATTTTCATGCTAGAACAAGTAATAACATTAGTATGTTGCAGTGATATGTTTCGTAATTATACTTGTTTTAAAATTTTAGGTAAATGAAACTATTTTAAGACCCTTAAATGTAGAACCACCTTTAACAGATTTACAGAAAAGTGAAGAGCTAATCAAAAAAGAAATGATCACAATGCTTCATTATGACCTTCTACATCACCCTTACGAACCATTGGGAAATAAAAAAGGAAAAACTGTAGCATTTGCTACCAATAATTCAGAGCACATTTCCTATCTGGAACATAACCCTTATGAAAAGTTCTCCAAAGAAGAGCTGAAAAAGGTATGATTGAGCAGGAATATTTCTGTCTTGAGATTTAAGTATTTGACACTGTGTGTCATGGACAAATATTAACTTCTTTTCCCATATTGGTATTCATAAACAACTGAAGTAGATGGTTAGGAGATAAGTGTTCATATTAAATGTTGTGAAAAGGACACTCCCCCGCATCCCATGTTTAATAACAGACCTTTATCAGGTAAACACTGGCTTCGGTGGCAAGATGTTTTTGTTTCATAGGTGTTGCCTGATTGACAGTGATACTACAATTACTGTTTTCTTTGACCCTGCTTTGTTTGAATAGAATTGAATGCCGTTAATACTAAAACGTCACTTATTTAGACTAATATGAAAAAGCAAGAACGTGCATGTGTTAAAAACGTTTATAGGTTAAACATTTCACCTATCCAGAGAAAGGAAATATTTTTTACTCAACTTTTCCCCCCTCACACGATTTCCGCTTATCCTTTTGGATAAGGAAGTAAATATGTCCTTGTATAGAGTTGGTCCTGCCTTTTCCTTCATAAGCATTTTACTTCTGCTCTCACAGAGCAAACAGCTGTGATTGTGAATAGATATCTGTACAACAGTTTTAGAAAATACAGTTGGTTTTGTGGTTGGAAGCAGAGTGCTTATTAGCTTAAAAGTCGTTTTCTTTAGTCCTTTTTTCATTATCCCTGAAGGGCAGTGATAAGCCCATTGATTGGAATGGGCTAATGCATATTTTGGAGAAAACAAGATTCTTTTTTGTCTTTCCTCCTGCACTTTTCCCTTTTTCTCTTTCTTTGTATTTTTCTTATTGCATAAATAATATTTGTTTATTATAAGATTTTTAGAAAATAGAGAAAGGGAGGAGGGTTTAGATTTATATTTCAGCAATTCACCCCTAGTTTCTGAGTAACTGAGTTAGTTACTTTTTAAGTAAGTGTGTTGGGAAACAGACATCTGTTGAGTGCCTATGCTGTGTCAAGCACATTTATTTAATGATTGAACTGGGGTTGACAATTAGACTATGAACTTGATACTTGAACAGTTTCCTCTTGTTAGAGTGAAAATAGGAGGGGAAGATGAGATTTAGGAAATAAGTTTTCTTAAATTTATTGTATGTATGGAAACCTGAAATTAGGATCACATCATTGCTAGTAGAGGTCCTGTAGGGGATAGATTCTAAGGAAATTTTTGAAAATAATAATTGTAAGTAGTGCTTAGGAATTATTTGAAACCATTACAAAGTAGTTTAAATATTCTCCAATATTTTATTTATCTATTTATAGTACTGTTTGGTCCAAAAGAATTTGAAGCAGCTATTTACTTAGCAGATTCTATATGGACAGTTTAAAGATAACTTAGCCATACTCCCTCAGAATTATAAAAGATGAAATTGTAATTTTTTTACTATGTACAGTTTTGGAATGAAATACTATTTCTCTTATAATAAAGTGTCAAATTTTATTAACTATGTTAAAATTGGTTTGTTTCCATTATTTCCCTTAAGAGGTATTGTTTAAAAGTATCCATTCTTTATCTTCTATAGATGTGATTTTCCATATTTTTGTTTAAATTTTTTGTATGCTGGTCATTGATTTTATATATTTTGTTCTGTTTATTTTCTAATATTATTGGAATAATTGGAAGCTTTCTATAAAGCACAAAAAATCATTGTCAGTTTTTCATGAGCCATGAAGCAAAGAACTGGAAAAAGATTCGGTATGCTCATGGAGTCTTTGTGTCTGATGTTGGGCTTTTTATGTGTATTATCCCCATTTTACAGTTGAGACATGGGCTCAGAGAAGTTAAACAAGTTCAGACAGCTACTTAAGTGGTAAAGCTGTGATTTAAACCCAGGCTCGTCCAACTCTCCTCTCATTCTGTCATAATAACTGTTTCTTCAGTAGTGAACAGAAGTTTGTCTGTGATGCATCATTATTCGATTTGTGCCCCCAGTCTCATTCTCTGGCAATATCAGGGGCGTTCCTTCAGATGAGGAAAAAAAAGTCATGTGTGAAACAAATGCCTAGTTCCCTTTCATGATCATGTGAAGTCCTAAGTGTAGGGAGGGGTGGTAGAGTTAAAAGGAGCTCACCCAAGCATTGGTGGTATTTGGTTTGGGCATGAATCCTGCTTTGTCTGCTTATTAGTGATGTGCTTTTGAACAAGGTGTTTAATCTCTCTGAGCCTCAGTTTTATCAACTTCAAAATGAAGTTAATATTGGCTACTTTGTAAGGTGATTGTGGTGTTTGGAGATAATATAGATAAAACTATTAAATCCAGTTCCTGGCACATAGTAGATACCTGAAAAATAGTAGTTACTATTATAATGAATGAAGGCAGAGGACATTTGTTATTGGAGTACATGGGTGCTTGACTTTTCAGACCAGTTGGCATTGAGTTAGAGGCTTCTTAATTCATTTTGCTTAGATATTTCCCCCCTCCAGAATTAATCTCCAGAATTGCTTAGATATTTCCCCCCTCTAGAATTAATCTATTCTAGATTAATTTTACCTCCAAAGAACAGCCAGTCAACCGGAACTCCTTGCCTTTGCCCCCAGAAGGAGGAAAGACTAGTCTTTTAAAGCTTTCTGTTGATGGCAAATATTTCTAGTATTCAAACTTACTGAAATTGTTATTTATAAACAGGCCCAGGACGTTCTGGTACAGGAGATGGAAGTGGTAAAACAAGGTATGAGCCATGGAGAACTCTCAAGTGAAGCTTATAACCAGGTGTGGGAAGAATGCTACAGTCAAGTTTTATATCTCCCTGGGCAGAGCCGCTACACACGGGCCAACCTAGCAAGCAAAAAGGACAGAATTGAGTCACTTGAAAAGAGGCTTGAGGTTGGTATCCTTTTAATGTTCTAATTTAAATGTTCTTTGAAATAATGAACCAAATAATACCACTGGAAACAACTTCAGAAAATTAGGCCTGAGGGGGATTCGTCTTTGCAGTTTTTGAAGGAAAACTATTCCGAAGTTTTGATTTTTGGCCTCTGGATTTTTCAGGGTTGCTGGCCTTCATGATAGAGTGCCCTTCAAGTTGGCCGTAGGTCAGTCAGTCAGAACCTTTTAGATGTGGGAGCAGGAGCCAAGAAGTTAACACTAGTCACTCAAAACAATGTAGATCAGTGCTAGAGTAGCTTGTTTTCTCAAAGAAGGGATCTCAGTGGTACCAAGACTTTTTTCTATAGCCAAAAGAGTGCATTTACAAAACATACCTTTTAGTTCATCCTCTGATTTCCTGAGTTTGTTGCAGAGAGAGTTAGATTATCTAGAATGGCTTCCATGATTTTTTCATGTCTGTGAAAATGTTGAAATGTACTAGGTGGGAGTTTGATGGCATGTGGTTTCTTAATAGAATCTGAATTTTTTGAATTCCAGAATCTGTGTAGGTATTTTACCATTGGCATGCAAATTGTGGTTCATGGACCACTAGACTGCCTTGTGGATTCTTAATGGTGGTCTTCAGTTTCTGAGGCCAAAATGGAATGGGAAAAAGAAAGAGTCGCTTCAGGCAGTCTCATGCAGAAAATGGCCTCTTATGTGATTGCAAGTTTTCCTTTACAGAAAGCAGATTTGAAAATATTTTTAAGGTTTAAAATCAAAAATAGTAAATAAATAAAATCATCGGGGTGGTTGGAACTGTGTGGGGCTAGGGAAATGAGCTGGAAAAAGCAGTATCTTTTAAATTGAAATTATTCTAGATTAATTTTACCTTTCAGAGCACATGTGTAGGCACATAATGGTTAATGCTCATGAACATATTTTATCATTTAGTGAAAAATTAGTTTTTTTCCTGAAGTAATTCTCATCTTGGAGGAAACCTTAGCAATCCAGTGTTACTTAGTTATACTACTAACTTCCACTAGGGTGTGCTGTTGCTCTGTTTTAATTCTCAGTCGAGGGAAAGTAGAACATCAGCAGTTAAATCTTAAGTTAAGATTTTCTGTTGTGTAGGCTTCATTCCTTATAAATGGTAGTTAGCAGTGTAATTATGATCTAAGGTCAGCATCATAGTTGATTGGAAAGCTATTTGGAAATCTTTCTTGTAACATTTATATATAAATACTTAGGTCTCTCACTTAGTTTGAAAATCTTCTCATTTGAGGTGGGAAAACTCTGTATCAAATGGTAAGGACATTTTGTGCTCTTAAAATAAAAAATAAAAAAAAAGTTTTTCCCTAAATCTCATTTACTTTGTTGAGGCACTAACTTTCATGACAGCAAATAAATGTGTCATGAATTGAGTAGTGCTATAAAGTACAGTAATTTTTATTTCTATGTTGAATTGGTCTTGTGAGTTTTGAAGGGAAAAGTACAGAAAGAACCACTGCTGTTCTTTAGAAGATTTATTTGGGTCGTTTATGAGCAACCATTAAAAACATGTGGTTCTCTTTGTTCAGTTCAGTACCAGGAACTGAAATCTTCCGTTGAACTATTTTTGTGGAAGGACTGGTGATTTTGGAAGAATATTCATAAAACAATCTGAAGTAATTTTTCTTGACTCCTGGATAACTTACTTTATTGTTTACCTAACTAGATACTTTTAAAGAATATGTAATCAAATCTTTTAATTTAGTAAACTATGCTTATTTCAAATGAAAGTTCATTAAATCTTTAAAAAGAAGAAAAGAGACTCAAAAACCCAAATAAACAAATCCCCCATTTTATTTGTATCCATCCCTAATTCACAACTAGGTTTGCCTGAGCTTATTTCAGTTTTTGAAGATATAATTCTACTGGTTTAAGCTACATAAATATTTTATTTCAATTGTGGTAATTCTTTCATCATTTCAGTTGATTGCTAAATTATAAACATTATTCAAAGTTTGTTGTGGGGAAGGAACTCTAGTTGTATTGTATAAACTAAATACTATACTTAAATTATCCTTTCTACTCTTAGGTTCAGGGAGATATGCCTTTCTGTGCAAGCACAGTACACTATGGCTGCTAGTGTGTTTGATTTCTGCTGCCATGAACTTTGAAACAGTGAATTTAAATTATGGCCCTATCACAGCATATCAAGCAAGATGAAATCCAGCTTTGTCGTAGTTGGTGTCCCTTAAATGGATTAAAAAAATATGCCCTGAGGTTTATATTAGAGCTAGTCTTTGAGCCATTACTCATGATTAATATTTGAAACTTAGAACTTAAATGAAAATCCTTAAGATAGTCATTTAAAACTAATAGAACCATCTCAGATTTTATGTAGAATGTGGTAGGTGGTGCAAGGAGTCTTAAATAAATAGAATCAGAATGTAGTCACAGGTCAGAAGTAAGTGGAAAGACTTCTGAATTATAACCAAGTCCATGTATTTTATTCTGCTTTGGAGGCAGAATTAATTTTAGAAACTTGCCAAACATTTTTATGTAAAATAAGACAGCAGCAACGAACAAATGACAGGTAATATTAGAAAAGGAAAAGTTAGAAAGCATAGCCTGTTGAGATCACTTAAATATGGTGGCAAAAAGCTGTCTGTATGTTAATAGCTTCTGTGAAGGCATTATGGATGTATGGTTGGAGGGTAGAGTGATTGGCGACTATAGTGATAGCCTAAATAAATGAGAGTAGCCTCTTTCTGTTCAGTGTCTTTTTTTTTTTTTAGAGAGGGATGGCTATAATTATAGAGAAGTTTTTACCACATGGTTAAAAATAAAAGTACGTTAGTACTTTATTTAGTCCCATGTCCGGTGAATATTGGCATCTACTATGTGCCAGCCCCTGGTCCAGGCCCTAGGGATACAAAAGGAAACAGGCAGATGAGCTCCCTGCTCCTGTGGACTGCAGTTATCTGGAGAATGCTTAATGTGGAGAACCTCATTTTCTGATGATGCCAGATAAATGAGTCATTACTGTATTTGAGAAGTGCAAATAGAATTTGAAGTGTTCTAATTTGTTTCCACTTTAAGTGGAAATAGGAAATCGTCTGAAGACATAATTATTTTGAGTGAAATAATTTCCAGTAGGTGCAAAAGTGAAATGAGAAGTCTGAATTTAGGCCTGCTATTAAATTTAATAGTATTTGAAATAGTATCTAAACTGCTGTGTTGAGGAAGTTTGGCTGAAAAGTAGATTTTGTCATGTTAGCTATAAAAATGGGAAGGCTTTCCTTAGAGGTGGAAACTAGGTCCAGAAGTAATACTTCTCCCTGTATTTTACTGGCACAGTCAACTTAGTCAAGAAATATTATGTAACATTGACTTCTTGGAAATAAAGTAACTTAAAGAACACAGATAACACATTTAAAATCCTTCTCAGTGTATCTGTAGAACACTCTGAGAACCCCTGCCTTTACTGAAATGGTTATATTTTAGCAAATTTGGCTGCACAATGGATCTCATTTTCTCAGTGATTTTTATTATAAAGTCAGATGTTTTTACACAGGAAAAATATTCGCTTAATACTTTAAAAAGTAAAAAATTAGGGTAGGGATTAAGTTGGTAGGCACTTCTAGGTGGAGGACTATATGTTGTATCTCAGCAGGTTTATGCTTATATTTCTGTGTGTGTGTACGTGTGGGGGATGACGTGGAGTGCAGGAGAGAAGTTCCAGTACTTTGGAATGCTCTGTTTCTTAAGTTCTGCTCTGCCCTGACCCTTAAAACCATTGGCAGATTTCTTGGATGTTTCTAGCAAGAACTCCAGAGTTGGACCAGAGGTCTCCTTGGTACAAGCATATTGCTTCTCTCATGCCTTCACCATTGAGTTGAATTTCTTTCCTGCAGTTCGATTTTATTTCCTAACTTAGGCAGATGTAAAGTGCTTTCGGTATTATTTTGTTGGTATTTAACTGTTCTTGGAAAGGTTTTTATTAAAGTTTTATACTGCTTAGCTTGCTTTACAGGGAATGCATTCTGACAATTGTTAACTCTGTTAGATGCTTGCAATAATCACTTAGTCGGACTTGTATCTCGTCAATATAGAGAATTTCACTGATAAAAATTAATGCTAGTGAGCAGTATAGAGTTTAAAGAAGAGTCAGTCATGGACTCTTGTTGCTTGCAAACATTTCGATGGTTGAACCACATCTTTACTACTGCAGGATCATATTGCTGAATGATGGGCTGGGAAGTGGAGCTGCCATTAACTCTATATTTATTTTGGGTATCCTTAAACCTGTTTTTCCAGTGGTATAAGATTATATTCTGGGCCCCCAAGCAAGAGTTTCAGTGAGGGATGCTCTTAATGTTTCTGAACCTCACTGTAACAGACTTTAACTGAAGACAGTATTGGAAACCCAAGGATAATGTGTTTACTTTGGAATTACTTAAGCTTAGTAACCTTAACAAACTTAGTGAGTTTGAAAGTAACAATTACACTTTTATAAGTCCCATACAGCCCCCTTTTGTAATGACCCAAGGAAACACTTATGGTTCCACTGATTCATCTCCTGGGGACCATCAGTTTTCCATTGGTCTCAGGCCAGTCTTTTTTAGACAGTTTCTCTTCTATGCATTTAAAAAAATAACATTTGTAGGGCATTTTTCTAGAAATAATACATGTACTTTGTAGAAAATTTTAAAAGAAATTAAAAAATTAGGAAAAGAACGTGTCGTTTAGACATAATCACCTTAAACATTTTGTGGGGTGTGTGTATGTATATGTATATTATATTTATATATGTGCGTACATACATATGATTAAATATGGTAGGAAAAAGATTACTTTGTGCATCCACACATAACTATGTGTGGATGAAAGGAGGAGAGTGTTTAAAATTGGGACCATCATACACTATTTTGTTCATTTAATAGTGTAATATAAATATCATTAAAAAATAAAAAGAAACCTGATCACTTACTCTCATTTAAAGTCTGTGGCAAAGATTAGCTTTGGTGAAATCTCTAAATAATCACATGAGTTATAGTCTGCCCAGCTTCTTAAAAAATTAAGTAATTTTTTTCCCCATAAAAATTTTCTGAGAGATGTTTGTTTTCCTTTAGTTTTATAGTTTGTTCAGAATAAAATAATTAGGAATTTAAAAATATAAGGTCAGGGAAAGTAAAAGCTTTTCTGAAGTGTCAGAGTTCATATATGTGGATACATCCAGGTTAATGTCTAAATCAGGGAAAGAATGATGGGCAGATCTGTTAAGATCTTGTTTACATATGTCTAGAATAATTTGTTTTTCAGGGAACTGTCTGGTGGCATTAAGCCATTTAGTCCCACAGCTTGAATTTCTTCAGGCATGTTTGCGGTTCGGGGGCTGAGGCAGGGAGAACTTTCAGTTTATTAGCAGTGGTTTGGCCTAATGTGTTGGACTTTCAAGTAGGACACAACTGTATAGCTTCATCACTTAGTGGCTGTGTGGCCCAGCGCCAGTTACTTAACCTCTCTGAGTTTCAAATTTTTTTACCTATAAAATTTGGGAGGGTAATGTTTTTTATCTCATGGAAGTGAGGTAATGTAAGATTAAATGAGATCCTATGTGCCTAGTAAATAGCAAGTTTAAGCGAATGGCAATTCTCTCTCATTTCTCTTCAGGTCTGTATCACTCTTAGTGTTATCTAAATGATTTGATACTTTGAGGTATCAAGAAGTAACTTCACCTTGAAAGAGAGTGGCTGAGTTTTTATTCTGTACATTTTGATGAATGTCCAAAATACAAGGCATGGGTTGGTTTTAGGAGAGACTAAAAATCAGATTTTGGTTAGTATAAATGGATCTTAGTTGATTGTAGATTTTTACTTACACATTTCATTTTGGTGTGCTGAAATAGTTGACATACATTTTAATGTCTGTATTATATTTCATTGTATTGATATTTCATGGTTTGTGGTGTACGATCTTAAAATAATTAGCCTTTAGAGTAATACTGAACTTGAATGTAAAAAAATATCTTTTATTATGGGAATGTAAAAATATACCCAAAGTAGACTAGTGTAATGAGTCCTTAGGTATTTTCACCTAGCTATGACAGTCATTAACTCATAGCTACTTTGTTTCATCTATTTCCCCTTTCTTATTATTTTGAAGCAAATTCCAGACATTATATTATAAAACAGAATTATGGGGCATGAAATTTGTCAGCTTGGTTTCCTTATATATTTATATCTAGGTATATTCTCATTCATTTCTTTAAATTGAATTTTGCTCTTTCATTTTGGATGAAGTCAGCTTTAATTATATCAAGTGTTGTCCTATTTTAAATTTCTAATAGTTTTAGTGAACTTTATTTAAGATTATTAGAAATTCAGTGCCGATACATATTTAAAGCACAGACTTCCATTATAATCATATTTGGGAGGTTCGTCTGGTGACAAGTGAACAGAATATTTAATCTTAGCTCCACTACTAACTTTGTTAGATGTTACTGCTAACTTTGTTAGATATTTTAAGAAGACTTTAAGTGTATCTCTATGGATTTGAAAAAAATTTTTTGGAAACTTTTGGTAAATCTATATGTACAGTGATCTGAACATCATTTTTGGGGGAGAACTTTTGGTAAATCAGCTGTAGATGCAGTGGAAGCTCTGTAAGCCAATATTGTTTTTTCCAAAATGAGTTGTCCTTCAGGGCAGTTGCTAATGCTTAATTCTGTGTGTGTTTTTTTAAAGGCTTAGAAATATGAATCAGTCTGGTTCTTCCCAATTCTTTGTATTTTAAACAATAAGGTTTTATACTCTATTGGACTTTAATGTTGTTTCTGTGTATGTATGAATGTAGGGTGGGGGACTTGGGGCTAATTGAAGGTAGTTCTGTCCCATGTATGCATGTGCATTTCATGCTTGAGATTTATTAGCTAAAAAAAGGCCAGACTTTTTAGTAGTTTTTTTTCCCCTGTTAAAGTGCACTGAGCAGTCATAGGTTGAGCATTTTACAAAGTATACAGATATCTTCCTTCTCATTTTAATGATCATATGGCAGATATAAGGTAACAGCTAAAATCTAATATCAAAAGCTGTATTCTATTCTTTATAATTTTAGTGACTAACTTTATATAGTTGACTAAATTTTTTCCTGAAAAATTTTTTTGTATTATTTATTTCCATATTTGCTAGAACCTTAGCATAATATTTGAGTCAGAAGACTTTTATAAAGCTCAAGCCAATAAAATTGTTGGCATTAAGTGGAAACTAGCATCTTTGCAGTTTGAAAATCTTTGGTAGTCTGAGAATAATATATGACTCAGCTGTTTGAGGTGAGGTAATTCCCAGATGCAAGGTACCAGTCATACTAAATGTGCCTTGATGACTAATTAAACACTTTCTGAACTTAAGTTTTATGCTGTTATATCAGATTGGAAATTGAATATCCATGGAGTGCACTGCATAGCTAATTGAATTATCTTAACAATGAAAATGATAATTTGTATGACTTTTTTCCTTTAAATATTCTTTTATTTTTTTTTAATTTTTAATTGTTTATTGGGGTAACATTGGTTAATACAATTATATAATTTTCAGGTGTACATTATCATTTGACATCTATTGTGTATGACTAATTTTAAAAAAGCAGAGAAAACCCCACTTAAATGTATTAATTTAAAATTTTATGCTGTTAAGGTTTTTGGTGTTTGAATCCACATGTAATTTGAGTATCAAATGTTGATATTATTAGAATATGCTGAATTGTAGTATAAGGAACTTGATGCAACTCGTGGATTTAGTTTTTCACTTACTGAGAATGAGGACTTTTTGGTAGGTCTAGTTAAGAGGAAACAGCTGATACCTAGCTTCTGTAATGACTGGCTGAAAAGCGTTCTCCATCCTGATTGCCAATTAGAATCACCTGGGGGCTTTAAAAATACAAAGTTTCGAGACCATTTAAATAAGGGTTCCTAGGTTTAGGGCACCTGCACTGGTAGATTTTTAAAACTTCTACACGTAATTCTAAAGTTTAGTAGGGGTTGAAAACCACTGACTTGAAAAGACGTGCTCCAGTTGTGTTACGTGGTGTGGTGGTTCTCAAGAGGCAAACTGCTGACTTAAAATAAGGAACAGCTCTTTTTCCTTTGCTTTATTTCCAGGAAGGGGTCCATGTCATTTTTTAAATTAAGGTTGGAATTTTAAAGAGAATTTTAAAGCCTCATCCTTCGTCCCTTGGTTCATTAAGAGAGGAGAGCAAAAATGGTTAAACTTTTAATGCCTGTAAAATAATTGTAGTCAGAACTAACATTTATTGACCACTTACTGTGTGCCAGTCATTGGGCAGCTAAGGTTTTTCATGAACATTATCTTATTTAAGCTTTATAATAACTTCTAGCAAAGACTGCCATTTTACTGATGTTCGAGAAATGGAGACACAGAGGTTAGATAACTTGCATCAACTCAGAACATCTGGGTGGCAGTGCTAGGTAGAAAGAGTAAGTTACCCACGGTACTGTGTTGCTTGACTTCACCAGTATTTCCTGACTCATGAGATATATCTTTGCCGTGGGACTTAACGTTGATTTGTTATTAGAAGAAAATGGCTCTTTATAAAGGACATTATTTATTCATGGCTTATTCTTCAAGTGAATTGCAGAGGAATAAAAAGCTTATTAACTTTTATAAAATGCTGAAGATATGACCGGTTTTAAAAGAGCTTCATTTAAATTCATTTTAGATTGATCTCATGTTCTTAATGTACAGACATGAGCATGTCCTCCCCTCTCCCCCCTTCCCAATGGCTCATTTGACTTTGACTTTTAATAAACTAAATTGGAGATTTTTCCATTAGAAGTATACTTTATATTTTGAGTAATACTTTAGTGTTTGGTGTTCTTATATATTCTAACTTAACACAAAGCATTGAAATTGACATGTTTGTTTTTAAATCAGATGTTATGCACTGGAGGGGATGTTACAAAGCTGTCATGGAAAGCTGTATATTTGTTTAGGAGATTATATTGTTTCTAAATATTTAAAAAAATCCTAGGTACAGTTTTCATGTCAGCTTTTTGCATTTGACATTTTCCTTCGGTACCTTCTCTGCTTATTTATCACCACCCCCACATTCAGTATCTCAGAAAAAAACAGTATTAACATTGTCATACTGTCTTCCATGTTATAGGGTGCTCTCAGTTACATTACTGTGAATTACAGTATTACAGAATATCCATTATGCTGAAACTGCTTAGTTTTGATTACTTATGGATGCCACTTGATGGAATCAGTTGAGAGAGAAGGAGATGGGAGGGAGAGCAGAGAGAGAAAGGAAGTGAGGGAGGAAAAGAGGAACAGACAGACACAAAGAAATCAACACAAATTTACTAAGTATTCCTAAGGCTTTGACCTCACAATTTTAAGTATTTCATGTTGAAAACAAGCATTTGCAGATCATTTTAAACTATGAAGCAATTATATTGTAGGATGTAGAATATACACCTAGAGAAGGTATTATGCCAGGGAGAGTCTGCATTACATACCTACTCCCTTCTCATCCACTTCTCTTTGGACCTTCTAGGGTGGGGCTTTCTCTGCTTCTATGCATCAGCTTTAGAATTTTGTTCAACTGTTAATTGTCCCTGTCTTGTTCTTTTGTGAGTTTATACATTTTTAATTCTATTCCCCTAATTTTAGAATGAGCTGAGGAGGCAGCCCACCTGTGCTCAGTATGCATATTTAATAGGAAAACTGTCATTTCGTTTAATTTTATAGTATCCTTTTACTCCTCAAAAATGAAATTTTTTTTGTTGCCAAATGTGATACTCTCTTTCCTTAATAGGCTTTATGCCAAATTTAGGGTTATTACATTGTAAAAATCTAGTAATTTTATAGTTTGAGGAGTTATGTTTTGATCACAACTATGGTTCATTAATTGCATATTATTCAGTTTTAAAATGTACTACATATATAATGTAGAGGTGCATTTTTGAGATATAGGTGGTGAAGATGGGTTGCTGCCAAAATCAATGCAGATTAATGATGGCTGAAGTTATTTTCAGAAGAAGAAATTAGTTTTTTCCATACTATGAAATTCAAGCCTCCTTTGAGATTGAATCAGGAGTGAAGTTATAAATAGATTATTTGGGACTAACCTGTAAAACCCTTCAGGTGCAAGACTATTGTAATTTTGTGTTACGGTAGCTGAAGTATAAAGAACTCTAAAGTATTTCTGCTTTGAGATGGTAGATGAACCAATAAGTGCCCTTTTAGTCCTGTTATTTAGCCTGCTTTTCATGTGTGCTGATGTGATATCTTCCCTCCTCCTCCTCCTCTCCCCCCGCCCCAGATAAATAGGGGTCACATGACGACAGAAGCCAAGAGAGCTGCAAAGATGGAAAAGAAGATGAAAATTTTGCTTGGGGGTTACCAGTCTCGTGCTATGGGGCTTATGAAACAGTTGAATGACTTATGGGACCAAATTGAGCAGGCTTACTTAGAGTTACGCACTTTTGAAGAACTCAAGAAACATGAAGATTCTGCTATTCCCCGGAGGCTAGAGGTAACATTATTGTCTTGCAGCATTGCTTAGAAAGAGAGCTGCAAAGAATTATCCAGCACTTTTTTTTCTTCTTCCTGTGCAGGCTATCTTCTGAAGTTGATACTGTCAACTTTTTTCAGTGAGAGCCTAAACTTTTTGACTTTCTGATCTAGAATTGCCTGGATGTAGATGGATACACCAGGCCAGTGGTGTATACAAAAGCTTTTCCTTTACTCATTTTCTGTTTTATCTAAAGATATATTATGAAATGGAATAAGTAACCCTTCTGATTTGTCCCCTGAAAGTTAATTGCATCCCATTCATATAGCTCTCCGAGGTACATTAAACCAGTGTCTTTTTGTTTAGTAACTTAGGATGCTGGGAGTAGCTAGTCATTGCAAAACATCAGATTCTTTTGGTTTAACTTTATTTCTCAAGTGTCCATGTTAGCCTCTGCTCAGATAAAGAGCAGTCAGAGCTTATTTAAATGCATTTGTGGATAGTGAGAGGACAATAATGGCTTGTTTATTTGAGGTAGAAGAGAAATTTTACAAAAAGATGGCAGTCGTTCATATGACCGAAGAATGGCTGTAGTAGTACCTGTTTTATAGGAAACATAATTGCTATTTTTGTCTCTCTTTGGGGACTACTTGCTTTAAGAATCGTGACTCAACTCAGCTGTTTGTAAGATGATAAAGTACCATAAGACCTTTTTGATTTTCAGTATGCTTACATATGAAATAATCATTTAACATTTTTGTTTCCTCAAGTGTCTAAAAGAAGATGTACAGCGACAACAAGAAAGAGAAAAGGAACTTCAGCATAGATATGCTGATTTGCTGCTGGAGAAAGAGACTTTAAAGGCCAAATTCTGAAGCACAGTTTATATTCTGTCACAAGATGAATTAATTGCTGGTTTTCATATCTGGAAGGCTGAAACCGATGTTTATCTTCATTGACAAATTCGACCAAGATCGGTGTTTTTTTTTTTTATTTTAAATGATATCAATCTTACACATTCTATGTATAAAGACTTTAACTCCACAGGACATTTTAGGGTTTAAATTATTAAGACGATCATTCTTATAGCAGTGTCATATTTGCAAAATTTTTTCAGTTTTGGCCTTTATTTTTAAAAGCCTGATTTTAAAGTGCCAGCCTGTGAGTATACTCTTGAATAAAAACAATATAAAAAATTGAGAATGTAGCCTTTTGTTTGAAGTAATTAGATACTTAGAGTGCCCCCCAAATCAGCAAATATGTATACTGTGTCATATTTTAATAACTCCTGGTAATCAAGATGGTAATCCAATATCTTAGTTTAAGTCTCTAAGAGGCAATCCTTTTGTGGCTTTGTTAGTTTTGACCATTTTAGCATAAAATGGTCATTTGTCTATACACTGACAAAATAGATTAACTTTTTAATACCTCATTTTTTTTCAATATAACTTTAAGGAAGGTCTTGTCTCTGCCCAGCTACTTACACAGTTTATGGATTAGGACCGAAAAGATTTAAATTTTCTTGATGTGTTATTTTCTTGTAAATATTTGACAAAGGTATTTTAAAGATTAATTTCAACAAGCTGTCAAACTTTATTAAAGCTCTGTGTTTATTTTAAGTCAATTACACAAGTGTAGAATTTGGGGAATGGATGGGTAGAGGTGAGAAGATCTAACTTTATAGCAATTCATATCAAATTATTTACAACAGTATTAGTTGGCTACAAGTTCAGTATAGGCCAACAATGTGTTGGATTCACCAAAAAAGTTTGCCCAATCTTAATAGGGAAGGAGGAATCCATCCATCCATCCATCCATCCATCCATCTATTGACTGTGTACTCAGTGTCAGAGTCCTGGGGATAAAACAGTGAATAAAATATGGTTCCTGTTTTGTGGAGCTATAGTCTATTGAGAATGACAGCTAAAATTCAAATGTTTACTGAGTGACTCTTATGTGCCAGGCACTTATTTAAGTGCTAGAGTTAAACAGTTATTAAGACACAGTTCTTGCTCTCATGGAGGTGACATTATTGGGAGAAGATACTAAACATGCAGGAAAAAATATTAGATCATGAGCTTTAGCTTCTATGGCGGGAACTAAAATAGGTGTTGGGAAATAGTGAGCTGGCTGGTTCCTTTAGGTTGGATGATCAAAGAGCTCTCTAGGGAGGTGACATTTAAGATAGGATGTGACTGACACCTTAGAAGGAGCTATGTTTGTGAGATTCAAGGGAAGAACAATGCCAGCTGAGTGAAGAACTAGCACAAAGGTGTATTTGAGAAACAAAGGAAGTCAGTGTGGCTAGAGCGTCAAGAATGGCATTTGTATAAGGCCTGGTTGTATAGGGCCATATTTATAAGACTGTGGTAAGGAATTTGGATCTTATTCTGACTGATGGGAAGCTATGAGAAAATTCTAAGTGAAGGAATGATATGATCAGATTTGTTTTGGAAACACCCACACTGGGCTGAAGATAGGGAAGCCAGTTTAGGACCCTGATGCAGTAATCCAGGCAAACAATAATAGTGACTCAAACTAGGATAGAAACAATCCTGATGGAAACAGCTGGAAAGATTTGAGCAGTAATAGTTCTGTAGTCTCATCAGACCATAAATGTATGTTTTCCTGGTATCTACTTAATTCTGGCATTTTTTTCAGTAATTGCATGGATTTTCTAAGAAATACTTTGATATCATCTGTAAGGAATGATGTTTCTTCTAATAGTTACATTTAATTTTATTGCGTGTTTCTTTGGCTGAAATGTTTAGAACAATGTTAAGTGACGACGATGGTGGTAGACATTCTTGTTTGGTTCTGATTTTAATGGGAACGTCCATAGAGTTTTATTGTTACATTGGCTGTTTTGAGTCAGACATTCTTCATTTAGCAAGGAAATTACCCTCTTTTTTTTCTTAGTTTTTAAAGAATTTGAATTAGGTATGGCTCTGGAATTCTGTCAAATATGTTTTTTGGGTATAGTTTTTAAAATTTAATTTCTGGATGACATATTAATAGATTTTTCCAATATTGAATCATTGAATTTCTGGAATCAGGAAACTTAATTAAAAAAAATTTTTTTTTAAGGATTTACAGTTTACTTGCATCTTATATAGACTTGAATTATAAGGTTTTAAAATTGTTGATCTAATAATACTGGTAAAGGCTCACTTTGCTTTCAAAATTTGAAGTAATGCACGTACTTGTGGCCTAAAAAAGGCCAAGAATTGCATTATTTCAAAACTGGCAGTCTCAGTGCATTGTAAACTGCTCATGCTTTTGCCACATAACGGTGCAACTTTGGCAAATGGACATGCCATCATCCTTTGTTCGTATCCTGTAAAGCCCAGGGTTCCTTACCAGCAACACTGGGAGGCCAATTTTGGTGACTATTTTAACATTCACAGTTATTCTCTTAGAGGCGTTCATTAAGTGGTAGTGTTAAAACTGGCGTGAAAGCATGTTCAAGTCTCAGTAACTTTAAGACAAAATTAAATGTGATAAAGATCTAAAAGAAACCACCACTATGAGCAAGAGCCTTTTTTGAAATCTTAGAAATAATAAGAAAAAGCAGTCTCAAAGAAAAAGTACAGTACAGTGATTATTGACTTATGTAGTCCAACCATGTACCCTCCCTATTTTTACATTTATTTTTCAGGGAAAATTAAAGTTTCGAAATACGTGATGTCCTCTGGAGTGCATTTTTCATAAAATGTGACTGCCTCTATAGAATTTGGTACTATAGAATTTGATTTGCTAATATTTTACTTAGGAAAATTGCATTTTTACATGAGTTTGGTCTTTTGGGCTGTTGTCCAAGTTTCGACATAGGGATTTTGCTAGCTCTATAAAGCGGATAGGATAACCATATATATTTTTCTATGCATTAAGCAGGTTACATTATAGCAAGGGAGTGATTTGTTCCATGAAGGATTGAAGGACTGTGCTTATAAAACTTTTGAGTTCAGAGCCCTTTTTGGAAATAGTTTTTTGATAACTGTCAGTGAGTGTCTTCTGTGGCTATTAGTATGTCATCTGTTTTTAAATTTAATTTTAAATTCAAACTTTGTTTTAAAATGTATTTCACCATTTGTGTTTATTATTTACTAAATTTAGGTAACATACTTTTTAACAAACTTCATTTTTTTGAATAATACGTTTATTAGCAGAGGATTTTAGTAGAAAGAATGAAAAATTTCTATTAAATTTGCTACTTCTAAGTTAAGAAATTTACCTTTTCTTGTTCTAACATTTCTTATTTTTTCTTTGATTAGACTTGGAAAAGGTGTCTTTTTTTTTAAACCAGTTTGGATTTGCTTATCAATTGTGATTTTGTTTTAAAATATGTTAATTTCTCATTTTATGTTTATTATTTTTGTTTTCTCTAAGTTTTTCCCTGTAACTTTTTGAGTCTAGTGCTTATTTTTTGTTTTTGTTTGTGTACAAATGAATACTTTCAAGGCTTTTGCATATCTCTGGTTTCAAACATGTTGACATCCCAGCTATGCTGATGTGTTTTATTTTCTGAGTACTTTATTGTTGTGTTTTAAATTTTTGGTTAAATAATTAAGAATATTTAAAAACTTCTTTGTGGTTGGCTTCCCCCCGCCCCCCACCCCCCAGTTTTAGCTACTTGGAGGATTTTTTCCCTTGCAGAAAGAAAATACAGCTTGTGTAGTTTTGATTTTTAGAATTTATTGAGGTTTTTTGGGGCCTAGCATTTTAAAAAAGTGTTCTGTGGATTTTTAAATAAAGTTTTATTCAATTTGTGTGGGACAGGTGAATGTGTATCCAACCACTTTAATTATTCAAATTTTATTTTCTTATGTTTGGTTATAAACTACGATAGATTAATAGCATTGTTTTAAAGTCTCTTTTAATATAGTTATTTCAGTCTCGTCTGGTGCTTTTGCTTTGTATAGTTTGATACTGTTATTTAGTGTACAGTATTTGTGTCTGCTGTGTACAATTCATATAGAAGACTTACTAGTCTATAAAGTTACTCTTTTTGTCCTATTCGTTTTTTGGCCTTGAATTTTACTTCTTGGATATTAGAATATTTCTCTTTTTTTGTTTTATATTTGCTTGATAAATTGTCCTTTTATTTTTAACTTTTATATAATTTTTAGTTGTCTCTTCAACTAAAAATTTTTATATTTCAGCACATTTGGAGAGTCTGCATTTTAATAGTGGAGTCTGATCCATTTGCTTTTCTGTTAATTACTGACTTTAGTCATCTGTGATCATGTTTTACGCTTTCTCACTGATGCCTCTCATTTCCTAAATGGACTTATTTCCTGCTTTAATTTTCTTAGAGATTTAGAAAATATACATCCTCTTTTAAATTTTACAAATGATTATGGTATCATTTAGGGTTCAGGATCTATTCAGGAGAAAGAAATCATACCAATAATTTGAACAGGGAAAATTCAATATGAAGAATTATTAACTAGTAACAGGATTAACCACCAAAGGGTCTAAGACATCTTTAAGAGAATACAGGACTAGTAGATGTGGGGAGTACTACTCAGGGAAGGGATAGACTTGGAAGAGCCCTGCCCTTCTCTGCAAGGCTGAGATTCAGATCTCGTTGAAGAGGATGTGTGTGGCCCACAGGATGGAGAAGTTTGCTGAGGTCCCACAGTTAGAAGTGAGAGGCAGGGAAACTATAGGAAGTCACTTGCTGGGGTGCGGGTGACACTTGGAGGAAAGCTGCCTCTGGGGTGCCAGCAAAACTGGAGAATGTATGCTACTGGCTCTTTCACACATTACTGGCAGAGCAGCCTCCTGCTGGCAGGGAAGTCACATGCTGACAGTGACACAGTAAGAGCAAGAGGGAAAGACTGGAACGAAAAGTGAAGCCCCTTTTGGTTTGCAGGGTCCTTCCAGTGCCGCCTTCTGACGCCTAACATTGTGTCACTGGCAAATGAGAAATGTTTATAGATTTTACAACTCCAGTATCATGAAGCAGGGCGAAAAGGTGGATTTGCAGCTGGCACTACAACCATTGTTTTCTAAAATCATACTTGAGCCTTTCTTTTCCTTAGTGGCTAAGTCAAGAATGAAACCAGTGTCTGAACTGGTTTTAATTCCATAAACAACTCCTTTACACCATGATAAGGGGACTCTTTCTATTTTAGCCTCGGGGGTATCTCCAGGGTATGCATCCTATTTCACTATTCAAAACTGTTTATTTCATCTGGTGTTTGTCCCTTGCGGCCAATCTGTGGTTTTGGATCCAGGTTTTTCATCTCTGCCTGGCCTCCTGTGCTTAGAGCATTTCTTGGAAATGTTTCCTCCTTCCTTACCCTTCCTGTAATACCCATTATTTCTCTGGGTCCCCTTTATTCAACATTTTCAGCCAAAGATAAAGATCAAGGGAATTTAATAATATTATCTCTTTAAAAAAGGTTATTTTTATCAGCAATACATGCATATATTTTACAAAATCAGATCTTGGAATGATGACTGGAATACTTTTTTGATTTACTCTCCGCATGAAATCATAGCAGCCAAACCCCTCTGGACAACATTTACAACAACTAGGTGACAAGTATCCATCCCCATGAACTTGCAAAATATGTGTGGGTGGGGATAAACCACCAGTAGGCACGGAGACCTGTGTGCTGTTATGTCTGCAGAAAAAAAAGAAAGTGGGGCATCTGACAAACCTAAGAACAGGAGAAACTTAAAGAGGCTAACAAGTATTCATGGAGTGAGTTGTAGACCAATTTGAGAACAGCGGCTAAAACCGGGAAGGGCTTTGCTCACTACAGTAGTGGGTGAGCTAAAGGGGTAATATTTTGAAGACAAATTAGCAACCTTGACGATTAACGGGTTAACATTTTTTTAGCTACACCTACACATTTAAAAAGTCTGTCTCAAGGCAAGATTTTTTTCATTTGGGAAAAAAGTACAACAGTAATATATGGGTATTAAATGTTACTGGCTATATTTGTTAACTTACCGTGTTGACTTGCGCTGTCCAGTATGGTATCCACTGGCCTCATTGTGACTATCAAGCACTTGATATGTGTCTGGTTCAAATTGGTATGTGTCGTAAGTAACTTACTGGAATTGGAAGACTTAGTATGAATTTTTAAAAATGTAATTTTTAAATATTGCTTACATGGTGAAATAAGAATATTTTTGATAATTGTGCGTCGAATAAAATATATTATTAAAATTAAGTACACCTGTTTTTCTTACATTTAAAGATGTGGCTAGTAGAAAATTTTAAATTACATATGTGGCTTGCATTATATTTCTACTCACAACACTGTTCTAATTTTTTTTGTTATTGATTTCTAATTCCATTATGATTTGAGAACATACTCTGGATGATTTCAGTCCTTTTAAATTCATTGAAACTTGTTTTATGACCCAACATATGGTCTATTTTGGTGAATGTTCCTTGTTCGCTTGAAAATAATGTGTATTCTGCAGCCTGTAATATTCTATAAATACCGATTAGGTTATATTGATCGGTAGAGTTAAAGTTTTCTATATCTTTAAATGCTTTTTTCCCTGCACTTGTTCTGTAAGATGTTGAGAGTGGTGTGTTAAAGTCACTAATTGTAATTGTGGATTCGCACATGTTTCCTTTCAGTTTGTCAGTTTTTACTTCCGTTCAGAAGTTTTGTTTTTGTCTGCATACACATTTAGGATTATTATGTTTTCTTGTTGAATTGTCACTTTTGTCATTATGAAATGTTATTTATATCTGGCAACATTCTTTGGTCTGAAGCCTACTTTGTCAGATATTAATATTGCTACTACAGTTATATTTAGTGTTTGCATGATGTATCTTTTTCATTCTTTTACCTTTAACCTCTTTGTATCTTTATGTGAAGTGGGTTTTTATAGGTATGTTGTTGGTTGGGGTAGGCATGTGTCTTAGAGTGTCATTCCGCAGGTCGCGGAGGCTCTGTTTTTAAAAATTATTCCTTTTTTTCCTTCTGTTCTTCATTTTGTGTAAATCATACTGCAATTCTTCAAGTTTCCTGATCTTTTTTTCTTCAGTGTCTAATTGTTATTTTTTTGCAGTGAAATTTTCATGTCAGATATTATGTTTTTTTTAGCAGTTCCGTTTTATTCTTTTTTACATCATTTCTCTCTTCACTATATTCATATTTTCCTCTACATCCTTGAGCATATAGAGCATGTTTATAATAGGTGCTTTAACATCCTTATCTTCTAATTTAATCATCTGTCACTTCTGGGTCTATTTCTGTTGACTGATTTTTCTCCTGGTTCCTGGTCATTTTCCAGTTCTTTACAAGTCTAGTACCTACAAAGGATGGTACGCATTGTGAATGTTAACGTTGCAGGCTTTTGTTTTCTCTATATTTGGCTTTATTTAGCAGATAGTTAATTTACTTGCAGATAAGTTTAATCCTTTTGAGGCTTGTTTTCAAGCAAACTATGGCCCATGCCTGTTTTTTGTAAATAAAATTTTATTGGAATGCAGCCATGCTCATTTGTTACATATTGTCTGACTGCCTTCACACTACAACAGCAGAGTTGAGAAGCTGTAACAGAAACCATATGGCCCACAAAGCCTAAAATATTTACTGTCTGGCCTTACAGAAAAACTTTGCCTACCCTTGCTCTAGTAAAGTATTTATTGTTTAAAAATAAATTTGTAGGTAAATATCTAAAACCTCTCTCAGTTTGTACTTCTACTACAGTAAGTATGAATAGATAGGATTCAATGTAAAAAATTGTTGAGATCCTCAGTTTTTAAAAGTGTAGAGGAATTCTGAGATCCCAAGAGCGAGAATTGCTGATTTAGATTAAACTTGCTGGATATAAGGAACATGTTCTGCTCAGAATCCGCAGCTCTGTGTGGTTTCTGATTAGAAATGTGGTGTGCCCTGCTCTCCCCGGGCTCTTCCAGCTCCACCTGTGCCTGGGAAAGGCTGCTGGTGGCTGTGTCTTGTGCGGGCAGTGAGTCACTGTCCTTTCCTTACTCTTTATTAGATTGAGTTTTTTCAACTTAAATAAGCAGCAGAAGCAGCTAGTTTGATTTCATTGTTTTGTTTTTATTGATTCTAGAGAGGTGTGCAAAATAGAGTCATGAAGGAACACTAAACAACTAATGCAATTAAATCTTATTTGCAGATAAATGACAGATCTCATGAGGATAAGGAAAGGATATGACCAAATAATGAAATTGATGTTCAAGCCAACTCCAAGGTCCAGCCTTTGTTTTCCCACTGTAGCCAGCCTCCACGGGGTCTGAAATCTCAGACCAGACCAATCCCGGAACACTTAAATAGTTTTTAAGTAAAACTCTTTATATTATTGTACCTAATAAACCTGAGGGACTCAACGCTCTAAAAACTGGCATAAACTGAAGGTTTAAAGAAAACTTTTTTTGTTTGGTTAAACAATAGAAATTTACTTCTCACAGTTCTAGAGGCTGGAAGGCACCAACATGGTCACCTTCTGGTGAAGCCCTCTTTCTGGTTCATAGCCAGAGCCTTCTCCCTGTGTCCTCACAAAGTGGGAGGGGACTGGTGATCACTCTGGAGCCCCTTTTATGAAACCTCAATTCCATTACTGAGGGCTTATGAGCACCACCCAATGGCCCCGCCTCCTATCATTAGGAGTTAAAGTTTCAACATATAAATTTGGGAAGGGACACAAATGTGCACTTGTGCTACATCCAGAAACCAGGAATGGATTGGGATGAGCTAAGATAAGACCTTTAAGGTCTGTAGGGTGGAGGGTGAGACTAGGAGTCAAAGCTTGGGGCTGACTGAGGTCTTGAGCAGAGAAATTCACCTTTTTGATTCATGAATAATTACGAAGGTCTTGTCTGTATTTGGGAATATATCTTCTATTGATGAACCTTTAAAACTAAATTCATGGAAGAGCAAATGTCATCCTTTCCCACCAAGTGTCAGTTGATGTTCTGCCTCTGCCTCTTCTCCCACCATGAACCTTTGGCTGAATGTACTTGAGAATTGTCCTGGTATAATGCAGTGGCTAAACAAGTTGGACCAGATTTTAGAAGCGATGCATATGGCCTATCTCTAGGAGATGTATCATGGATTCACTGGAAGATGAAACATAATTTACTCTCTGCTCCCAGAGTAGCCCTTGCAGGGAAACTTAATATCTGACAGAGTAGATTTGTTCAAATTATGTAGATGATGCCAACTATAGTTTTGTATTTAAAACCGAAGAAAGGAGAAGTCAACAAAACAGACTCGTGGACATGGACAGTGGATTAGTGGTGACCAGAGGGAAGGGGGAATGGGTAGAGGTAGATATGGATAAAAGTGGTCAAATATTTGGTGACGAAAGGAAATTTAACTCTGGGTGGTTAACACAATGCAGTATATATATGATATACTGTTGAATTGTACACTTGAAACGTAACTGGATTTTGTTGATCAATGTTACCCTAATAATTTTTAATAATAAGAAAATGTGTTCAGATTTAGGATTTGTTTGCTTGAGACCTCTAAAAGTTTTAACATCCATAGAAATGTCCAATTCTGAACTTTGGTGTCAGCTAAGAGGCCCTAGACATTATAGAGCAGAAACAAGCCATTTCTTCTATGCCCTGTCTGAATTCCTGACGTGTAGAAACCAGAGCATAACATAATTTCTGCCCCCAGAGTTCAGAATTGGTTCATAAAGTCTGGTGGAAGAAGAATAACAGCCACGTGTTAATTTGGCGTTCAGCTGGCAGGGAACTGAGGCTTGGCATGAGCGAGCCTCCTCGCCTCCTCTGCTTGGGTTTGAGTTAGGTGGAATAAACAGCTTCAGAATACTTTACACCTTTGAGAACTGAGCTCGGAGAGAAGATGGGGATTTGGGAGCAGTTAGCTTGCAGAGGCTGTCTTTCAGTGGGAAGGTGGATGGAACCAGAGGGTGGGACTTGAGAGAGTCATGATTTACAGACTTGTGTGGAATTATTATTATTTTTCCCCCTCTTTAATTCCGCTCCCTTCCACCCCTGACCTACGGATGTTGCCGTCTCCTTTTTTAAGAACTGGATCTCTGAAGGCGGGGTGTCACCCCCACGTACTCGCGGTGCTCACCTAGGGCCTGGCGCACTGGGGGCGCCTGGCACACCCAGGATATGGTCCGTGGCTCCACCTGGGGGGCAAACCCAGGACCTTCTGCATGTAAAGGAGATGTGCTAACCACTACACTACGGAGCCACCCTCGTGTGGAATTATTTTTGAAGTCACCTGTTTGGTTTTATTTTCCCCTCATTTTAATGATAATTAAGAATTTTGTTTTTGCCTTTAATAAGAATCAGTTCCAAGTGACATGCCTGGTTAAAGAAGTGGTGGCACACCTCTTCCAAATTCTGACTGTCCTCTCTAGGCCTACAGTGGGTGGCCCTAAACTTGAGCCAGCTGGCTCAGCATACCAGGCTCAAGTACCATCTAGTGGCTATTACTTGAGGGACCCACACCTGGCCCTTTTGGACCAAGACTCTTGACCTTCAAATCTAAGAAGCAGAACGTGTTTGTTCTTAAGTGTCATCGCTATTTTAAAATGAACTTGTTTCTTTGGAAATATTTATTTTGAATTATATGAATTCCAAAATAATACTAGGTTGCAAAGTCCCTAACAGGTAATGAAGAAATAAAAACAATGATTTTGCTTGATGGCAAAACCACAATACATATGTAGAGGAAAAAACCTAAACAAAACCAGTGCTCTTTGAGAAACAATTTCTTCCAACCTGAGACTTGAGTATTATTTGATAGACTGAGGTGTCAGTACCTAAGTATCCAGCCCTAGTAGGAGCGCCTTGAATGTGGATGAGGAAGTGAGAGTCTGCATCTCAACAAGAGCTGTGATGTGGCTCTAAAGTATCACGACTGGGGTACAATTTCATAAGCCTCGGGACACGTGTGTGGCCTTTTCCCAAGCAGTCCCCTAGGAAGCCATGCACTATTCTAAAAATGCTGCCACTGCTTTAAAAAAAAAAAAAAAAAAGTCTTTGGAACTGCTTATTGGGATTATTTTGAATACCTCCAGTGGTGCTCAGGAAAGACTGACCTGGAGTCAGTTCCTGTAATGGAATTGGAAAAGAGAGATGAAGGCAGAAAGATTGGTGAGAAGTTTTTGCAGAAGTCCAAGAACAGGTAATGAGGTTTGGGGCAATGGAGATAGAAGAGGGTGGATTCAAGAGGCTTCGTGAAGGCCGAATTAAAAAGTGTCAGTACCTGGGTATGGAGGCAAAAATGGTTCTGGCTAGTAGTCTCTGACAGGGACAATGACGATACCTGACCTGACAGAAGATGGTGAGGGTAACTGATTTTGGAGAAAAGATAAAATGTTTATGTCTACTGGAAATATCAAGCAGGCATTGGGACTGGAGGTCAAGAAGGAGATCGTCGTTGGAGACTGATCTGTACTTAATTCATGGAATAAGCTGTTATGTACTAATCGTAACAGCTTGCATTTAGTAAGTACCTGCCATACTAGGGACAATGCTAAACCCTTCTGTACACCAGCTTAATCCTCACAAAACTGATAGGTGTAGGTGTTTTATTATCCTCACTTTATAGATGGAAAGGGGTTGGAAAGGGCAAATTATACCCACTTTGTCCTCAGTTATGGCTGAATGAAATGAGAGAGTAGGAAATCAGAGAAATAAAGGAAAACATCAGTGTCATTACAGATGAAACCAGACCGGAGAAAGGGGCTTAGATTTGTGCTAATAGTGACTGCCTAGTGCTCCTACAACATCCAGGTCTCAGAGCAGCCTCCTTATGGGCCAATGTGAGTTTGCAGAGCAGATGCATTCACACAGGCTGCAGCCTCACACTGATCTTTCAGGGCTTTGGTCCTATATATTTTATTTATTCTGGCAACTTCACAAAGCTCTGTCAATTGCTGTTTGCAGGATATAGGAGATGGGCTCCAAGATGATCATTTCAAGAGAACCTAGCCCTCAGCAGGCAGGGGTGGGCTGGGAGTCAGGGCAATGGTGGATAACTGCCAGATGTTCTGAGTGGACTGTCTCTGTGGACTTCAGGAACATTCAGGCTTTGAGCCTCACTATGCAAAGTGCAGTCTCTGCACCAGTGGCTTTAGCATCACCCGGCCCTGCCGACTGGGAATCTGCATTTTAACATGATTCTCAGGTTGCATGCATGCACATTAAAGTTTGAGAAACACTGCTGGAGCTGTACCCAGGAGCTGCCTTGTACATGAAGGAGAAGTTGTTTTTCTCCTGGTCGCCCTCTGCTCTTGGGAAGGCTTGATTAACATTCTCCTCCCTGCAGAGGCCATCCTGCTCTGAAGGCTGCCAACCGGCCCTTCCTTCGATCACTCATTATCATCAACAATTTGTCCGTTATTTGGGAGCAGTGGAAAAAAGCCTTCTCAAAACATGTCCTGAAGCTCATGGGGCATATGTGATAACTTACTCAAACCAACTCGATACTTATTTCATTTTCTTGCATAGTCCACTCCAAAGAGTTTTTAAAAAGTAATTTTCTGAAACCTTTGGATAGGCCATTTGTTTCCCTATAAGACTTTCTTCCCAGACAGATTTGTGATTACAACTGGAGTGAGAAAACCCTGTTATTAGAAATAATATTTGGTCCTAAGTTCTCTAGAGAATTTAGGTAGAAGGGGGAATGGTAGAAAGGGCAGGGAAGCTTGGGGGTGAGTATGGGGAGAACAAGGGCTCTTGCTGTATTCATAATACCCATTTTTGTACTTTGACAAAGAGGCAGGAAATCCATGGAAAAATAGTCTTAGTAAGAGGCTGGTTCTCCTAGAATTGTGCTGTTCAATATGGACATTAGCTACATACAGCTAAAACGAACGTTTGAATTAATTAAATTTAAGTAAATTTACATAAACTTAAGTAAAGTTACATTTCGTCACCTTAGCCACATTTCAAGTTCTCAATAGTCACCATTCCCACCATTGAGAAAGGACTACTGGGCATTGTTCTTCTAGAAAGTCATTTAGGGTTGTAAGACCTAGGTAGACCTATGTTGGTTGCTAAGATGTAGCAATTTATTTCTAATTTAAAACTGTACTGCACCAGAGGGGGCCTGAAAGTCTGCATGGTCTTCTCTTAAGCAAGCGTGGTAAGTATGCCTTCCTACTCTGGGATGCATTGAAGGCAGAAAGTAAAACACAGGCATCTGTGCCCATTTCCTCTGTTGGAGTGAGAGATAAGGAGCTGTGGACCACGTACTGAGCCCAGAGCCAGAAGACCTGGTTTCGTGGTCTGCCTTGTGTCATACTGAACAATTGTTAACACAAGTGGTCTCTTTATACAAGGATGGTGTCTTTCACTGACTGACAGTGTGGGTGTGTGCCAGAGAAAGAGACGGTGCGATTATGAATTGCATATGGAGCTTATAATATGAAAAACTTCATGAATCTCCATTTAGCTGAATTAAACGGCAGCAACCAAAAATATACTCTCGTCACTCTGCACTTTCCATAATGTGCTTATTGTTCTATCTAGAAGAAAACTCGGGGGGCGGGGGTGGTGGTGGTGGCGAATATTTAGTATTAGAATATGAAGTTATACAAGTTTAGTCTTGCTTTTGAGTTTAATTTTAACAGGTTTGAAATGAACTCGGATGTAGACCGTTTTGCGTAACAAAACCTTGATTTGGCAGCTCAGCAAAATGACACTTTAAACCACTAAGGCGTTTGCATTCTTATACGGCTCAACATTTTATGTAAGAGTTCGCACATATAAAATGTGTCTATACATTTTCTGCCTACAATTCAAAGTGTACCTTGTCCTTGCAGTTTTTCCTGTCAATAAGAAGCTTTTTGTCTTTTGACTCAGTTGGTCGGCACTGTTGATTGGTACTTCTTGTATACAAATAAAACAGTGTCTAAGAATTAGCTCAATGTCTGTGTATTGGTCTTTGATAGCACATTTCAATGTCTCTCAAACTCAGCTGAGATCACATCTTATAGACATGCGAACACAGGTGCAAAGTTCTATGCAATCCCGAAATGGATGAGAGAGAAGGAATGCCCCAGGCAGGGTCAACAATTTAAGACAAAAGTTACTATGGCAGCAAAATCTCAGAGACCTTCACGGTTCAGGCCAGATCTATGACTGCCCAGTTCTCAGTTTTGCACCTGCTTGACCAACTTGGGCCTGGGGGTGTGGAGATCACTGCCAGAGAACAATGTTCTTCCCATGCCCTTTTAAACAAGCCCCGCAAATGCCAATCCATCTGAAAACCTGGACATTTTCCCACAGCACATAAAAGAGAGAGTGATTTTTCTCTATATTCAAGAGTCAGTGTGGAGTTTACAGACCTGCCTAGGCTTCCCAGTACATTTGAAAAGGTTAGAATAACCTTATAAACCTTAATTTCTCTACATTTCCTCAAATACGCTACGAGGGCACAAATTACCATGTCACAGAGCTGGGAAGAAGAAAGAGGGCCCCTCTGGGGCTGTCTTAGCACAGTGAAGACAGCGGGGAGCCTGGCAGAAAAAAATCAAGCCCTGTAATACAGAATGTAATAAGGATGCCTGAAAAATGCTCTTTGAGTGAGCAATTCCACATCTGGAGATTTATCCTACAGATATACCGGCAACACAAGGGAAATCATTGCAGCATTGTATGTGTGAAGCTGGGAACAACTCAAAAGCCTGCCAATGGATTAAATTCATCATGGCAGCAGCCACGCCACGAAGGCCTACACAGCCCTGCACCCTGGGGCTGCGGGGCCTCCCCCAGTCTTCTCTGTCATCCCACTGGGCCTTCACCATTCTCTTTCCATTCCAAATCCAGTCAGGCCACCCATCCCCACTCAGCCCTCTTCTTGGCACTGACATGTATTTGGTCTCATGTGTTTTAGACTTCATTTGTGGTTTCTTCCTGTGTCATGTGTTTACTCCTTAGCTAGATCATACACTTCTTGGAACCATGTCTTCTAAGCATCTGCCTGGAAAGAGGTCTGCTTGATTACTTTCTGTGTCTGTCTCTCCTCTGTCTGTCTCTCTCTGTCTCTGTGTGTCTCCCTCTTCTTCACGTCTCTGGGTTCCTCTGGCCCACGAACACCAGATCCCTTGTCAGCTCCCACCCCCAGCACTCGCACGAGCAGATGAGCTTTAACTCCAGAAATGACCAAGCACGAGCAGATGAGCTTTAACTCCGGAAATGACCAATTACTTTTGTTGTGACGGACAGCAGGAAATGGGAAGAGGAGAGTCATGGAGGTAGAACTGCTTGGGAACGAGAACAAGCTCTGTTCTCAGTTAGCAGTCCTGAGTTTGAGTCCTGCCTCTGTTATTTTTAGGCTGTGTGACTTGGGGCAAATACTTGACGATTCTGAACTTGACTTCTCTGCATGAAATGCAGCCAGCCGTTATGCTCTCATTGAAGGATTGACTCGAGAGTCAGGTGAGTGTGGTGTGTGAGCTGCCAAGGGCCCATACCTGCAAATCTTTCTTACCGGCCACGCTCTTCATGACTTCTTGACTGTAGCCCATGGAGAAAGATACTAGAGAGAGCCTCAACCAGATTCAGAGCCAAAACGTGGTACTGTGGAGGAAAAGGGGACTTGGCTGGGGAGCCCAGAGCACCCGCAGACTCATCATTCCATGGTGTCTTGACTCAGATGGCTTAACATTGGTTTGTATCTGGGTGAGTGAACGTGCTGATTAGTTGTACTTGGTGAACCAGAAGCACAACCCAAATATGTTCCTCTGTGGGATTGAAAAAAAGTTAACAGGAAGAGCATTATGTGGTGATGAGTGTGGCAACACATTTCAGTTTTAGTTTTCAACCATTAAAACGGAAAACCAGTTTGGGAAAGCAGGCTTCTGACAACTGTACAGTTAGCTAGGTGATGTCTTTCCTCCCTTAGTGCTGACCGGGGGAGAAGTGAAGGTGGCACTTGTCCCCTGAGGGACAGAAGGAGTGGAAAGAGTTTTGGATTCATACACATTCTACCGTGAAGGAGCTGTGCGACCTTGGGAAAGTTACCTACCTTCTCTGAACTTTAGTCTCTTCACCTGTAAAGTAGGGATCTCCCTAGGATATGGTGAAGATTAAAACGTGAAGCGTCTAGGACTGCACCTGGCACACAGCAGGTCTCCAGTCAGTGGTAGGTATTACTATCACTTAATTCATTCAGAAACGGGAAACAGAACCAAACCACTGTTACTTTGGGGTTTTCTGTTACAGCTGAATTTAATCCCGACTAATACCCTTACTTTACAAATAAATTCCCCACATCTTTTAGGAAAGAAATTTAAAGTTACAAGCCCCAGACTTCCTACATATGGTCTAGCCTTTAAGCCTGTTTTGTATTTTTCCAAAATAACTACCACTCTCTCAATTAACATTCTCAGCACTCTTTAACAATTTTCAGAGTCCATATAAAAAAAGCTATGTGTCTAAGTTTTGGCCAGAGGGATGGGATGGAAGCAGAAATGTATGAGAGGTGTGTTCTTAAAAAGAGGGGTGGGGGTGCCCTTCTTCCCTCTTTCTTCACTGTTCTTAGTCACAACAGTTGAGCACCAAATGCATGGGTTTTTGTTTCCCCACACTAACCAATTCTCTAGACACCAACTGGATGTCCTACAGTTCAGTTCTGACACTATTGACCTGGAGATAGCGTCAGATCCCACAGGTTAAGGGCTCAGTCCCACAAGACTCCCCCAATCTGAGACACCAGTCTCAGGTTGCCACCTGTACTTCTGACTGACTGGCTATAAATTGGGGGTTCCCTTGACTCCCTCCTTTGACAATTGGTTAGAATGGCTCACAGAACTCAGGAAAGCACGTTATTTACTATTATCAGTTTATTATAAAGGCTATTTTAAAAGATACTGATGAACAGCCCAGCCAGGTGAAGAGGTACATATGGTGACGTCTGGAAGAATCCCAAGCACAGGTGCTTCTGCCCCTGTGGAGTTGGGGTTCATCATCCTCCTGGCGTGTGGATGCATTCACAGTCCAGAGGCTCTCTGAACGCCGTCATTTAGGGTTTTCACAGAGGTTCCATTATGTCATCATGATTGACTTAATCATTGACCATTGGTGACTATACTCAACCTTCAGCCCCTTCCCTTTCCCTGGAGGTGGGGGATTGGGCTGAAAGTTCCAACCCTCTAATCACGTGCTTGGTTTCTCTGGCAGCCAGCACCCTTTAGGGTACCACCAAGAGTCATCTTATTAGCATAGACTCAGGTATGGTTGTCATGAATAACAAAAGACACTCCTATCATCACTATTACTCAGGAAATTCCGAGAGGTTTAGGAGTTCTGTGCTGGCAACTGGGGACCTGGCACTATAGCCACTGCACCACAAGGCAATGCTGAAAGAGATGCTGGGCTTGGGAGAGAACATATAGAAGATGTCTAGGTCCCCAACACCAGCCCCAGTTTAATCATTTCTGACTTTCCGAACATGCAAAGATATTACTAAAGAGGCCGATTATTTCACCCAACACACTACTTAAAATTGCAGCAGATGTAACCAGGCCTGTCATAATGCCTGGTGAGGCTAGGCCAATGTGAATGAGAAACAGGAACAGTGAATACTTGAGCCACGGTTAGGAATAGTGTTATCCTCAAGGGCAGCGTCTGGTGGTGTGGTCTAGGCTCCGACCTTGACCCTGTGCTGCTTGACACATGATTTGTATGAAGACCTAAAAAACATGCTTACTATATTTGGGGATGATTTGAAACCGGTTAGGAGAGCTGATGTTTTGAAAAATACTACAAAAATGCAAAAACTATTTTGACCAAACAGAATGATGAGCTGAATATTAACAATATGAAAAGTGAGAAGAGGGTGGAAGGAAAAATCTGTCTGATTCGGGGCCCAAACACCGATGACCTCAGTTAAGACTATTGACAGAATTGCATTCAGTTGTAAATTTTTGGGGAAATATGGCCATCGTGGTGAAGAGACCCCAACAGGTGATATGAGGGTACCAGTTGAGTAAAGAGTTGGGGTTAGGGAGGTTAAATGACATAAGAACCCTGTGTTAGTTTCCTAGGACTGACATAATGAAGTACCACCAACTAGGTGTCTTAAACCATAGAAATTTATTATCCTACAGTTATGGAGGCTAGAAAGCCGATATGGAGGTTTGACAGGGTTGGTTCCTTATTAGGGCTGTGAGGGAGAGTCTGTTTCATGCCCCTTTCCCAGATTCGGGTGGTTTGTTGGCCATCTTTGATGTTCCTTGGCTGGTAGATGCATCAGCCCTATCTCTGCCTTCATCTTCACATGATGTTCTTCCTGTGTGCATATCTCTCTGTCCAAATTTCCTCCCTTTAAAAGGACGCAGCCATATCAAATGAGGGCCCGCTCTAATGGTGTCATTTTGCTTGCTCATCGGCCAAGACCCTGTCTCCAAATAAGGAGTTCACAGGTACCTGGGGGGCAGGACTTCTACATCTTTTTTTTTGGAGAATATAATTCAAACTGTAACAAGCCCCCTTCCAATATTTGGAGGATTGTCATGTGAAAGAGGCTAAATTTCCTTCCATGTAACCCCAAAGGAGAGAAGCAGTGCCAGGGTAGCAGTCCCATGGAGACGGATTACAGCATAGTAAGAACGTTCAGGGCTATCCCTCAAAGTATTAATCTGGCTATTCTCTGGCACCTCCATGCTTCTTCCTCTCTCACTGTACCAAGGGCCATTTTCCTCCTCGCATTCTACATATAAGCAAAAACAAAGATGCAAAGAAACTATTGACCATATAACTTATAATAAACTGGGATACTTCTGAGAGTGATAATGGTACGGATGGTAGGAGTAGTCGAGCAAGGGAATCCATTGACTAAAACATGAAAACAAACAGACAAAATCAATACAAAACCACCCCTCCCACCACCCTCAACACCCAAGTAAAACTCAGCTTTTCATTATCACTATGCATCAGTAATCAACACTTCTGGACCATATCAGTGATAGCATACTACTCTTCTTTGAAAAAAAAAAAATGTTTTGTTGGTTTAAGTCCTAAATACTTGCTATGGTTACTGTTGTTTAAATATACACATAAGCTTCAAATTTGTTTTAAGCTTGAATAAGCTTGTTTTAGTTCATTTACTTTTAATAAATAAATTTTATATTCTACGTGGCAGTTAATTTGGAGAACACCCAGTTATACAGTTGGCCCCTGACACATGGGAACTTGCTATGTGCACGTTCATTTGGAGAAGTTCATAACTATTCAAAATTATTCATGCTTGGTGAGCAATTTAAGTCTCCCACCCCTGGTGAAGTACTCCTGGGTTTAAGCAATAGATTTGAATAAAAAAGATAGTACAATGATTATAAAGATGAAGAGACAGAACTCGAATTACTTTAATTCTGTCATTCTATGTGATCACTTGGAGTTTTTAGTTGTATTCAAAATTTAAACAGTGAAACAGTACAAATGGTGAGATGTAATATTTTTGTTTGATAACTGCAAATTTCAGCTCAATCAATGACTTTTTAATATAGAAAGAGTTGGATGTATTAAAATATGATTCACTCTGGGTATCAAATATGCTGAGCGAAGAGGGCTGCTAGTAATAACTGAGAAATCGGGGAAAACTGGGCTGTCCCCTAGGACATCTCAATATTGACCAAAGGTCAAAGGGTGAATCTTGGGAGAACAGTTTTCTCCTTCTGAGGGGCTAGAAAAGTTCTGTCCTGGGAGAAGGTGGTGGGAGGAGAGAGGACCACTAAGAGGGAGGAGGTATCCAAGGATGACCTGGATAGATCCTTCAAAGACATGCGTATTTGTTCACTAAGAATGCAGTAATAATGTACATGCAGCTTTGTAATGGGCTCCTAAAGAAGGTATTGTTATATAATAAATCTCTTCATGTCATTAAATTTTTTTTCTGCAATATTATTTTTAGTGACTGCCATCTTGATTCCTAAATTCTCTTCTGTGTGTCTCCTTGCCTTATCTTCCTACCTTACGCCATAACAAAATACATTCCAGATGTTATAAGAAATTAACATAAAAATAAGTCCTGAAACTATTAGAAAAAAACAGAAAACTATCTTTAAGATCTCGGATAAGGAAGGTGCTCTTATAAAAGATTCACACTCCTACTTCCCAGCGTCAAAGGGAAAGAACAGTCAATTTGATTTCATTTTCAGGGTAGCCAGACTTATCACATAAAAATGAAAAGTAAAAAGTAAAGGCATATATTTGTAATGTGTATAGAAGCCAATGAATTGCTAACCAGACTTTATAAAGAATTCTTTCAATAGTTAAAGAAAAAGACAAATGGCTTGATAAAAAAATATGAATAGGCAATTTTCAGAAGAGGAAATCTCAAAGGCTAATACATATATGGAAAGATGCCCAACCACACCAGTAATCAGGGAACTAAAAATTGAAACAACATTAAGATATTATTTCCACTCATCAGATTGAAAAAAAAAAAAAGTCTACCTACATCAAGTATTGATGAGGGTAAAAAGAAAAATGGTAATTTCATACATAGGTGGTGGGAGAGAGTAACTCGTCAGAATCTAATAAAGAAGAAAACGTGTATATCGTGTGGTCCAACAATTCTATTTCAGCATTTACACCCAAGATAAACTCCTCAACCTGTGCCCAAGTGAATATGATTGGAAACGACCTGAATTTCCACGAGAAGGAAAAAGGATAAGTCGAGCAAGGGAGAGGTTCAAGAGGAGTTGCTGGGCAGCAACTGAGGGGAATGGCTAAGAAAACCTGGGATGCAGAGTAATACACTTAGCGAGGCACCATTTATGAAAATCTACACCACTGATTTACTGGGGACGGATGGGAGTTGATACTCAAATATTTAACTGGGATGATAAATGTAAACTACACAATTGAATATCTACATCAAAAATTGAAAACATTCTCTTTTATTCTCTAAATTGTAGCACAAACTGTTCATCAACTGAATCTGATAATTTGCAAATTATTTGTTCACGTTTAGGAATTGTTGCTATGAGTTTTTGTTAGATGTGGCTGACCCTCGTTAAATGATGCACCTGTCTGGGCCAAGACCTGATACAGGAAATGGCTTCAAATTCTTCTAACAATTTCCCTACTAAATTATAGTCATTAGGGAACTTGTAACCTCAGTAAGTGAATGTCCTGAATGTCCTTCCTGAATGTCCATGGTATTATAAATATCAGGTTGATCTCTTCTCAGATTCTGCTGAACCAACAGCAATTAAATTAAACATTTTCTAGGCCTTATATAAAGTCATCTGAGCATTCTATATAGTCCATATCTCTATTACTGACTAAATTGTTGAAAAATGTTCCTTGAAATGTCATGTTTAGTTATCACGGAAAATGTGTATATCTATCAGGTGAATGAGAGGGTGATGCAACAACGCACTGACTAAATGCATGGGTTCTGTTGCTAGATTGCTTGTTTTGAATCTCGGGCTCCACTAATTAAAGTTTAATTATCTCTATCCTCAGATTCCTCATCTGTAAAAATGGGTTGATGATGGTATTGATGATACTTAGTGATGATACATTTAAAATGGTGCCCAGCAGTGAGCAAGCACTGTGTAAGTGTCAACTGTCATTTTCATTAATTAAATTAGGATTGTTGATGCCAGATCTGGGCAGATGCTTAAGGAGTTTTCATACATGTTCCATTAAAAGGAGGTGAAAGTCAACAGGAACTATGGAAAGAGAGACCTATACCAGAGGTGACTTCTGGCCCCTACAGATCTGGGCCATCCTGTATCACCTCCTCCTGTCACATGGGTGCCCACCTGTTCTGCCTCTTGTAGTGTCAGTCCTGCAGAGACTGCAATTCCTATATGTGGCCATGTGAGGACAACTCCAGGGGTGGCTGTGGGCAGGGGCAGCCACAGCCTTTGGAAAGGGGGTGGGGGATGGTTGTTTCCATGCAGGATGCCGACACCACTGCCAAGAAGTCCAGACTGCTGTAGAGATGGAACCTTGCACTCAAGAGCTTCGGAGGGCTCATGGGGCAGTAACCGAGGTCTTGGGGGCCCTGGACTGTGCCACGTGCTAACTCTTTAGGTGCTGGGCTGTAGACAGGTGCAGGAGTCCCTGGGAAGGGCCCAGGGAGATGACTATTCACCAACCAGTATGTAAGAACTTCAACTTTTTGCCAACCGGTACCCCTTGGCACTACCCAAACACAGCTCCCTTGTCATGGCTCTATAACAAAAGCCAAATAGCCAAGATTACAGAGGGTCATACCTCTTAGTTACATTCCCCCCAAATGAACACCTCTTAATTTGGGGTAGTATGAATGTGAGTGCTTGTTATCATTCTTTATACTCTTTTGTATTGAGTTAAAAAAATTCCCAGGAAGAGAAAACTTGGGTCATCTAAAACATTTTCGAAAGATTCAATTGTGTGATATCTTTAAAAAAAAAAATCGGTATAAACAAAAAAACCTACTAAGGTGTCATTTGGCACCAGGAGCATTCTTCAGCAAAACTACGAATTAGGTACATATTACTTTCAAAATTCCTCACTCCAATTTCCATGCCCTGTGGGCTTTCGCCCCCCCCCCCACTGTCCCGTGGCTTATTTTCTGCTCCTCATTGTCTGCACCCAGCTTTGTGATCGATGGGGTGTGTGGTGTTCTCTTCTTTCTCCTGGCCCTCAGCCATTTGATTTTTGCTTTGGGGCTCAGAATTTTCCTTCCTTGAAGATGTCTGAAGAACATGACTAACCAAAGTTTTGCTCTGCAATAGCAAAGATTTCTTATTTTATTATGATTTTAACTGCTTTTCAGAAACCGACGAAAGTCGAGATGCTAGATTTATAAAGGCTTGGCAGTTTACAGCTCTATTTTTCACACGTAAACATGTAAAAAATGAAATTCCATACGCAATTTTGTTATTATTTTCTGACTAAATTATACATTTGCATTTCATACACAACTTGATATTAAATAACTAGTTTATACGTTGCCCCACTCCAAAAAGGGTCAGAGATAGTACTGAATGAGATGATCCATTGAGCAAAAAGCAAGTTAGAATCATAAAATAATATTATTTCACCCTGTGTCTCGTTGTTCGCTGTAAAACAACAGCAAAGCTCCCTTTCTCCCTTTTCATTTTATCTCCTCTATAGTTTGAATGTTTTCCAAATTGTACATTTCTTGCTTAGGGAAATAAACTGCTAATGGTGTAATGGCAGGTTGGACACTGCAGTTGGGCGGATCACTTGGGGTGTGGGTGCTCTTCCCGGGGTTAGTCATACTGCAGTGGGGAACAAGGGCCTGCCTCGTGGAAATGAGAGCCCAGTGTCAACAACCTAGACCTGGGTGGCTGCAGACCAGTAGAGAAGATGGTCTGGGAGGGAGGCAGGGGGCATGTCCCAGGTGCTGGAGGTGGGTGCAGGGCAGGCTGGAAGCTGGAGGGACATGCCCTGCACACCAGTTTCCTTTTTGGATCCTGTTTCTGGTGAAATTCTGACAGCATGTGCAGACAACCAGGCCAGGGGGCAGGAGGTGGCTCTTCAGCTCTTGTATCAGAGGGGGCATTTTCTAGGTGCCCCAAAGCTTGCTTGGGGAACCTCTCTGCCATTGGCCCTGATTTGATAGATCGGCACTTGGTAGCTTGGTTTTTCTGACGTCTCCTTTGGCCCCTGCCACCTGGCATCAACACTTCCTTTCCTCTTTCTGGAAACTCTCAAAGGTTACCCTTTCTTGGAGGATTCATGTTTTAAAAGGAGACAGTAGGGCAGCAGGAGAGGGCAATGTTCTGATCCAAAAAGTGCAATGAAAAGTGGGTATACTGAACACCTACTGTGTGTCTGGAGCTTGCCCAGCATCATCTCATTTGACCTCCATGACAACCCTGAAAGGTTTTACTTCCCCACTTAACAGATAGGAAAGTGGAGGTTGGGCTTGCGAACGTGCAGTTACTCGGTCAAGATCACAGAGCTGGTGGCTCTCTGCTGGGGCTGCACTTGACAGCCCTTCCTCCAGATGGCGCCCTCTCCCCTCCGTCCCTCCCTTGCCTGGCCTCCAGAGCCCACCCGGGAAGCTAGCCCCTTGCCCCTTGCCCACGGCGCCTGGGCTTTGGTGGTTGGTGAGGAAGGGCTCACTGGTCCCGGTTGCCCTTCTGTGGCTTGAACAGGAAAGAGACAAAGGTCCCATTTTAGGGCTGCTGTCTGTTTCCATGTCTCTAGTTGCTGAACCACCAGGAGGAAAAGCATTTGAGGTATTTCCATGGGAAATGGTAGCCAACCAAAGCGCTGTTGGGTGGTATTCTAGTTAATTGCAGGAAGGCGGGCAGCCCTCCAGGATATTACCTTTCTTGGGCTGGAAAGTGTTTCTTTGAAAAACGTTTCGGTTCAGCCGAGGCCTCCTAAGTTTTCGCAGATTTGCTTGTTCATAACTATGAAGAGAGTCACCAAGTCGGTCCTTCGGGGGCTGGGAGGGGTAAGGTGGGAGGCAGCGTCGGCCAGGAGGAAACCACTCCGATGACAACTCTTTGCTAAATGATGGCTGGAAAACACTGGATTATATTTCCCAGCCGGTATAAATTCCTAAAGGGGGCCCATTCCCTTGAGACCTGCCTCCCCCGGACAGAAACAGAATCTGCGACCCCGAATAAAATGCCTCATGCTTCTGTGACAGGAAGAGGGCAGGAAATGAAGAGAAGTGATCGTTCTTCTTGAGCACACTTTTTTTTTCTTTTAAAGAATAATGAAAAAAAAAAAGCATTTGCAAAGGTGCATGAATCCAAGCGTGTTGCTCCCGACACGTTGGGTTTGCATGTGCTTCTGCCTTTGCAGAATGTTTCCAGTTCACGGCAGCTCTAGGATGTGACCAAGGCCTCCATCAATCTGCACCTGAGAGATGAGAACATGACATTAATAACTTACAGCGCAGGTTACCCAGTGGTGAGGCATGGAGCTCGGTCTGTCCTGACCACATATTTACTGGGCACCTCCTTTGTGCCTAGCACTGGGTCTACTGGCAAGGACGTTGAGGTGGCTGCTGTCTAGCTGTGGATAAACATGCCTCATTTAAGTGGAACAGTCTAGAACAAGCCAATGTGAGTTACAGTCCTTCAGCCGGGAGCTCTGAGCAGGGAGGGATGAGGGTGGGAAGATGCGCGGGCCCCTTGAAGGAGGTAACCCTCTACCCACAGGGCTCTTTCCACTGGAGCTCGCAGAATTTTATATGCTGTTCCCCAAATGGAATATATTACTTGTGGGTGATTATACACTTCTTATCTGGTACTTATTATACATTCAAATATAGGGGCATAAGAAGTAAAAGGTCAAAGCATCATTCCCCCTACTCTCTGCATCATCTCTCCTCACTCCGCTCCTCACTGAGTAACAATTAGTACTCAACACGTTAACATGCTGGTGTGTATCCTTTCGGATATTTTCATAGGTAAACAACCTGCTTGGGTCTCTTCCATGGGCACTCCTCCAGGTCCACTCACCATCCTCCTCCACCCTGCTCTGCCCCTGCCGCTGCAGGGGTACTTATTCCTCTGACAGGGAGGCTGCTGGCTGTGGCCCTCTGTTGCCCAGTAGGACTCTTGTCAGGGGGCTTCCAGAACTCCCTTTACCCTTCTGCCCTAGGGATGGTTACAGGTCCCTGGGTGCTTCATCAAATCCCTTGCTGATTTCCTTAAATCTTATAAAGAAACCGTCTTATTAAAGTCTCCTCAAATCACTCGCCTCAGGTTTTGTAAGACCTTGACTGATAATAAGCATGTGTATTGTTCTGTAATCTGCACACACATGTGTATAGGTGTGTGTGTAGAAAGTAGTAGTAGTATATATACATTTACATATATATCTGTATGTGTATATACATCTCCTACTTTTTAAGGTGAGCATAGTATTCTGTAGTATTCCCTTAAATGGATGTGCATTGTTTATGTAATCAGCTCCCCTATGGATAGACATTTAAGGTTGTGTTCAGTGTTTCTCTTTGATATTAGGAAATTCCCAAACACGCCCATGACTTTTTTCCAGAAGCCTGAAGCGTGGCATAAGGCAGGGGCAAGGCACTTCACTTCTCCCAGCCTCCATTTCTCCACTCGCCTAATGGGAATAGCATACTGTATCCATCATTGGCCCTGGAGGCATATGATGGCTCACGATTTTGCTGAGGCTTCATCTTTGAATAGTTGCTCTTGCAAGGCTGGGGTTCCACAGTGGTCAGTTAGCCACCAGGGGTGTCCCTACGTCACAACGGCTTTTGTGGTTGCATCCTTGGAGGCACCTCCCCATCATGCTCATGAACTGCCAAAATATTAATTTCTGGAGGAAGCCCTGAAGAGAAAACCAGATATTAGTGCTAGAAATAAAAGAGAAAATGAAAATTCCGAGAAAGTAGCGATTCTTAAGCGCAATTATGGGAGGAATGATATGATCTCCGAAGAGAAAGTGAGTAAATCGGAGAGAGGGTGTTTGCGGCCGCAACGGTGATCAGTCCTCTCATTTGCCCGCTGCCGTGACCCCTCAGCTCTGTCCAGGGACGCAGAGGCCGCATCTCCAGCCCAGCAGGACGGTCTGCCATTCTTGCTCCAAAGCCTGCGGGACCCTGCTCCTGCCTCAGGGCCGGAGGGTCAAGAGGGCCGGGCCTCCCCTCTGTGTCCAGCAAGGGTTCAGGGGAGACCCGCTGAGCTGCAAATTGTGTAGCCCCGGGAAATCGCGAGCGCGGCCGCGTGGGTGCCGACAGAGCCCGCAGCCTCACGGCTCCGGCCAGCAGGTGTCGCTGCTGCCCCAGCGGATGGACAGGCTCGCCGTTCAAAAGGCTCTGTGCCCACCTCACGGGGTTTGCCTTCCAGATGAGTTAGAAACCTGTCCCCGCAACCTCAGCCTGAGAAAAAGAGTGAGACCTCCTTTACTCTTTCCCTCAAGAGGCTAGGAAGGTGCAGTCGGAAGAGGACTCCATACAGGTTTGCTGGGCTTTGCCCTCCCGGGTCTGGCGAGGGCATGCGGTTATCACTCAGCAGTTGCGTCTCCCCAGCACCCACCGCCTGCCAAGCTCTGCCCTGGGAGCTGTTGGGGTGAAGAGGAGTGGGGGACATGGCTCGTATGGACTTATAGTTCAGCAGAGGGATGGGACAACTTGAAGGGGAATTCGAAAGTGTAGCAGAAAGGGGGCCTGGCTTGGGTCTGGCAAAGCCAGTCCATCTTCTTCCCAGCCTGTTTTCCTTTACTCCCAGAGGCTATACTGAGAGTCAGTTATTCCTGTGAACAGTAAGAGAAAAGGAAGCAGCTCATCTGATAAGGTTATGGGGTGACCATTTGCCCAGCACTTGAGGGGTTCCTAGGATATAAGACTTTAGTGCTAAGCCCCATAAAGCCCAGGGCAACTTGGTCATTCTAATTGGCTACTTTTCAGGCATTATCTCACCTAATCCACATTGGTGGCAGTATTATCATACCCACTGTAAAGAAGAAACTGTGGGTCTGAGATGAAACAAGCTGCCCAAAGCCTCAGGACGGGGAGGAAAGAGCTGGCATTTGAATGTAAGTCCACTTGCGTTCTTTCTGTTGCACTCCACCATCTCTTGGATGCCTCTGAAGTTGGGAGCTGAGAAGTAAGTGGCTTTCGCAGGCAGATCTATGAGGCCCAAACGGTAGGCAGCTGTGGCCGTGGGCATAGAGAGTTAAGTGTGCTGCGGTGGTTGCCTGAGCTGGGGCATCAGCCCAGGAGCTCCTCAAGGGCTTGGAGTCCTGAGGGAAGCAGCTCGTTGGAAACTGGGGGGAGACGGAACCTTGTGTGGATCAGCTGTCAGAGCACAGGCTGTAGAAAGGCCAGGCTGAGGGGCACGGTTTGGAGCTGACCGTGCCTGGGCAGGGGGTAATGACACCAGATAACACCAGCTGGAGAGGGGCAGACCATACCACCAAGATGGCACGGATGACTTCGGCTACCTCCTAGGCAGCACAGACATTTATCTAAAATATCTTTTAGTATAAGAACAAAAGTCTCAAGTCTGTTGAGCTCAGGACATGGGTGTGGGAGCGTAGGGAAGGGATTTGTCTTGCTGAGCTGCACAGTGGTGGGGTGAGCAAAAGGAAGAAGATCCTGATGTTCACTGTGATCTCTCCCTGTGGGACAGGCAGGGACACCAGTGGCTACCTCCCTAGCTTGTCGTGAAATGGTGTCAGGTTCTGATAGAGAAACTGGAAAAACACTCAAGCCGATCATGAAAACCCAATTGAAATGATTCACATGGTCCTCTATCTATTCAGGAAAACCAACTCTTGTCAGCCTAAGCTGGGCGCTGTGCTCAGACCTAGTGTTATAGAGATAAGCCCCAGCAATTCCATTCTGCCTGCGAGAGCAGCTAGTCTAACAAGCAGGATGAATGATGAGCTTATCAAAGCAGCTGCTCAAGGGTCAATCGTCCACTCCTGGGAACTGCACGTATCTGCCGTGCAGGGTTGCTACTGCCTTCGTAGGCGAGAATTAAGGAAAAATCCCCCCTCTGGATGGGCACAGCTCTCAGCAGCACAGCACTGCAAGCAGAGTTCAGTTTCCACTAGCCCCCTCAGCTGGATCCCTTTGTGCAGTGCATAGCCTGCAGGACTGTACATGGCGGTGCTGCCAACAGAAGCCTGTTTGTGTCAGGGACTGAGGAGCCCTTTGGGAGAGAATTCATCAGAAAGGAGGAGCGTGCCAGGTGTGAGTGGATGCAGGAATGAAGCTGGAGGCATCTGAGACCTGCGCGGTACTCTTCCCCGCTGTCTTTCTCTGTGCTCTGAGTGGTCAGCTCTGCCTGGAAGCACCCAGGGGAAGTTACTCAGGAAGACAACAAGGAGGAAGGGCCTCCTGGACAAAGGAACAACATATGCAAATACACAGAGGTGTAAAATCTCCAGGCTGCCTGGAGAGTAGGGTGCAAGGTGGGGACAGTAGGGGATGAGGTAGGCAGGGGCCAGAAAGTAGAGGCCTGGGCTTCTGTGCATTTTTCTGTTGTTGAGGCCAGGACTGGATGAGCCAGGCAGGAGAGAGCAGGGCAGCAAGGGAGGGCAGGTAGGGAGGTAATTCTTCTTTTTGTAGGTTCCCCTGATATTTACTTCCATACCACATAAATGCTACTCCCAGAAACCTCTACCAGTAGTTCTGGGTTCTGTCTTTCACCCATCATGACTGCTCCTGCCGGGAGTCTTCGAAATAGAAGTTGGGAGCCTTAGTCTCAAGCAAAGATGCCAAACCATGATACGACTCATGTGCCTGTTGGGCCTAACAGGGGACAGAGGGTGTGATGGAGACTTGGAAGGAGCCAGCCCTGAACTTGGAGTGGTCTGGAAGGACTTCTCACTCCCGCCCACTGCTTGTGTAGACCTGGTTGTGGGCACAGTCAGCACCCCTGACTAGGGTACTGGATAAGGCACACACCCTTCCCTTGGGTTTCGCCACCTGCAAAAGGGCACAGCAGCTCCCATCCACCCAGTGAGCAGAGCATAAGCTGCCAATGTCATGATTATTTACTTTTCCTCCTGGTGGGTGGCAGCATCTAAGGTACCAGCTCCTGCTTCTCGCCCATGTGCGCATGTGCACCAGAGTGTGGACCTAAGTTTGATTTTACACAGCCAAAGAATTTAACTGTTTTCTTTTTCTCTTGAGTTCTAATTTCTCTTTTTGGAAGACAAAGGAAAGAGGCTGGAAAGGGCTACTTTCACCAATGCTGATCTGGAAGGGCTGAACGTGTGGGGACAATGGCTGGTGGGCCAGGCTGGCTGTGTCCCAGGGCTAAGCCCCATGCTGGGCTGTTCTAACAAGAACTTGAACTCAACTAAACCATGACCCCCAAATTGGAAAACACTGCCCTGATTCACTGAACCCAAAACCGAATCCAAATATTATTATTTTTTTGACTGAACTCTGAATCGAACTAATGTTTTTTTCTTAAATACCTACCACGCCAGTTTGAACTAGACACAAACATATGTGTTTTCTGAAACTATTGAACCTGAACTTCAAAATAATTTCCTATCTGAGGGCGAAGGGAGACTTTATTTGCTTGAGTGTCCTATTCACAGCAGGCCACTAGAGCTTCCTCTATGGCAGGAGTAGCTTTTATCTATTCAGCACTTTACCTCTGCTTCCCATCTTAAAAAAATTGGGGTATAATTTATAGATAGTGCAATGCATAGATCTTAAATGTATAGTTTGATCAATTTTGACAAATGCATGTACTGGAGGAACTTGCATCAGCCCAGAGAATTCTCTCTGCCCCTTTCCAATCTTTCCCACCCCTACCAAACGACCAGTGTTCTCATTTCTATCCTCTTTTTGTTTCTCATTTGAACCTTATGAACACCTCACCACCGCCCCGGAAAGAGGGAGGACAAGTATGATAATACCCACTTTATGGATAAGAGAATGGAGGCTCAAAGAAATGCAAATGGCTTGCTTTCGCATATAGAGCTAGGTGGTGGCAGGGTTGGAATGACCCAGGTTTCTGGTCTCCCAGCCATGTAATCCCTCTTTCCGTCTCAAGCCATCTGCGGAACTGCATACCAACAATGGACTTCCTGCCTCCACCGGCTTCCTGGGGAATGTATCCCACCTCTGGCTTCCAGGGAACAATGGGATTCCCTCATCCCATAAACAGGGTAGATTCACCTATGTTTAAGGCCCTCTTTGCAAAGAGGGACCAGTGCGTCTCTGTCCTGGACTGGGCTGCCCTTGCAGATAGGACCTTCTCCTGGGGCCTTCGTGCACCCCTGTGGTGGCAGCCTGCCCTCGGGCGCCTGTCCCATCTCCAGCCTACCTGTGTGTGTGGCTGTCTGTTGGTGTCTCTGGCCGCCTGTGTGTAGACAAACTGTATTTGACCCCCGAGGAGCAGTGTCTGTCTCCGGGGCAGCTGAGCTGGAGAACATTGACCAGGTTCCCAGGCTGGTTTTCCTGGGGAAACATTTTCCAGAGCCTACAACAATGTTGTATTTGATTTGATTTTTTCCCCCCCTTTGCAGGCGATTGTGTGGTTTGGGGTGTTTTGCTCCTAGTTATAATCCAATAAAGAGCAGCTGCTGAGATTTTTCCAAGAGTGCCGCTTTCAACCGCCCTCGTTGAAAACGCTCTAATTTATTTCAGTCGCTTGTGGGAAAACCAGCCTCAGCTCAAAACAAAGGCGTCCTGTGCTGATGTAATTGCCTTATGAGCCTCTCCTCAGGGCTCTGGGCCCGTGGATGGTCACCAAGGCGGCCCAGGAAGTAGCCTCTTCTCTAGATGGCAGAAGTTATCCAGAAGAACCTCACTCTCTTCCCAAACTCTCAGAGGGACACAGGAGTCCCAAAGCCCAGTGGGGGTCAGGAGCCAAGATGTTCTTCATGGCTTCCCCATTTCCTGTGGCTCACAGAGGCCAGTTCTTGGGTTGATCATACCTTCATGTGAGTTAATCTGATCACTTTTCTTTCTGCTTAATATGCAGTCAGGCCCTGCCCGTTGAGGGGCTAGGAGTTTGGGTGGAAAGGGCTGATTAAGAGAGAGGGAATTTAGGCTAAACAGACCTCCAGTGGGGCCCTCGTGTGGTGGAACCTGTAGGAGGGCATTCTGTGCACTTTGGGGTAGGGGAGGGGAAAGAGGAGCCAAGGGGTGGGGAGACCTTGGGGGTCAACCTGCTCTCAGCATCCAAGCTGGCCTGTTCTGTCTCCTGCTCTGTGCAGGTGCCAACAGACTCCTGGCTAAAATGATTAGGCTATCTAGTGCTTGACTCGGTTTGATGGTGTGCAAATGCCTTTCTTCTTGTGAAACACAAGGGCCTTCTGGATTCTAAATCCAAAATTGGCATCACCTCCCTTCCCGCACTCCCTGCCCCACATGGCGGAGTGATATGTGAAACCTTTTTGATACTTTGTCAGCTCACAGATAAGACTCTGATTGAATTACACGAGGTGGTGCCACCTGTTTGGCTATAACTGTGTTTCCAAGGAAGGGACTTCAGGACTGAGCTGTGGGGTTGGCCATCTCCAAGGCCTCGCTTTCCATTTCATTTGCAAAATGATTTCCATAGAGCCACAGAGCTCTGTTTTCTTCCAAGTCAGAGGAAGTCACGTGCTGGTGAGCATTTGCCTGGGAGTTGCCCTTCCTTGCCCATGTGTTCCCCTTTCCTCTCAGCCATTCTTGCCCTAGAAACACCTGGAGAAGCAGAATGCATCAGGTGGGCAGCATCCTGTACAGGCAGGAGCAAGACCTTTCTTTGATTTTCAGTGGTGAGTTATAAAGCACTGGCAGGATGTAGGCACAAGGAAGACCCGAATGCTTTACGAATACAGATATCTAGAATTCACAGCCTTCGGAGATTCTGGTTTACTCTCTGAGGTGGGACTCAAGTACCTTTATTTTTATTTCAAAGTCTTGTATGTGTGTTCCTTCAGAACATTTAGAAAATTAAGGTATCGACTGTAATCATTCCTCCCCTCCAAGAGTCACATTAAACATTCTTCAAACTTCCTTTCAGTCTTTATTATTGTACTTACATCTGGATCGGTACCACATGCTCACTTTGGTGTCTTTTTCCTTTTGAACATCATGGGTGTATTCTCATGACATTCGATATTTTTTGAAAGCATGGGAATCTTTGTCTGCATGTCTGATTACTTCCTAGAGCTGGGTCCCTGGCTGTGTGAGAAAGCTCTAGAGTGACTTACTTAGCTTAGCTCGTCCCTTTGTGTTGGGTTCCACTCTCCTGGTGCACGTACCTCCTGCCCCTTTCCAATATAGAGCATTTGCTCATTTATTTTCTTAGTTTTAGAATTGAAAAAGCAGCGCACTCTCAAGGGGAACCAGTCAAGCCAGATGAAGTTATGTGAAACAAAACACACAGTCTTCCGGATTTCCCCCCAGGAATCTGTCGGTTTGGGTACATCCTCGCATACCTTTCCTTCAGTCATTTTTATTTTTAATAAGCTCCTTGGGTGGTTTTGCTGCTGGGGAGCTACTGGTGTGGGGGAAAGGACAGGCCGGGAATCTGAGGACCTGAGGTCTTGTCTCGGCGCCACCACGCACCAGCTCTGGAAATGTGAGCACGAGAGAAAACCCTGGACGTGGCTTTCCTCTTTGCGGTGTAGGATTGATGACATCCTTGCTGCCTGCTCATCAAAGATTGTTCTGGGATTGTATTAGCCAGATTTAGCAAGCACACAAGCAAACAAACAACACAACGACAACCAAACAGAATGCCGAGTTAAATTTGAATTTCAAATAAACTATAATTATTTAGTGTAAGTGTGTCCCATGCAATATTTCAACTGTATTTTACCTGGCAACCCTACACAAGATGGAACATGTGGAAATGACTTGGAACTGGGCCCTGGCAGGATGGCTCCCCAGCGGGCCCTTTCCTTTTGGGTAGAGAGCGTTCCTTTTTGGAGGGGAGATCAGGACTCCTCCATCCTTGGACTTGAATTAGTCCTTCGAGCACTGGCAAGTGGCAGGAAGGTAGAGGGTCCAGCAGCAGGGCTAAGGAGGAGGCAAGGCTGTTTCCTGAGCACCTACTATGTGCCAGGCAGTTGGCAAACACTCCAGTCTTCATGTTTATGCTTCCGCTTGAAGGTGCTAACCCTTCTCATTACTCCCTTGCCCTCCCAGTCCTCACTTCCCACTTCTGTCTTTGCATCTCATGCTCAATTCCTGCCTCATCGGGCAGCGTATTTGGAAACGCTGCCGGGGCTTGAGCCCTTGGCTTTCTATGCTTGTCTTCAGGTTGTGGACCACAGAGACCCTGAGTCAGGGGTATGTTCCCCAAAGGCCCTGTCCCCTCCGTCCCGCCCGCCTCCTCTGCTCGCACCAGTCTGTCTTTCATGCGGGATTAAGTGGGTGGCATTGGTGCTGCGATTTGAGAAGCCCCCAGGCCCTTCCCTTCCCTTCTTTGCTGGGCAACACTGACTTTCCTGGGCATTGCTGGGCAGAGGCGGGGCCTCCTGGAGTGCCCCTCCTTTCCTGTAGCTACTTCACAGTTGCCTGGGCACAGTGCTCTCCTGTAGTGCCCTCTGACCCCTCAGTAGCCCTCTCCAGTATCCCCCTCACACCCTCACAGCCCTCCCCCAACCGCTGTCTGCAGCCATGGGGGTCAGGACTTTATGGAACCCCAGAAATACAGATATATTCAACTCAAAATGACAGTTGAATGCTGTTTTGACCTCTATTGTACTGTAGGCCAGTGGTATTTTAGCAGACACAAAGGCACAGGAGGGGAACACTTACATTTGAAAATGTCCTACCCTCCGTGGGTAATTTCACTCAAGCAGCTACACTCCTGTTTCCAGGAACTGAGTTTGAGAACTTCCGGGAGCCCCACAGTGTCCCCCTGGCTCCAGCGTATTGGTCCTGCGGAAGCTAGTAATGCCGAAGAGAGAGGCACGACTTTTTGAATGTGTTTTCTCTCCTGGATAAAGTCATTAGTATTATTACTTTCATCTCATCAGTAATGATGGTACTCGTACCTCAGATTCATAGAGCATGTTACTTTTTTTTCTGATCAATTTTAATAATCGGACAATATTGAGAAAGCAAAAGCCTCTTCTTTGCTCCCAATTCAATTCCCTCTCTCTCTCAGTTATCTATTATTCACAGTTTGGGTTATAATCTTCTAGACTTTTCCGTCGGTACATAAACATATATGTGTGAGAGCTTTTTTTTTTTTTACATGGCTGCTATCACATGACACATATAGTTCTGCTTTTTCCGCTTAACAATAGAGCATGAACACACAATTCTTGTTTGTCCTTCTTAATCATGCTGTCCTGTATGGCTTGGATGTACCCCAGACCTGGCGGCAGTGTCTTCCCGACTGACATTTAGATTGTGCCCAGTTTTGCTGTTGTCATAAACAGCACTGCAGTGAGCACCTCTGTGTTACCTGGGCACCTAACTGTTAATGAGTTAACTTAGAGAAACTCATCCTTGTCCGGTATTTGATGTGCGTAGGTAAAGTATTATCCCTTTGCTTTACCGTTGTGAAACCCCAGCACAGACTGGCAAAAAGTTCTGTGGCCATGAGCTGGGGAGGCACAGAGCTGGCTTGCTTTTGAGGCCTAATCTGGGCCTTTTCCACTTCCTCGTGGCTGTCTCCTCCAGAGGTCAGGGAGCCTGAGACTCTGCTTCTCCCACTTCAGTGTGCACACGCAGGTCCTGGGAATCATGTTACAGTGTGGATACTGATCTATTCGGTCTGCTGTGGGGACCTGAGCATCTGCATTTCTAACAAGCTCCCAGGTCATGCTCATGCCGCTGGTCTGGCCACACTTCAAGCAACCAGGCTTTAGTGTAGACAGCATCACAAGTGTCCAGAAGACATTTGTGGTGTGTAAGCTTTCACTCACCTCCAGTCTGGCAGGCACTTTGACCAAAATCACTGTAAGCATCATAGATCAGAAGTACCCACAGAACACCCAGTACTAGAGCTATAAGGGCCCCAAGAGGTCAGCTAGTTCAGAAGATGGGAGCTCAGACTGGGGAATCAGGGCTGGGCCAGATGCCACCACTCTGGATCCCACTAGGGTCTTTCCACATGGCTGGGCCCAGGGATGCTGGAGACTGGCTACCACAGGTGGCCAGAGGCTGCTGGGTCCCAGCGCCCATCCTCTGTCTATATTCCTTCTTCCTATGTCTCACCATTGTGGCTGCAGAATTTGATTTGAAGAGCTGACCAGGGAAGATGGTTGGGGCCTTAGATAGTAAAGGTGCTGGGAGCCCCATTCTGTGCAGAGAGGTACTCTACCCAGCTTTTCTTCTTCTTTTTTTAAAGTTGGATAGGGATTTAATGACAAATATTCCATGTTGTTTGCTGAATACCAAATTGCTGTCCAATACTTATAACTGGGCTCAACTGCCAGGCCTTGTCCACAGAAGGCATGGCCATGCACTGGCTTTGGTAGCCAAGGGTTTGGTAGCCAACTCTACTTCATCCTCTGTCTGCCAGCATGCCTGCTGCACCCTCCCAGCCATGGATCCATCCATCCATCCATCCATCCATCCATCCATCCATCTATCCATCCTCTCAACAAATATCTTATGCTCTTCTATCATGCATCAGTAATGGCCCTAGATGCTGTAGGAAAATTCGAAGATGAATGAATCAGGGTCCTTGTCCTCAAGAGGGGGAGATAAGTCAAGATACAAATAACTCGAAGAGCATTACTCTAACTCTCCTAGTTTCCAGATCATACTCACATAATCCAGAGATTAAATCCTTGGGAGAGACAGTGGTTGAGCCAAGTCACCAGTCCCCAGAGTTGACAGCTGTGTCATGCCTCACTCTCTATCACTTCCGGGGAGTTGGCTCTATGAGGGGAGATGCTGAAGGCACTAAGTGGATTGGGGACCTTGGAGGGAGGAGGGACAAAGGGACAATGGAAATTGATGTCAAAGCTCCCGTGGAAGGTTCAATAGGGGAGAGGCTCATACTTTGGGTGATTCAGGATCCAAGGAATACAGAGCTGATGGGGGAACATCCTTTTAAGATCTTCTAGTTCCTCTCTGGGCAAAAAAAGGAGCCTGAGGCTGACTAGGGAAGACATTTGCCTGAAGTCATGATGCAAGTGGGGACAGAGCTGAGGCTGGGGTCCTCTGCTCCCTCAGAGCCTTTTCCCCACTGTGTTCAGAGCCTGAGTAGGTGAACTACAGTGGTGGAACTTGATGATCCTTGCATGCCTCTCCAGGCTGGCCTCCACTGAACCTCCTCCTTTCAAATTTAGGGTTGAATTGATTTTTTAAAGGTGTGACTTTGGGTTAATATTCTTGAATGGGTCAGATGAAAGGTCAGTTCCTCACCAAGCTGATGGTTACTCCAGTAAAGTCACTGATGTTTTCTGAGGGCTACCGAGGGCCCCATAGAGGTCCAGATGGGTGTCTGGGTAACTAGGAGCATGAAGATCCTGGATGGAGACGTTGAGGCTGCTTAAATTGTGTGTGTTGGCAGTGGGTGGTGTCTGCCCAAAAGACAGGGACTTGGTGAAGGGAGTATGTTGTACTGAGCAAACCTCGCTGGCATCACAGGTGCTCCCCAACGTTTGCACCCAGGTTTGTATGTGGAGGCTCCTCCAGAGGCTTCTGTGAGAGCCTGTAGGGGGCAGAGTGGTTTCTTTGGCATCCATGCCCCGTCTCCTACTCCAACCAGGGGTGGTGCTGAAAGGGTCCCCACCTGTGGCCCTGATGAGTTCCAGCTGTGCTCCTGTGACCCTGACTCTGTGAGCTGCGAGGTGGGGCTTGGCTCCTGCTCCATGTAGGGGAGGCCTGGTGCATCTTCGAGGCCGCACGCCCTGTTTAATGAAAATCGACTCTCAGCAGACCCCAGTATTTATCCCATGCCTCTGTGCCTGGAGCCTCGAAGGTCTGGAGTTGCAGAGGGTCTCTGAGGTTTTTACACTTTGCAGACAGCCTCTGTGACACCTGTTGTAGTCCAAGCACACACACACTGCTGAGGCCTTCACACGCCTCCCCCTTTGGTGCTCCTTTTATTGCAGATGAGGAAAGAGAGGCTTAGGGAGGCCAAAGAACACAGGTGGTCTATACAACTATGAGAGGCAGATGGGGGTTCAAGAAGTCACCTGACCTCAAAGCTCATGCTCCTTTTCACTTTGATTAGATTTGCAGGATATAGGTTACATGTCGGGATAACGTTCCCATCCTGAGGTGCCTGGTTCCACGCTGGCCTTGACAGCCGTTGTTCAGTGTGAATTGAGATTCCATAAACTGTCAGTCATCTAGGCCAAGGGGGGGAAGGAAAATGCCCAGTCAGGGTTGCCTGGCTCTGCCTCTGCTTCTGTCTCACCATTTCTTGCTTCACTAAACCTCAGAATCCTGAGGGGGAGAGGAGAGGGTAGGAACCTGGGTGACTCCCTCCTGTTGCCCGTAGGCTGTTGCCTTTTTACACGGTGAAAAGTGAGGCACAGAGGAGGTGACTTGTCTTGAAGTTACTTCCAGGAGAGTTTTGAGAAGTTCTAGCTGCAGAGAAGTCTTGCTTGATTAACTATGAATCTGGACCCAGTCTTGGATTCTGGCTCAGCCATTTGATTGATTTTAGCCTCCTGTGTGTGGTGGTAGGTGGTCATGGCCATGCCAAGGCTGCCACAGGTGTGTGTGTGTGTGTGTGTGTGTACATGGGCATCATTAGCATAATTAGTATGTGGCATCCGGGGAATCCTCCACCCTGACTTGAGATATTTCTGTAATCTGGGACAGGCCACAGCCCTTGGGAGTGAATGTTTCTTGGGGCAAGAACGGAACTCTGAATATTCTCTGGGTCTCCATCATGGCCTGAGAACAGGTGCATTTTGCTGTGTTATTAGATTTTCTGAATGCCCATAACTTAATGCACTTGGAGAATAGGGATGGAAGAGGGGTGATCCTGCAAAAAGAGGAACGCTTTTGTATTGGGGGGTAAACCTTCTCTGTAGTGATCTCTGAAAGAGACACTTGAAAACTGGTTGTCTTAAAATGAGAGGCACCTTGACAATAATAGGTCTTCTTATTATTGGGGGAGGGGACATGGACTACAGTGAATCAGGGGGTCCTGCGTCTGGGATTACGACAACCTTTAACTCCAGGTGAGTCATATCCCTGTGGGCCTCAGGCACCTCCTCTGAAATGAGGCAGTGAGGCCAGCACTTCCCAGAGTTTACTGTGCACACAATCATATGGGGATCTTGATAAAATGCAGGTTCTGAGTCAGTCGGTCTGAGAAAGGACCTGAGAGGCTGTGTTTCTAACCAGCACCAGGTGATGCTGGTACGCTGGTCTGCGGACCACACTTAGAGTAGCAACGCTCTAGAAAATCCCTGACAGCCGCTTCAATATGAATGTCCAGTGACAGTTGTGAAGTGAGAGAGCACAAGCTGAGTTCCTCACATTTCAGGGCTTCCTCAAGCAAACTGTGCTGGGCCCAGAGGTCACACACACACACACACACCACATCCAGAGGTCACGCACATATGTCACACCAGGAGAGACAGAGTCAGAAAGAAGGACAGAAAAACAGAGGGTGCCATGTGGCTGGGACAGACACAGTGAGGGATGCTGTGCATAGGAAAAAGACAGGAGGAGAAACTCGGAAACTGAGAGGCAGGGAGAACTGAGCCGGAGGAAGACAGGGAGAGCTCAGGTGGAGAGGGGAGAGAAATAGCGGGCAAAGGGAGAAATGGAGCGTCCCAGCTCTGTCTTCGTCAGGAGTAGAGTGTGCAGACTGTAGCTGGCCCCAGCATCCTGGTCCCCCAGGAAGTGATACTCCCTTTAGCTTTAATCAGGTCTGCTTCAAACCCTGAGGGGTCCCATTAGTTTATTTCTCATGTTTATGTTTGAAAAAAGATCTTCCCTTCCCATCACCCAATCCTCTTCATCACTGGACTCCAGCCACCATCCCAGGCCTGAAGAGGAAGGACAGAATTCCCCACACTCTCATTAATCAGAGTGGGGTCCTTGTAATGGCAGTGAGGGAGGGCACTGGAAGCTACTGTCTGATTGAACATTAGTCATGCTGCATGTTATATTCTCTAATGAGAAAATTATTCCAAATTGCCCCGAGGGATGGTTCTGATTAAACTATTTGCCTTGACTTCCTCTGCGAAATTGAACGTGAGCATGTACACACACACACAATACACACACACACACACACACACGCAGTCACCCGCACAAATCTGCTCACCCAAGGCCTTGGAACACACCCTCTGGAGGGACTGGTACAGCCTCTGAATTCCAGAGGGTTTACTACCAACCTGTTCACAGCTTGCCTTCGCTTGCTACATTTTGAAGCCAGCTAGGCCCTGAGGAGGAAGAGGGAAGCAGTTAGTGAGACCTTATCAAGTCCTGTCAACCACCCTTCCATTTCTGCAAGGCCCTAATTGCCCACATTCAGAAGGGGGCTTAGCCTGTATGGGTGAACATCTCCTGGGCGTTAGATGTCTGCCTCTTGAAAGGAAAAGCATTTTTTTTTTCCGGCAAGAATCTGGAGCTCTTTTCAGGTCTTTCTTTATTTTCTCAGCTCTGAAATTCCAATTTTATTTGGACCTCTTTCTTATGCATAAACTGGGCCAAGCCATGTGCAGCCCCTGTTTGCTGTTACAGGTTTTTGAAGCATATTTCAAAAGAGAACCGAAGCATACTATTAAACAAGTATTCATAGGAACTAGAAAGGTTTTGTGCAGAATTTACAACACAAGCAAAGAATCTGAGAGTGCGTGGTCTTGATTATTAGGATGTTAACATACCACATCCCCAGTAGCCTCCTCTTTAAATCCTGGCCAGACTTCAAGGTCTAGCACAAATGTCTCCTTCTCTGGGGTCCCTCTCTGACCAGTCACAATCGAGCATTTCCGATTCTGGGCTCTTATTGTTTGGTCCCTAGTTGAAAGAATTCAATGAACGTTTATTGAGCATCATATCAGTTAGCTTTTGCTGGATTATAGTGTATTAACAAGTGACCCCCACATCTCAGTGGTTTCCACTGGCTTTCCACGTCAACTGCAGGCTGCCCATTCATTCTGGGATACAGGCTAAAGGAGCAGCCTCCATCTGGGACATGGCATTTTCAAGGCAGGGGGAGAAAGAGAACAATGGTGGTATAAAGTGTGGCTTGTAAAAGGTCTGCTCAGATGTGGCACACATGACTTCCGTTCACATCCTATTGGCCAGGTCACATAGCCAAGCCTGATGTCAATGGGATGGGGAAGGATAATGCTCTTTTTGGGAGGCTCTACCACAAACACTGTCATTTGCTGGTGTGATATGTCTTGGGTATACAAACAAAAAGTAAGCATCTTTATACTCATCATCCAGAGCAATTGGTATCTATTCTTAGCTTATCTATTCTACCAAAATTCTCTCAATGTGGTTATTAGTCTTTTCAATCACCACATGTAATAATTCTTTTTTTCCTTTTCTC
>NW_024354503.1:14127037-14271917 GCF_902729225.1 Pteropus medius | reverse complement strand
GAGGAAGAGGGAAGCAGTTAGTGAGACCTTATCAAGTCCTGTCAACCACCCTTCCATTTCTGCAAGGCCCTAATTGCCCACATTCAGAAGGGGGCTTAGCCTGTATGGGTGAACATCTCCTGGGCGTTAGATGTCTGCCTCTTGAAAGGAAAAGCATTTTTTTTTTCCGGCAAGAATCTGGAGCTCTTTTCAGGTCTTTCTTTATTTTCTCAGCTCTGAAATTCCAATTTTATTTGGACCTCTTTCTTATGCATAAACTGGGCCAAGCCATGTGCAGCCCCTGTTTGCTGTTACAGGTTTTTGAAGCATATTTCAAAAGAGAACCGAAGCATACTATTAAACAAGTATTCATAGGAACTAGAAAGGTTTTGTGCAGAATTTACAACACAAGCAAAGAATCTGAGAGTGCGTGGTCTTGATTATTAGGATGTTAACATACCACATCCCCAGTTGCCTCCTCTTTAAATCCTGGCCAGACTTCAAGGTCTAGCACAAATGTCTCCTTCTCTGGGGTCCCTCTCTGACCAGTCACAATCGAGCATTTCCGATTCTGGGCTCTTATTGTTTGGTCCCTAGTTGAAAGAATTCAATGAACGTTTATTGAGCATCATATCAGTTAGCTTTTGCTGGATTATAGTGTATTAACAAGTGACCCCCACATCTCAGTGGTTTCCACTGGCTTTCCACGTCAACTGCAGGCTGCCCATTCATTCTGGGATACAGGCTAAAGGAGCAGCCTCCATCTGGGACATGGCATTTTCAAGGCAGGGGGAGAAAGAGAACAATGGTGGTATAAAGTGTGGCTTGTAAAAGGTCTGCTCAGATGTGGCACACATGACTTCCGTTCACATCCTATTGGCCAGGTCACATAGCCAAGCCTGATGTCAATGGGATGGGGAAGGATAATGCTCTTTTTGGGAGGCTCTACCACAAACACTGTCATTTGCTGGTGTGATATGTCTTGGAGAATTGGGGGAGATTTGAGGATCGATTGATCCAGATTTTGATTTGTTTTATGATGTGACGACGATCACTGATTTTCCTGATTGAGTGATATCTGTTTTGACCACCACACATAGATGAGTGAAATGCCGCGCCGCGCGCCAAAACCGCCCGCCGCCCGCCAGTCACGCCGCCAGTCACGCTCGCCGCGCCTTAGTTCTACCATACCCTTCTTCTCTCTCTCTCTCTCTCTCTTTCTCTTTCTTCTCTTTCCCTCCTTCCCTCTCTCCCTCTGACTGTCTGTCTGTCTATCTCTCTTTGTGTCTCTCTGTCTGTCTCTCTGTCTGTCTGTCTGTCTGTCTCTTGCTCTCTCTCACTCTTTTGGAAAACATACTACTTGGTATCTTGGCAGCATATTATTCTGTTAACCACTCTATTCTCTCAGTTTCTAGGACATAGCTTTCTCCTGGTTCTTTCTACCGTTCTGGCTGCCTAACCTCAGTGTCTTTAGGTGCATCTTTCCTGCCCATTTTTCGAATTCTTTTGAGTGTTATGGTTCCTTTGGATTGGGAAATCTCTTCCTTTGAGTTGAATTCCTCTTCTATCTATGTGACCCTAAACTCATTTTCTCTGTAAACTTGGTCTTCCTCTAATGTGGCAGATTAAATATGTCCACGCCTTCTTTGCAGCTCCTCTTATCAAGAAGTGGAATCTATTTCCTCTCCCCCAAATATGAGCTGGCCCTATGACTTGCTTTGACCAATAGAATGTGATAGAAGTGGCACCGTGAGAGTTCTCAAGCCTATGCCTCAAGAGAAGCCAGCTGCCACGTAAAGAAGCCAGTCTAGCCTTTTGGAGGGCAAGAGGTGGGAGAGAACTGAGGTGCCCCAGCCAACAGCCAGTGCCAACTGCCAGGCTCATGAGTGAGGCCAGTTGAGACCTTCCAGCCCAGCTTACCCTCCAGCTGAATACAGACGGATGAGAGAGCCCACACAAAGCCAGCCGAGGAAGCATCCAGCTAACTCTCCAAGTCATGAGCAATAATAAATCTTTGTTGTTTTAAGTCACTAAGTTCTGGGGTGGTTTGTTATGAACAAAAGATAACTGAAGTATTCTATTGGTTAATGGCATTGCCACCTAAACAGTCTTCTAACTCTCAAACCTGGGAGTCACCCCTTTCTCCTCCCTCTTCTTTAACCCCACATTCAGTAGGTCAAGAAACCTTATCAAAGTGATTTGAAGGAGAATGGGGAGTTGTTTGATGGGCAGAGTTTCAGTTTTGCAAGATGAAAAAGTTCTAGAGATGGGCTGCACAACAATGTGAATATACTTAATATTACTGAACTGTACACTTAAAAATGGTTAAGGTGGTAAATTTTATATGTATATTCTACAACAGCTAAAGAAAGTGATTTAAGTATCTCCCAGTCCTGCCCCCTCCTGTCAATCCCCACCCTCCACACTACTTTCTTTCTGGCGTGCACCTCCAGCCCCGATACTTGTTTTAAAACCCAGAGTCTCTCCTTCTGCTTTCTGGGTGAAATCCAAACCATGTACCAGGAAATTTAAGGTTACTCGTATGCTCTCATGTCCATCAACTTCTGCTCTACTATTCTCCCATTGTCTGTGTGTGTCCCAGACCCTTCTTTGCCTCCATTCCTCCTAGCCTTTGCACAAGAAGTTTTTTTCCACTAGAATGTCCTCACTGTGTCTAATTCAACATTAACAACATCCTTTGAGTCTTCAAAGATTCCTGGGTTTAAATACAACTTAAGTTCCCCATATATGTAAACTGTTAATTTTTTTCTTTATCCTAGTAATTTTAATTCTGAAACTCTAACCCATGAAAATAATGCCAGTGCCAAACAACCAACAGACACCTTGGGGTTGATGGTTGGGAATAGATGAGAGGGAAGGGAAGGAGAAGCCATGGTTTATTGTGACAATCCTGTCATATCATAGGAGATCAACATGTGAACATGTTTAGACATATGTAGCTTCAGCAGGTGCTGAGTATCTACTGTGATGGCATCATCCTGGACACTTCCCATCAATATTACCAATTCTTACCACATCCCTATGAAGCATGAGGTGTTTATTACTATCCCTATAGTACAGATGAGGAAATTGAAGCTCAGATAGAAAATTTTTTTCCTGTTTTATTGAGATATAATTAACATACAATACTGTATAAGTTTAAGGCATATGACATAATGATCTGACAAGGTAATTTTTCAAAAATAAACTTTTTAATGGAAGTTAACAGCATATGATTCTGTTAACCACTGTTATAGCTTTATCCTTTTCCATCCCACTGACATCAGGCTTGGCTACACGACCTGGCCAATAGGATGTGAACAGAAGTTATGAGAGCCACATTTGAGCAAAAGTTTTACAAGCCACACTTGGTGCCATGCATATGGAGAAGTATGCACATCCTATGGGGAAAGCTATGTCCTAGAAACTGAGCGAAGAGATTGGCTGACAGAATCATATGCTGCCAAGATGTCAAGAAGCATGCAACTTGCCTGAAAAAAAAAAAAAAGAAAAGAAAAGAAAGAATCATTAGTTTCGAAAACCTTGAGGAATTAGTGCAAGGTGAACACATCCATCGACCACCACCTAGAGTAAAACATAGAACATCACCAATCCCCCAGAAATGTCCCCCTGTGCCCGTCCTAGGCACTAACCCCGCTCTCCTCCCCAAAGGTAACCATCACATTGGCTTCTAACAAATAGACAAGGCAGTTTGCCTGAAGTTACACCTGAGTAAAGAGACTGATGCCATTTCTATTATCTGTAACGTGAGCCCCAAAGGCGGGCAGTGTTCCTTTGAGGGCAATGACAGGAAAGATGGGGCTGACCTCACACTTCTGCTCTATCTTGGCTTTGGTGCAGGCATGGAAGCCTGTGTGTCTGGGGAGAAGGCCACGTATTTCTCAGCGATCAGAGAAAGGCCTGTTGGGAGCAACTCTCTTTTTATCTGCCTCAGCCAGGGGCTTATCTTTAAAGCATGTTCATGTGCATGTGTGTGTGTGTGCGCATGCGTGCGTGCATGCGCGCGCACGCACACACACACACACACGCCTCCCCATGATCTATCTATAGCTTGAAGTCTGGTTGCAACTTCAAACTCTCCTAATAACTCTCTAATCTGCCCCGGAAAGCTGTTGTGAACTCGGTGGAAGGAAAGATTTTAAAGTGACCCCCTATTTAAGCCTTGAGTCAAAGCCTTGTGTGTTTTCTTTCCTTTTCTTAACTGGAAGGTTATGTGTTTCTTAGCTACTGGTCAGACTGGATGAGACTGCCAAAAAGCTTTCAGGGAATTTCCTCACCATGTAACAAATTTATGAGTCATATGAAAAACTGGGAAACGCTTCAACCAGCTGCCTCTCATTGACTCAAAGCCTTTTTTACAACACCTTGGTGCTGGAGCCTTGGAGGGAGCCAGCAGAAGGGTATAGTAAACTACGAATAGCCTGACATTGCCTGGAAAGAAGCTGTCTTAATCTCCCTTATCTCTGCATTCTTGTCCGCCCCAGCAGAAATTTATAAAAGTTCTCTAAAACTGTGGAGTCACTGAGAGGCCAACTATAGAGGTCCTGGCTATACCATAAAGGACTGGCAGATAGATAGGCTGGTGGGTGGATGAAGGCACGTTTGGGAACTTCTACTCCATCCCAGCCTACATAACCAGGGGCACCTCAAACTTAACATGCCTAACACTGAGCTTTGATCTCCTCCGAATCATGCTGTCTTTCTCATCTTAGAAAATGTTAACTTCACTGTGCCAGATTGTATTTCCCAAAGATGGTCATAATTATATCCTCCACTCCACATGCTCTTCTGCAATGTGACCTTGCTACTCTTTCATCAAGAGGTAGAGTTAAGTTTCCACCCCCTTGTAACAGGCCAGGCCCTGTGAGTGCTTTGAATAGTAGAATATGGTGGAAGTGATGTTTTGCCAGTTTGGGGCATAGCCCTTAACTAGCCTGGCAGCTTCTACTTCCTGCCTATAAGGCAGCTGCCAGGTAAGAAATGTAACTCCCCAGGGATAACCATGCTGTAAGATGCCAGAGAGAGAGAGAGAGAGAGAGAGAGAGAGAGAGAGACAGAGACAGAGACAGAGACTGATGCTAAGGAGTACTGAGCACTAAGCGTGAGTGGGGAAGCCATCTTGGAGCTAGATCTGCTACCTCAGTGTCCTCAGCTGACGCCACATGGAGCAGAGACAAGCTACGCAGCCAGCTTTTTCCTAAGTCCTGACTCAAAATCATGAGCAAAACAAATGGTTGTTTTAAGCCACTAAGTTTTGGGGATAGTTTGTTACACAGCAGTTGGTAAGAGAAACACCGTCTTCTCAGCTGCCAGACCAAAACATTCTCAGAGTCACTTTTCTCTTTCTCTCAAGCTCACATCCAACCTGTGTGAAAATCCTGTTGTGTTTGTCAGACTATATCCAGAATCTGACCCTTTTCATCACTCCCACAGCCATCAGTCTAGTCTAAGCCGCCACCTTCATTTCTCTCCTGGATTATTGCCTTGGCCTCCTAACTGCCTTCCTTCAGCCTGTTCTCTACGTAGCAGCCTGAGGGAGCCCACGTTAGACCATGTGGCTCCTCTGCTCAGGATCCTCCAAAGGCCCACTGCTGCCTCCCTAACTCATTTCCTATTTCCCTCTCCCTCGCTGGCTCTATTGCAGATGCACTGGCCTCCTTCTTGCTCCTTGGCTCAGCTTCAGGCCCTGCATTTATGGCTCCTTTTTATCTAATACTCTCTTGCCCAGATGGCTGCATGGCTTACACTCTCACCTCTGTACAGTCCTGATTCACTTGGTGCCACCGAAGCCCTTCTCCCGCCCCCTCCCCCACCCCATCATATACACTGTCATGCCCCTTTCCTGCTGCTCCAAAAGCTTTTTCTCCATAACATGGGCTAAACGATGGGTCGCAACTTCCAGTTAATTAGTTCTCATCTCTCCTCCACCAAAATATCAGCTCCACGGGGGCAGGACTTTGGTTAGTTTTGTTCACAGACATATCTCCAGAGCCTAGAATTGTGCTGGGCACTTAGTAGGAGCCCAAAAACCATTTGCCCAAAGCATGAACATAACTTTTTTGAGACTCAATTTCTTAACTCCAAAATGAGAGAAATTATTGTTACTTTCAGGGGTTCATGATGAGTATATCATAAAAGTTACATGCAGCACGTGGCATCAAGCCTGGCACAGAGCAGTGCCTTGTAGACCTCTGGTCTTTTTTCCCACATTCTTACTCACTTCTGATAACCAGCTGCTTGAAGAATTCCTTCTGGAAAGGCTAGGAAGAAATTATATAGAATATATATACATATAATTATGTATATTAATAGAGAATAGAATTATATTAATATATAAATATTAGTATGTTGAAATAAAATAGAAATTTAAATATATGTTATATGTATATTTTATATGTATAAAAAGACGTGGGAAAAGTCCAAATCCATTTGTAGTCAATGGTTCATGGATATATTTAACCCACTTTGTCTTGCATTATGTTTTTGGTCTTTATCACCTTCTAGGGTAATCATTTTCGTAAGTTTACAACCCATGGGATCGTGTGTGTTCTATCAGATCTGTCAGTCACTGTCTGACTCAGCAGCTGGGTCTCTTATTTCTAGTTTTAGATGGAGTAAATATGATTGGTCTGGCTTGTGTCAGTTGACCATGCCTGGACCAATGGGTAGCAGCAGGGGGTGGGACAGAAGGGTCGTACAGCACAGATATGCCCACTTAGGCCTATCTTCATCTGATGTGTCATCTACATGATAAAGATGGGGGCATTTCCCCTTATCTCATGTTTCAGGTTCTGGGGAGCTAGTCTGTGACATCAGAGTCAGCCTTATTTAGTACTCATACTGTCTCTTCACTCCTGCCCCCTTTAGTCTGGGAGGCTCATTTCTGTAGTCTACTGTTACATTCAGTGGTCTTTCCCTACATTTCTGCTAGAAACTAGTGGCTGACAATAGAGGAGGATTTATGTGCAAAGGTGTGGGTGTCGGGGAGCCATAAGGGATTGTGCCATGACTGGAGCTGGTACAGGCCAAGCTGTGACCACTTCTAGGCCCGAAGAGAGGGCTGAAGAACAGTTACTGGTACATGCAAGGAGAGGGACATAGCCAGCCTGAAGTGACCATGCAGAGAGGGAAACAGGTGAACAGATAGATATCCAAGCCTCACTCTCTCCTGTCCTCTGATCTGCCAGAGCCTCTCATTGTCTGAACCCAACCAGAGGTCAGAGGATGAGTGGGTCAGGATGTAGCCCATGGCTGTTTTTCTGTGTCCTAGAGAAGTGGGGAAGATGGATAGTGGGTGGCGTGCAGTAGAGAAAGGCCCAGCTGCCTTCCTCTACATTTCCTCTAGAGCTCTCCAAGTGCAAAGTCCTGTGCTGCACTCTCTTCCAGAGGGCTGCCCCAAGAGCTTGGGCCAGGAGAGGGTACAATCGTTGTACCCTTTCAAATAATGTCTGCCTTTTGGGGCAAAAAACATATTCGCCATTATCTTTAGGAATTCTTGAGTCATAGCTGATGATTAACTCAGAACCTATGATACATAGAATGTGGGTCCTTTTCCCCTAATGCATATCCTTATATTTGCTCCACTAAAACTCCAGTGACACACTTATACAGTGGGAGTCCATCCTGTGGTTTCTTTCTGGTCATGTATAGTTGTAGAATGACAATGTTAGAGCTGGCAGAGATCTTATCTTTTTTTTTTGATAGTTCAACTGTATCATTCTACTGGTAAAAAAACTAAAACCCAGATAAGAGAAGTAATCTCTTATAAGAAAAAAATCTCTTCCTTTACTCTCTGCTACCACCACACTCACAATTCTGGCCACCAAACGTGTGAATGTTTTCCGACGCCCACCAATTCTCTGACACCAGCTTGGTGACCTACAATTCAAGTCAGTTCTGACATCATCTACCTGAAGATAGCATCAGATCCCACAGGTTACGAGCTCAGTTCCACAAGACTGCTCTCACTTCAGACACCGATCGCAAGTCCCAGGTCATTACCTGTACTTCTGACCAATCGGCTATAAATCAGGATTCCCACGGCCCCTCCTTAGGTTCGATAATTTGCTATGACAGTTCATAGAACTCATTGAAACACTAACTTATGTTTCTCAGTTTATTATATAATAAAGGATATGATAAAGGGTACAGATGAAGAGCCAGATGAAGAGGTACCTATGTGAGGTCTGGGGAGGGGGCGTAGAGCTGCCATGCCCTCTCCAGGTGTGCCTCCCTCCCAGCACCTCTGTATGTTCAGCAACCTGGAAGCTCTCTGAACTCTGTACATGTAGGTTTTTAATGGCGGCTTCACCACATAGGCATGATTGATTATTAACTCAATTTCCAGGCCTTCTTTTTTACTCCAGAGGTTAAGGAGTGGGACTGAAAGTTCCAAGCTTCTAATCATCGGTTGGTCTTTCCGGTGACTAGCCGCCACCCAGGAGACCGCTAAGAGTCACTTCATTAGAAAGAAGGATACTCCTATCACTCAGGACATTCCAAGGGTTTTAGAAGCTTCGTGCCAGGGGCCAGGGGCAGAGACCAATATATACAGATTTTCTATTATTTCATACCTGTCCAGGTTGGTGGCAGAGCTAGGACTTTCCTGCAGCCCTCCTGACCCTGTGTCCATTGTCAAACTCTCACCTGCTTCCTGGGGATTAAATGATACAAGATAGGGGAGGAGAGAGTCAGGCCCATCCTTCCCTTGTCCTCTCAGTTCCTTTCATGTTTTGCCTCATTTGTTCAAGATATCTACAACAATGCCATGCCAGTGAGATGACAGAAAAAATAATGAAAAACCACAGTAGAGGTGTGATAAATCCTGCCTAGTTCATGGAGACAGCCATGGACAGCAGTGCCAGGTGGGATGTGTTTCTTACTACAGGACAGTGCTTGGTCCAGACTCCAGTCCTAGCTCAGTCACCACTCTACTGTGTGACCTTGAGCAGGTCACTTCCCCTCTCGGTGCCTGGTGTATAAAATGAGGGACTTAGGCAGGGTCGTCGCTAAGATTCTTTCCGGCTCTAGCTTCCTTACCCTTCCCTGGCACTGGACCTTCCCCTGTGCGTCAGTGGTGTCTACATCACCTTGTGAGGATGAGAACCGATTGAGCAGGAAGTGAAGGAAGGAAACAGGTGCTTTTGACTTCCAAAACAATAGTCGTGAAAGCCTTAACTTGAGATTTGCTGGCTGAGTTTTGTGGAGAGAAGGAAAGGCTCTCAAAAGTCATCAAGAGAAAGTCTTGAATGGAGATTTTGCTATAACGACAGCCTGGGATGCTTCCTCTTTCCTTCCTTTACCTCCTCTCTGCCTCACACAAGCACCCTCCCTCCTCTTTCCCCATGGCCACCACCCTAGGGGTGCAGCAGGCAGGGATGACCGAGGAGCAGGTCTCACTTCAACAATGCCTTTCTCCACTGGATGAGTTAGAGTGAATGCTGGCCTCTGAAGTCCTCAGATTCCTCCTTGGCTAAATGGGGAGACTGTGTCTTCCTCCCTGCTGGCCATAGTAATCAAGTGGGAGAGTGGGTGCGAAGGGTCTGGCCAGGCATACTCAACTTTAGGTGCTCACCAGTGATGAGTCTTCGCCCAGTGGTTCCCTGCTCCCAGCTCTCCAGCAGTTCCCTGCATCATTAACCTTTCCACTCAGCCTCCCCACTTCTTTGGGCTGTGAGCACAGTGGAGTTTGGCTCCTGTAGTTCATCACTGCTCCCGGGCTCCAAATGCTCCACTTGGCTCCAGCTCCCACCCTTACAATCTATCACCATTCACATATCACCAACGCACAGGGCTGGGACTATGAGGTGCAAGGTCACCTGGAAGGCTGGTTAAAGGAGAGTGTTAAACATAAATTGCCAGTCCGAGCCCCAGAGTTACTGATGCAGGAGGTCTGGAGTGGGGTCTGAAAATTTGCATTTTTAGCAGTTTCTGAGGTGACACTGATGCTGCTGGTCTGGGGACCACACTTTGACAATCACTATCCTAGACAATTGCACAGCGGTACAAAATTCTTTTGAGGACCACTTGGGAAATTCAGGGACCAGCAACTTCCTCCCTCAAGGCCAGGCCGACGTTGCATTTGTTCTTCTAGTTCTCAGGATTTGCTGCTCTGGCTGCTGGTGATTCTCCTGCAGTTCATGAGCCCTGAGGAGACGTTTGCCTAATTTATGGGTCTTGGCGGACACTCACAGACTGAGGGAGGACAGAAAACTCCTAACATACAGCACATCTGACTCTCGTGTTTGGGCGTTTTTTTTATTGCTCATTGGGGAGAGCGGGCACGTGGAAAGCCTGTTCTCTGGCTTTCCATAAACTTGGTAATGGAGTGCAACAGGGTAGTTATGAGTCTCTCAGGGGGCTGCTCCCTTGCCCACCTTGGAGCAAGCTGGAGGTCTTTCTGAAAAATGTTGGAGATAGCACTCAATGGCAATTGGTGGGGGTTGCATGCCCTGTGGGCTGTTTAATGTCATTGTGCACGGTGTCCTTGTCCCTGGTTACTCCCCCTCCTCTGTGCCTTTTAGGCTGTATATGGTCAGGCCAACTTGTCAGGGGCTGATTCCCCATCGACAGGTGACCAGGATGCCACCTTAGAAGAAGAAGATGCAGCTCGCCTTGTCTGAGTAGCTGGATAATCACCGTGCTGGGTGCTAAATGCTAACAGCTACCCTTCCCTGATCACTGCTGGTCACATCACTTCATTCTATCTGTAACAAGAACCCCTGAGGCCCTAACGCTCAGTGTCTGGCTCATAGTGTGGGCTCGGTCATATTTGTGCATTAGGGAAAGTGGGATTCAAACCCGGCTTGGTTTGTGCCATGAAGCAGGGCACCGCCCTCTGCCATGCCCACCCTGCAGTGGGGTTTGTTTTGTCCAGTGCAAACAATACTGTAAGCCAGGGCTCCAAGCCTTTCAGGTTTGGTCAAGTGTGAGTAGGAAAACCAGGCAGACAAATGAAGAGATGTCTGTTGTCTGTCCTTCTGGAGTGTCTTTGTCGTGCTCTACAAAGAGCAGCAGAGTCTGCAGGAGTTCCTCTTGCCGGGTGATGCAGCCACGCTTGGTCTGGGCTGATATTCTCTCTTTCATAAAATGGGCACAAGACAACGTGGGGTGGTGAGGAAACCAGCCTCCAAGAAGACACCCAGCTCCCTGGGGGTAAAAAAGGAGACTGCTCTCGTTTCGTTCCTTTGGGCTTCCCAAATCTAGGCTCTCTGAGTCACACGGCCGACTGCCCTCTTTTACACTCTAGATTTAAACATTAGAAAAAGTCCTTTTTCTGTTTCTTCCTCAGTACAGCCAAGAGAGCGGAGGCTTGTCTAAAGGAACTGAACTTAGAAACAGGGCATAAAGCACATCCTTTGTAGAGTAATAATAAAAGCAGTCAGCACCCACAGGCACTCAGCCTTTCAGCTATATTAACTCATTTAATTCTCACAAAGACCTGGGATAAAGTATTATTGTTTATTTCCATTTTGTGGGTGAGGAAACTGAGGCTCAGAGAGATTATGTTGACACGGCCGGGGTCACACAGCTCGTCAATGGGAAGTTGGGATGTGAAACCAGACAGCCCGGCTCCTGAATGTGGCCTCTATCAAGTCTGACTGCCCCCTGTTTTTCCAGCCGTATCTCCTGCTCCTCCTCTAAGCTCCCTAGAATCTAAATCCAATATTTATCTTCCTTCTCTGAAGAGCCCAGGATTTTCCACACTTCTCGACTTTTGAATGTTTTGGTCTCTGCTGGTGGGGGCTCTTGCTTGCTTGGTTTCCATTCACCTATTTGGGACCAGTAGAAATGTCTTCTTTGAGAACAGAAGAGTGAACCAGTCCTCTGTGTTTCTGGAGGCCTTTCAAGCCACTTATGGTACATTCAGTAGTGGCTATTTGCTTGTCTGTCTTCTCTAATAGCCTATGAGGCCTGAGGGCAGAGGCTAAGGCTGGATCAGCATCCTGACTCCTAGGCTTGTAATTGTGCACCAGTGTTTGGTTCTCTTCTCTTTAAGAAGCCACACAGTCTCTTTGGCAGAAAAAGCTAATTGTCTCCTTTTATCCATCCCTGCCTCTTCCAGTGTTACAGAATTTTGGCTAAGCTTGTGGTGCCCAGAATAGAGATGGTATTTCCCTGTCTTTTTTATAGCCAGGTGCATCCACGTGCCAAGTTTTCGCCAACAGAAAATGGGAAAAGCGATTTCCAGGTCATGCCCTTAGAGAGAAGCGAGGGCATGCCCCTCACACCTCTGGCTGGCTGCATTGTGAACATGGTGGAGAGCTTTCCTGACCATGTGAGTGGTGGACACACTCTATAGATGGCAGAACAATAAGATGGGAGGAGGCAGGGTCCTGATGAGTACAGCCACCGTCGCAGCTCAAACTGCGACTTCAGAGAGAAATGGACATCCACTGTGATGTTTAGCACGGCTAGGTGAAGTCAGGGTCAATCATGGCCAAGTCTATATTTTAAATAATATGCCTACTTGCTCATGAAGAGAATTATCTTCCCTTGGGAGCTGGTCTTCTTCAATCTTCCCCAGTTGTTGGAAGTCAGATGCAGGCCATCTCCTTTCCACTGTGTGAACAGTCCACGAGTTCACATTGGAGGGGCATGTCCAGATCCTGATGGGAACCAGAGCAGTGGCTCTCAAACCTTGTCATGCACTAATGTAACAGCAGTTTGGTCCCTACCCAATGCCCAAAATTGAGAGGCGGGGCGTAGGACCCAGAAACTTTGCTTTTAATAGGTTACCTAAGATGATATGGCCCTCTGAGATTTAGAAACCAGTTTGTTAATTTATGCTTCAGGATCTCCCAGCCTGGTTACCCTACATGGCCCACTGTATTTATACACTAAGTGTTTTTGAGCAAGTACCCATTATGTTCTGGGTACTGTGGGGACATAGGCAAAGTCCTTCCTCCATGGAGCTCACGTAGTAATGAAGAAAGACAATAAACAGGTAAACATATGTATGTATAATTTCAGGTAGAGAGTAATGCAATAGAGAGCAGAGAGGGGCCAATTTAGATGGGCTGAGAGGGAGGGTTTCTCTGAGCAACTGCCATCTGAGGAGGTCTGAATGAGTTATATGTTGAGCTGACATAATAAATAGACTTTTAAAATCAAAAGGTTTAAAGGATATAAAGTTTCTTCATTTCTTACATAACCTTTCAGGGTAGACATTCAGGCCTGTGGGATGGTTTCCTCTATGTAGTCACCCAGGGACTCGTGCTGATGGCTGCTCCATTGTTTTCAAATTTTGACTTCCAAGGTCTTCCCAACATCACCATCCCTGTTGGCTGGAAAGGCAAAGAGCTTGGAGGAGCATCTTGGGAGTTTTCTACAGGTCAGTCTGAATGTGACAGATAGCATTTATGCTCAAGTTCCTTTGGAGCAAATTTGGTCTCATGGTCACCCAACTGCAAGGGAGCCTGGGAAATGTAGTCTAGTCATGCGCCCCAGAAGAAGGAGATGATGAATTTTGGTAGATAGCTAGTGGTCTCTCTTAGAAGCAAGAGGACTAGCAAGTGCAAAAGCTCAGATGGGAAGTGATTTTGGTGTGTTCAAGGAACATGAGGAAGCCAGTGTGGCTGGAGCAGAATGAGATTAGAGCAGGTGGAGTAGCAGATAAAGACGAAGAGGCAGGCGAGATCTACTGCCAAGGTGTTCTTCCTCTCTCATTCACTTTAGTAAAGGTTTAACAATTGCAATCTTTTTGAGCATAGCATTCTTCCAACGTACACAAAAGTAAAGAGAATAATACAGTAAACCTTCAAGTACTCATCAGCTCATCAATGTTTGGCCAAATCTCTCATAATTTTAAAATAATCTACGATTTCTCAGGTAGCAAGGAGTAGGGTAAGTCTTTCACAGTCTTCTACTTACCTCACACACTCTCTCAGGGAAAATTATGACAGATATTTGAAAATATTGGACCTCTAGAAGAAAACAATACCATATTATTAACTTTATCAGAATTTCTAATTTTTATATCAAATGAATTAGATATAAATTTCTAGAGATGGAATTAGCTATCTTTTGCTGTGCAACAAATTACCACAAAGATAGGCCACTTTAGATGGGCTGCGAGAGAGGGCTTCTCTGAACAAGTGCCATCTGAGCAGGTCTGAATGCGTTATATGCTGAGCCGACATAATAAACAGACCTTCAAAATCAAAAGGTATAAAGGATAAAAAATTTCTTCATTTCTTCAAAGATAAGTGGCTTAAACTGACAATAAACATTTATAATCTCTCATAGTTTCTGTGGATCAAGAATATGGGAATGGCTAAATTGGGTGCTTCTGACTTAGAATCTCTCACAAAGCATGCAGTCAGGATATTGATCAGGGCTGCCGTCATCTGAATAACTGCTTCCAAGGTGGCTCACTCACATAATTGACAAGCTGGTGTTAGCTGTTGGCGGGAGGTCTCAGTTCTTCAGAAGAGCCTTTCCATGGGGCTGCTTGAGCACCCTCACAAAATGGCAGCTGGCTTCCTTTAGAGTGAGTGATCCAAAAGGCCAAGGAGAAAACCACAATGCCTTTTATAACCTAGCTTCAGATGTCATACACCGTCACCCCTACTGTATACTATAATCACACATATCACCCTGATTAAGTGAGGGAGGGGACTACAAGGGTGTGAATAGATGGAGGCTATTTTGGAGGCTGGTGATCACAAAAGCCTAAGCTAAATTCATTACAATAACCTGTTTTGAGATATAAACCATTCAATGACCTCTCGAAGGACCAATTTTGGAATGTTGCTTCCATTTTTCATAGCTGATATAATGAAATTGTGGGATTTTATAGTTATGAAGGAACTTAGAAGCAATTTATTTCTACATTCCCATTTTGTGGAGGAGGAAATTATTTCCAGAGATATAAATGGCTTGTTCCAAGCCAGAGGGTAAGTTTGTAGCTGAATAAGATCAAAGATTTAAACTCCTAACTCGTGGCTCTGCGGTGCTTGGGACAGGGAAAGAAGCCTGGAGTCCAAGGTCGCTGAATGGGTGACCCATTCCCAAGTCTCTGCCCCCTAAGCTTGATCATTTTCTAAACAAAAATATCATCCTTTTGGGACAATGTTTATGTACAGAGTTAAATATTCTCAATAAAAACTCAACGTGGTTTTCATTTTTTATTTTTATTTTTATTTTTTTATTACATTTATTGGGGTAACATTGGTTAATACAATTATATAATTTTCAGATAAATATTATAATTTGACATCTGTATATTCTATTATGTGTTTACCACCCAAAGTCCAGTTTCCTTCAACTACCATATATTTAATCCCCTTTACCCACTTCATTCTCCCCCTACCTCCCTATATTTGACCTCCTTCACCTCATCTACCACCCCCCTCCTACCATCTGCTAACCACTAGTCTATAGTCCATCAACATGGTTTTTAAAATATTGGTAATACTTTGTAGCCTTATTCATTTAATGAATTTGTTTTGCCCCAGTAAACAGCATTGGGGAATTTAAAGCCATATGAACTATTTAGCTCAGCTTCATAGACTTCTCAGACATGCTGTCTGTGAAACAGTCAGCTGGGGCACCCATAAACCACCAGACTTGTCATTCTATTTGTTAAGCTTTTTTTTTCCAGTTTTCTTTTGTTTTTGGTTGCATGACCCAGAAACCGCTCTGACTAGCTTAAGCAAAGAAAAGAGGTAGTTTGTTAGAGGGACGATGGGGTATCTTACAAATCGAAGGAAGGCTTGACCAACGAAGACTTGCAATGAAATGGGGCCGCCCTGATAGCTCATCAGTAGGAGTTCCTTACCTTCTCTTCAGTGGACTCCCACTAACGTAACCAACCCCAAAGGTTTCCAGTCCATGTGTGCCGATGTAGATGTCAAGTTCCTGGGAAGAAGAATGTCTCTGACTCACTTTGGGGCATGCATCCTCCCATGGTCAGTCAGCTGTGGCCAGTGGGAGGATCATGTAGCAGAGAAATGGTCTTTGGGGCCCCTTGAAATGTCCAGCTGTGTCCACCACTGAAGGGGGTGTTCTATGGAGCCCCCCAAGAGGTGTCTATGGTGCCCTGTGAAGTCCTACCACACCAGCAAGGCTTAACCTTGGATAGAGCATAAAGTTATTCCTACCACTTTACTACACAGGAAACCAGCAGCCTTAACACCATTATTAACTCACTTGTTTTCACTTATTTTCAGCTTGGAGCTTTGGGACTCTGGCCAATGCTCTTTCCTTCTTGAGATGTAGCTTCTCATCTGTATAGTGAGGGGTCAGTCTCTTCAGGTTCTAATAAACCTGCTGGCTGTGGCAGTTCTTTAGCCCTCCTCCTTCTGCCCTGCTGTTGAAGATCCCCTGGCTGGGCATCATGCTGGGCATCATGCTGGGCATATAAACACATGCAGATATATGTGTGTGAATGTGGCCTCCAAGAGGATATTATCTGCACCTGTATACTCGGGTACCTTCTAAACTTTAGTGATGAATATTCTTTTAATGAGAATGGACCAGCTGTGGGCTGAGCTGGTCATGTGATAAGGCGGAATCATCTGGATACATTTTCCAAGCAGGAAATTCAAGGGCTGGTGTATCCCTCCTCATGATGTGTAATTGGTGTAATTTAGGCTAGAACTGGAATTAGAAGTTCTTTCAGGGTTTGACTGATAAGAACAGTATCAATACACGGGGGATGGAAAGAGGTAGGTGGGTTTGGCGTAGAGAGAGCATGGGCTAATGAGAGTGAGACTTCAGAAAATCTCAGAGGCCCCTTAGAGGTTAATCAGTTCATGGACTTAGATGAATTAAATGTGTGAGAGGCTTGTAGGAACCCTCTAATCATCAGCAATTGGGAAAATTCAAATCCACCTTAGGATTCATGTAGCGTTGATGGAAATGTGGGTGAAGAATATGCCAATGGAAAGGACCCATCCCAAGCTGCGAAATACCTATCACCAGACTTTGAAACATGACCTCAACTCGGTCCCCACCCATGATGCGAAGTCCAACTCAAAGATGGGTCCTGAACCATTCCAATCTTTTCTTGGGATCCCAAATCAAAATCTTGGAGTTAGACAACAACAACCAGACAAGCCCTCAGAGACAACACAACTTCATATCAACATTTTCTCCCCACGTTCTTCCAAAATCCCTGAGTCATGTCTTTGGCAGGTCCACACAGGTAGGTAACTTTCCTCTCTGTGGTCACTAGTGTCTCACCATGTTGGCTGCGACAGAGACAAGCATGTCACCATCACACAACTCAATCACGTTCAGAGTTTATTGCTTTTATCACGGAGAGAATCTTGCCCCAAACCTCCGACAGACCTTCCCTTTTGTTTAATTGGTCAGAAAAAATGGGTCAAATGCCAAGCTAAGGCCAACCATTGTCAAAGAGTGCTCCACTGCCAGTCCCAGCTCATTTTCTGGGGCTGGGAGCCGGCAGCCCTTCCCTGAGCCCATGACTGCCCACCAGGTGTGTGTACAGCAATATTGTGGGTAGATATGTACAAGGTGGGGACATTGGAGTGAGAAGGGCTACTGGCTGACATGACTGTGATGGCACCCAAGTTGGACATCTCATCCATTCCTGGGCTCTTCAGTGGCCTGCCTGTGGTTGCAAATAAACAGGTCATGAAGGGTTTTAAAAAGCATTTATGTGTGTGCGTGCGTGTGTGTGTGTGCGTGCGCGTGTGCGTCGTCTCGTGTGTGTGTGTGCGTGTGTATGGTGTGCACATGTGACAGAAAGAGAATTATGACCATAGGCCTTATAATGTTCCTTCCTTAATTAGGCTTACGGAAATGCACCATTTTTGCTTTAAAAGATGTGTAATGAAGATGGATTATAGTTCAGGGTCTGATTGGAAGGAACCAGGAACTAAGATTAATTAGCAGCAGCATGTGGTTTATTTTCAAGGTTCTTTCTACTTGGCTTCCAGAAATCCTGCTGTAATATCTTCAAACTCTTACTGAACTTTTCATGCGTGATGTGGTGGAGGATTTTGTGTTCTCGTTTGATGGAGAGAGGCATTTGCCCTCCTGTAATACTCTCCAGGCAGCCAGCCCCTCTCACTTGCCATGTCGGATGTCTGTGGATGGCCACCCCAGGCTAAGCCGACCCCTCCCATTCCTACCGATATGGCTTCAGTACGAATTGCTTTCCAGCTGACATTTATCAGGAGGTGTGTGGGTGTTGGATTTGAGAGTGGTTTTAACTCTGCAAGCTGTTTAAAGTCTCCTCAAACTCCTCAGCATCCTTTCTTTTTGTTAGTGCTTAAAAATTTCAAGGATTTCCCAGAGGGGGGGGGGTGGGGTGGGGGCGGGGCAGGAGGGAGAGAGAGAGAGAGAGAGAGAGATCTTTAAAAGAGCCCACTCCTTACAGTTTCTGTGACTTTTGGAGGGTTTAAGCACATTATGGGTAATTCCTTGGTTAGCATTTCAGAGACCATCTCGCCTAGCCTTTCAGACTTTATTTTCTTCCATGATACCTTTGTCTTCTCCTAAAAGGCCACCTATTCTCTTCCCCAAGGACTAGCTGTCACTTCCCCGGTAAACCCATTAGTAGATTCTCATTACTCTTGGGATAAAAGCTAAACTCCTCACCATGGCACCCAGGGCCCTGCCTCCTCTGGCCCTTGCCTTCCTCCCTATGCTCCAGGCACACTGGCTTTCTTTGGATTCCTTAAATAAGTGAATCTATTTCCTGCTTCAGAACTTTTACCCACATTGTCCCTTGTGCCTGGAACATACTCCCCACTTGGTTGCTGGCTAATTCCTTCTCACCTTCCAGGTCTCGGTTTAAACATAATCTCTTCATGGTGACCTTCCCTGACTATTCCAAATGGGACTCCTTCTTTAAGTCTCTACCGTAGTATCCAGTTTGAGTCCTCCCTAGCACTCAGCGCAATTTTGCCTGTTCGTGAGTATACTTGTTTGGTTTATCTGCCCTACTAGATTGAGGGCAAAGTCTTGCCAGCATGTTCACTGTTGTATCCCCAGGGCAGAGTTCTGTGGGCTCTGGGTCAGAGCTGGTTGATCGATGATTGAAATCCTGCCTGCTTGGGTAGCTTTCCTGGGACCACCCATTTAGGGTGTCTCACCTTGCAAGAACGGCTTCTGAGGGCCTTGGAGGCAGTGGCCAGGTTTGACATGTCTTTATGCTCCTCAAGGTCTCCTGCCTTTGCTGATCCCTTAATAAATAGTTATTAATTGATTAATTAAAAGAACTCTGTTTCCATGCAAGAATCTTCAGCTTCTGCCCAACTGACCACTATGAAATGAAGTAAAAAGTAGTAGCTGTTAGGCATGTGTATCAGTTAGGATGCATTTGGCTGCAAGTGATCAAATTTAAGTCACAGAATTACTGGTAGTTTAAATAATAACGATATTTAATGATCTCATATCACAATAGCAAACCCTTATCAGTACTTACTGCTTGCCAGCCTTTGTTTTTTTTAAAAATTTATTTAATTTATTTATTTTAATTAGTTTCAAGTATACAGTACATTGGTTAGACATCTATATAGTTCATAAAATGATCCCCCCAATTACTCCCTCCCTCCCCTAGCTCTCCACCTAGTCATCATGTTAATACTAACTGCATTCTGTATGCCGTGCTCCCCATCCCTGTGACCATCCATCAGCTACTAATTTGTACTTCTTTAACCCTTCACACCATTCTCCCAGTTCCCCAAAATCCCTTCCCTCAGTCTGTCACCAAATTGTCCACTATATTTGTGAGTCTGTTTTTGTTTAGTTTGTTCTTTTTATTCCTTAGATTCCACATATAAGTGAAATCATATAGAATTTATCTTTCTCTGTCTGACTTAAATACCTTCTAGTTCCATCAAAGCAATATCTTTTTCCATCCCCTTCCTTTTCATATGTAGGGGTCTTGTTTTTTCATCCTTTCAGCCACTCTGTCTTTTGGCTGGAGCACTTAATGCTGTTCCATTCGAGGTATTTATTGATAGGAATTTAGTTGTTACCATTCTTTATTCCTGTTTTTGATATATGTTTTTTCTTCTTAAAGAAGTCCCTCCAACATTTCCTGTAATACTGGCTTGGTGGTGATAAATTTCTTTAGCTTATTTTTGTCTGGGAAGCTCTTTATCTGTCCTTCAACTCTAAATGGTAGTTTTGCTGGCTAAATTATTCTTGATTGTAGATTCTGGGTCTTCATCTTGTTGAATATTTTTTTGCCAAGCCCTTTTATCCTGCATAGTTTCTTTTGAGAAATCAGCTGCCAGTCTTATGAGTGTTCTCTTATAAGTAACTATCTGTTTTTCTCTTGCTGCTTTTAATATTTTCTTTGTATGTAACTGTTCGCATTTTAATCATGACGTCTCTTTGTGTGGGCCTCTTTGGAACCCTGATTTTTGGAATTCTCTGAGCTTCCTAGGGTTTGATGTCCATTTCCTTCACCAGGTTAAGGAAGTTTTCCACCATTATTTCTTCAAACAGCAGTTCAACATCTTTTCTTCAGTTACACCAATCCGATGGATATTGGGACCCTTAATAGTGTCCCATATTTTCCTTAAATTATTTTTATAGTCTTGGCATCTTATCTTTTGCCATTCTGATTGCGTGTCTTTGGCTTTCTCATCCTCTAGATAGGGCATTTCTTTATTCACTTTATTTATTCCATTTAATATACTTCTTATCTCGGATATTGTGTTCTTCATTTCAGACTGGTTCCCTTTTATAATTTCCATTTCCATTTTTATGTTTTTTTTTTTAACTCTTTGCTGAATTTATCTACACTTCTCAAAAGTTCATTGAGCATCTTTATAACCATTGTTTTGAACTCTGCATCTGTTAGATTGGTTGACTCCATTATTCCTGGATCTCTGTTCTGTTCTCTCATATAGTTTCTGCTTCTTTGTCTTCCCATTTTGGCTGCCTTTGGCTGCTCCTAAGTCTCCCAGCCTTATTAGTGTGGATTTGTGAAGTAGGTGTCCAGTGGCACAGTCCTGAGAGGGGTTCAGTGGCAGGCCAAGTTTAGCCCACAGCTCTACCCCTCCGGAGCTACCTGTTAAGATTCAGCAAGCAATCCACAGATGCTGTGCTTATAGTTGCCTCCAAAGGCCACACCAGAAACCGAGGCCAATGGCCACCAGTGTGAGTCTAGGCGCTGCTCAGCAAGGAGCACCTGACTGAGACGCTGTGGCTTGGGTGGGGCTTGGGTGGGGCCCGGGTTGGGGGAGGCGGGGTTTCAGGGAATCCTCTGGATGGAGTGACCTCTGTTATCCAGTTTGATAATGTCATGGCTATGGCGGTGCTGTGTCCGGTGCACTGGTAGTGGGGGAGGGCTCAACAGGGAACAATGGATACCCCGGCACTTTTGTACAGAGCGAGTCTCGTCTAGGCCCTCTCTCTGACAGTGTCTCCCTGCAAGTCCCTGGTGCCTCCTGCACGCAGCTGAATCAGCACTGGTGCTTGGCGAGCAGGTCCTTCACCATGAAAATTTTCTCGTGGTCGTAGCCCCTTTAAGAAGAGTCTGCCACTGCTGCTGCTGCAGTCTCTGTCTTGCTCAGCGTCTCAGGAACAGGCAGCCCCGTGTTCTCACCCCGTCCTACCTTCTGCACGGTGATTTCTTGGATTTCTCCCTAGTTGTATGGCTTGTTCATCTAGACCCCAGGCTATTTTTCCTTGCTGCTGCTCCTTGTTTCTGTCACAACTTTGATTTGGTCACCAGAGGGATGAACAGAGCCTTTATCATCTATGCCATTTTTTTTCTTTCTCTGCTTGCCAGCCTTTGTTTTATATGCTTTCCCCCCCCCATACACTTAGTCCAAACATCCTTCCTACAAGGGTAGTGTTGTAGGGTGAGGAAACTGAGCCTCAGAAAGGTTAAGTAGCTTCCCAAGTTCAAGTGAGTGGTGGAGCAAGGACTTGACTTGTTCTAAGGTGATGTGGCCCCAGGATCTACGTTCGCCTGCTGCTTTATCATGGCCGGTGCTGAGGTAGGGATTCTGGGTTAGACAGGAACTCAGTAATGTCAGGATGCTGTGTTAGTGTCTCTGAGATTCCCTCAGCCTTTCCCTCATGGCTCCCACTGCCCAAGCTCCCCTCCACTACATGACAGCTTCTAGAGCATAAAGCTGGGGATGCAGGCACCGGCGTTTTTCCTCATGCTGTCCTCAGCTTTTACTAGGAAGGAAAATCACTTCCAGAAGCACCAAGAGAGTTTCTCTTACATCTCATTGACCAGAATAGGAGGGTCTCATGGAATACCCACAACAGCCCTGGCAAAGGGAAATGGGGCAGCCATGAACTGGTTTCAGCTGAATCAGTTTTCACCTCTGAGAATTAAATATGCTGTCACCTGAATAAAATTGAGTTCTGTCACCTGGAAGAAATGGGGTGGATGGTGGGTGAAGCCCACCAGGCCTGGTCCAGCATGTCTACTTTATCAAGGGATGGGGAGAGGACTCGGGCTCAGGAACCCATTCTTGATCCTTGGGCAGCATCCAAAGACCTCAGTTCCTTTTGACTGTTAATCCCCAAGCAAGTTCAGTGTTTACTCCAGAAAGGTGTGCATGTGTTTGTGAGTGTGTGCACATACGTGTTGGGAGGGGGCAGGGACTAGGTAGGTCACTGTGGTTAGAGGTAGGGAAAGAGACTAGCATGTTTTTTCTCTCCCTCCTAATCCCACTGGATGTGCAGCTTATCCTGGGATTTCAGACTCTGCTGTATGTATAAGGAATAGGAAGGACACAGGAGTGGGCAGCATCTTCCTGTCCAATGCAGGCCCTTCACACCTGCTTGGGAGACCTGAGAATGCATATTGAACACTTGCTATGTGTCATAATTGATAGTAAGCCCTTGTACCTGTATCTCAGTTAATCTTTGCAACTGCCCTATGAGATCCATGCTGTTATTATCACCCCCATTTTCCTGCCACTTCTAGCTGTGTGACTTTTGGTCAGTTATTTAACCTTTCTGTGTCTGTTTCCTTCTTCATAAAACGGGGATAGTAATAACTTATTTTCCTCATACAAAGTATTTAGAGCAATTCTTGACACATAGTAACTAGTAAATAAATACTAGTATTATTATTAATGCTGTAATTTTTCAGATGGGAAAATGAGATGTGTTAAGTGAGGCACAAATGCCCAATCACATTGTAAGAGGGGCTGAGTTAGGCTCTCCTGCTGTTGATGATAATGAGATGATGATGGTGAGATAAGGATGATGATGATGGTGATGATAATGTGATGATGATGATAATGATGGAGGAGGAGAAGGAAAACAAGGAGACAAAGAGGATGGTGTCAGTGATAATGATGCTGGTGATGATGACGAAGGAGGAGAAGGAGTAAGAGAATAAAAACGAGAAAACGAGGTCAGTGATTGTGATGATGTGGATGATGATGATGTTGGTGACAGTGAGAAAGGCAAACAGATGAAAGCCAACAATTATTGAACATTCACTATGTGCCAGGCACTGTGCCAAGCATCTCACACACATTGATGGAGGGAACTGGAGTGCAAAAATGGTAAGAGCCTGACAGTCTGACATAGGTGATAAGAGGTCAGTCAGGACTCATGCTCAGATCTCCTGACTCAGTAGCCCATGCTCTTCACTTCATATGGGCATCACAGTTTTGTGGAGAGTCTAGACTGGAAGCTTGAGAGTTATCTCACTCTCCTCCATATAACAGAATCTCTTAAAGACCTTTATACAAATACTGAGGATGAGCCCCAACCTTAGAGATTCAGAATTAGTTGGTCTGAGGTGAAGCTTGGGTATCAGGATGTTTTATTTGGGCGATTTTGAAAACCACATAGTCCAGAGGATCACTAAAGTTTACTCGGCACTAATATTTTAGGCATCTCTGATCATCCCTTCTTCTCTCTCCCATGGAGTCTACAGAGAGGGCTGGCAGAACACCTCAACAGGAAAGTGAGGTGAGCTGGGATGGTTCAATGCAAGCCAGTTGTGGGGCAGGACTGGCTGTGAACCAAGAAGGCTGGAGCCAAGAAAGCCTACATAGAACATTAGATTTGGGCCTTCAGGCCCATTACTGTTTCCTTCAACTTTATGGCCAGCTCTGCAGATTGTGGGGCATCTTAGAGATAAAAGTAATATTCCCCATTGTCGCTCCTTTTAAAACAAAGGCAGTATGTTGCCTTTGGAGTGAATTTAGAAAGAATAGTGTCACAACCTTAAAGCTCATTTTATCCAATCTTCTTATTTTATAGTGAGGAAACAGATGTAGAGAGGGACAATGGCATGTCTAAGGCCATGTGACCAACTTACTCATCATCCTCTGGAATGCCCTACTTGCTGCCATGGAGAATGAGAGCATACCAGGCTTCTTGCGCTGAAGGCTTTATAAAAAACAAATCAATATGCTTAATATCATTTTTGTTCATCTCTTTGAGAGATGCAGTGTGGCAGTAAAGTCCACTGTCAATATTTTTATGAACTCTGTGGAAAATATGATGTTAAAGTCTTTTGGTAACCACTTCATTAAGCTTGGCTTTTCTAGGCCACCACAAAAGGTAAATAAACCCTAATGAGTAATACGCCAAGACTGAGATCCTGTAAGTTATACAAAGAGTCAGGGCCTTAAAACACACTCATCCCCCCCACCACAAGCCTCAGGGGAGTCTGAGAAAGGTGATCCTAGCTCTTTGCTGTGCACCAAGACCTTCAGACAAAGACTTATTAACCCGCAAATTACATACTAACTAAATAAAGCCAGAATTTCCATAGACTGAAAAGAATTGCATAGTATCAGGAATACTGCAAAGTTAGCATTCTGCCAATTGGCTGGCCATCAAAGCAGAATTCCCTGGTAACCAGTACACAGAGATTAATGGGGGCTGCTGAGCCTAACAATGACCCCAGGCCTTATTCTTTCATTCTTCCCACAAATTCTATGCTAGAAGTTGGGGATTCAACAATGATTAAGACAAAATCCCATTCCTCAAGGAACTCACTGTCCTTCGGGGAGGAATTGCAGTACAAGGAAACAGACTATCATGGGGTGCAATGGGAACTTGTAGAAGGAGTAACTGCACCATATTGGGGGAGCAGGGCCAAGAATACACCCTTGGAAGAACTGTAGGTTTAAAGGAAAGAGCTCCTTGTTAACTTAGGAGGAACTTGAGTGTGTTTACAAGATGATGGGAAGGAGGCACCAGAAAGAGAAAGGATAGAGATCAGTTACTGGCTTAAGTTTCTTAAGAAGGTGGAAGAGGATGGAGCCAGTTGCGGGGTGGAGGATGAGCCTGAGGAGCAAGGAAAATCCTGCCTGTGAAACAGATAAGAGACAAGGGTGGATACAGATTTGGATGAAGCAGAAAAGAAACTAGATGAGGAGAAATGAGAAGATGCGATTGCTTTGGGTGAACTCCAGGTGTGAGCATTTGGTGAGAAGGTAAAGGGCTTCAGTAGAGGGAAAAGTTTAGCAAAGCTGCTGGGAAGAAATGGTGTGGTGGTTTATTATGTCAGAGAGAATATCTGCTGGGTGTTGATGGGGCCCCACTATTGCCAGGGACCATGAGAGAAGAGGAGTAGCACCAGAATGAGTGCTTGGGTGGGCTTCCCTAGAAGTACTCAGTAGCAGGAGTATAGGAGCTGAGGAGGCTGGCTCAATGTAGGATTCATTGTTCCAGGTAGATACAAGGGAAGGAAAATGGGGCAAAGGGATTAAGAGTTTTTGTAAGACAGAGGCTGGAATGATGGGTCATGGGGTTTGAAGAAGGGAGTGGAGACAGAGGGGTTGCTAACTTGGGAAAAATGAAGTAGCTATAGCCCTGGAGGGCTCAGTAAGCTTAAATGTAGCTGCTGTGAGATGGTGGGGGAAAAGTGCTGGAAGATACAGGTGACTGTTGACAATGGACTATTAGAACTTTGGTTCCAGGAAGTGATGAGTTAGGCTATTTGGACTAATCTGCCTGCTGAAAACAACCAAGAATATAAAATATTCTGGGTAAAATAGAAAAACATCTTAAAATTAGCAAGAGCTGACAAAATTGTAAGGAATTACCAGGTCAACATTTAAAGGAAATAAGAAGCCAGAGAGGTAAGTGAGCATAGAATCTGCCTTTTCTCTGAAGGAATTTGACGTGTTAGCAAACCCGAACTTTTGTTTTGTCTACCAAAATCAAAGTCAAAAGCCAGCACAAAGTGTAGAGTCAAATAGGAAACTTTTTCCATTATAAGCTGGGCTCCCTAAAAAGTCTTAAAGCAGGGTGAACTGAATTAACTTTTATATGGTTTTGCAGCTCACATTTGAGCCACCTGGGTGGTCCAGGAAAACTCAAGCCTTGATTTTGGATTAAAGGTGGGTTCTACTCTAAGTTTATTAGGCACATATCCTCTATAAATAAATTTTCAAGGGTAATGACCCATATACAGTCAAAGATGATTAAATAACGTGGAAATAAGTTATCATGAAAAACCCATAGATGTAACAGACCTATAGATTTTAGACGTTATTATTATCAGACACAGATAATGAAAAAAAAAAAACTATGCTTGCTATGTTTAAAGAAATAAAAAATCAGCTTAAAATATTCAGGGGGAACAGGAAACTATAAAAAATGGCATAGCAGATTTGGAAATAAAATAGAATTCTTAGAATTGAAAGACACAATAATCAAAATAGAGAACAATTTACCTTCTGAATTAGAGCCATTACTAGTGTTGGCCTTGTCCACAGTGTGGCCAGCGGGAGCTTGTGTGGGAGTCGTTCAGAGAAGTTGGCGTGATGAAGGAACTGAGAGGCCAGGGGTTGTTCATGTGACCTGTGACATTATCCAAAATTATGACGGGACTTGGGGTGAGGAAGCAGGTGCCAAAGACATCACTGGTTGAGAGGACATTTAGTAGATGACAGAGATGAAGAGAGTTAGAGTGAGCTCACCAGGTAAAATTGAAGCATAACGGAGCAGGCATTCTAACAAGAGTGGAGAAGTGATCTGGAAGTAACATTAGTGAGTGAGGAGATGGATTCCACCTCTTTACCAAAAACTGGGTAGAGTCTGGGATTTAACCCCACATACAAGCTATCAAGTTAGCCTGACACAGCTTCACGGATGCTGGCAGAAGACTTAAAACTCCTGGGTCAGAGACAAAGGGCACTTTATTGCTCACAGCAAAATAGCACTTGCATTGATTCTTTGAATCTTAATTCCTACAGGGCGATGTGAAGAGGGTCAAGTGATCTGAGCACACGATGTGGATTATGTTTCAAGAGAGGAACTGAGCTTAAGGACTCTGAACCTTTTATACTGAGTAGTAAGCATGTCTGCCCTTTGCTCTTGGGATTATAAATGTATAGTATAGCTATAGGGGTAGTGAAGCAGATTAAATGACATACCATATGAGTATACCTGGCACCATGCCTTGCCAGTAGGGGAGCTCAAAAAGTATTATTTTCTTTCCTTTTTGGCTTTATACAAGCATTTAGGGTGCTATTTTTTAAAGCTAACATTTACTGTGCACTTACTCTGAGCCAGTTATTGTACTTGGTGCTTAGAATGCATAATCTCATTTAGCCCCCACAGTGACTCTAAGAAGTAGCTACTATTTTTCCCTTTTGTATTGACGTACAATATTATATTAGTTTTAGGTGTGCAATGTAGTGATTCGACATCTATATACCTTATGAAGTGATCACCAAGACAAGTCTAGTAATCTTCTGTCACTGTACAGTAGCTATGATAATATTGACTATATTCTTTATGCTGCACATTACATCTTGGGCTTATTTATTTTAAGAGGTAGCTACTATTTACCTCTATTTACAGAGGGTCAAGTGAGCTGAGCACACGATGTGGATTATGTTTCAAGAGAGGAACTGAGAAAGATTTGGGTAGGGGGCTCTGAACACATTAACTGCAATCAGGGACCTTTGACCCCTCCCAAACCCCGCATTGCCTGAATCACAGAGGAGGTGGGTATGGACGATTGTAACACAGATGTGAGAGTAAATCTTGAGAACTTACTACCTTGACAAGAGGTTTAGGCTGGAAACAGAGAGTTCCAAGAAGACGTGATGAGGTAACCATGATCACAGTGTAAAGGACAATTGAGAGGAGCTGGGGCAAGTGGGGCCCAACACCCTTTGAACTTAACACCCTGGAGGAGACACTCCCTTCCTCATCCACAGAATTCCAAGCTCCCTCTGCAGAGCACAGCCCTGTCCTAGAGTGGGAGGGAGGGAAGTATGTTAAGTTCCTGTTGGTGTTTAGGCTCTGCTGTGGAACTCAAGGGACAGCCACTGAGCTTGGGCACAGGACAGGTGGAGCAGGGACCTGGGGAGGAGACTGGAGCAAGTTCCCAGGGAAGATGCGGAGCTGAAATGCGGCGGCAACCAAGGTGGCAGTGGGGGATGGGATAAGAGACATTTTTAATGATTTGTCTGAATTTGGTTAGCAGCTGGACACTGGAGGTAAAAGAAAGTGAGACTCACTGAAGTTACATCAGCTTCGAGATAAAGTTGTTTCCTGGAAATACTGAGGAGGGTAATGAATTTTAGTACTATTAAGAAAATAAAGAAATAAAGAAAAAGCAAATATCAAACTACAGTGATCAATTACTGGTATGGTTAAGAAATAATTGTCATTGTTTTTTTTTTTGGAGGCCTGACATGGAACCTGCCATTTGTCGCATCATTTGCCTTTGTAGCTGGTTCTCTCTGGATGCCCTGTAGTTCTGCAGACCCACGAAACAAAGCGTGATGACTTTGACTTTTCAATGGCCTGGTGTGGGAGTTGGGTGGTAGAAACAACAGAGTTTGGCACTAGGAATGCTGAGTCCTGGGTCTGTATTCTAGTGTCGCTATTAACAGGCTGTGTGATCACAGGTAACTTACCTCTTCTCTCTGAGCTGTGCAAGAAACGGTTCACAGTCTTCCTAGCCGCTGCCTCCGGGCCTGCTGAGTGTCTGTAGAGCCCACTTCAAGAAGACCTCCCCTTCTGTCTTATACCCTGGGGTCTGGAAATAACATTTCAATTTTTATTTTAAGCAAAGCTTTTCAAAACAGTGGATAAGACTATACACAGCCATGTGCCTCATAATAACATTTGGTTCAACGATGGACCACATATATGACAGTAGTCCCATGAGATTATAATGGAGCTAAAAAATTCCTATTGTCTAGTGACATAGTTGCTGTCATAACATTGTAGCATAATGCATAATGCATTACTATGTGTTTGTGGTGATGCTGGTGTAAACAAACCTACTGTACTGCCAGTTGTATGAAAGTATATGTATGGCACATAATATTTGATAATGATAATAAACAACTATGTTACTGGTTTCTTTATTTACTATACTATAACTTTTATCATTATTTTAGAGCATACTCTTTCTACTTGTGAAAAAAAAGTTTGTTATAAAACAGTATGCCATGTTACACTGGCAGCAGCCTCATACATCTTGGGCTTAGTGTGTATCTTAATTGCATCCCTTCCTCTTGTGCTTGATTTAATCTCTTGTTATTTTATAAACTTAGTGTAGCCTAAGTGTACAGTGTTATAAAGTCTACAGTGGTGTACAGTGATGTACTAGGACTTCACATCCTCTCACCACTCACTCACTGACTCACAGAGCAACTTCCAGTCCTGCCACCTCCATTCATGGTAAGTGCCCTATAAAGGTATACCATCTTTTACCTTTTATACTGTTTTATTATTGTACCTTTTCTATGTTTAGACGTGTTTAGATACACAGTACTTACCACTGTGTTACAATTGCCTACAGTATTCAGTACAGTAATAGGTTTGTAGCCTAGGAGCAGTAGATATAGCCTCTGTGTGTAGTAGGCTGTATCATCTAGATTTGTGTAAGTGCTCTCTATGATGCTTGCACAACGACAAAATCGCCTAACGATGCATTTTTCAGAATGTGTCCCTTTCGTTAAGTAGTGTGTGACTGGACTTAGAGTTTCTTCTAGCTTTCACATTCATGGATTCTCTGACCACATCAGGGCCTTGAAGGATTATAGCAAGAACTAAAACATGACTTCACTATGTGCTAAACTGGGGCACTCCTCAAGCCCCAACTTTCCTTGTGTGAATTAAGAATCCCTATGTGGGTGCAGGTGGCCATCAGAGCACATAGAGCCTGGATGCTGTACTGACCTGGGCAGGCCTGGGGTTTGCACCTGCATCTGGGAACCATTACCTACCTCGTAGGGCTATGCTCATCCTGGGAAGCATCCGCCTGCTGCTAAAAAGGACTTGATTTTGCTTTCGGCAGAATAATTTAGACATCATAAGGTTTAGGATTACCCGAAGGAGTAAAAGAGGAGGAATGTCAAATGAAATCAAGATTTGAATCATGTCTAGTGGGTTTTCGATGTGCTGGGTGAAGCCTGGCTGCTAGCCCAGCCAGAGCCCCGGGGGTGGCCCTGCCCCGCAGTGAGCGAACGGAAGGGCTAGAGCCATATTACTAGGGATCGCGGCTGGATTTGGAGAAATAGCTCCCTCCAGAGAGTGGGTGGTGCCACCCACTCATCTCTCACAGATGGTTCAGTCCATCCTTCCTGTGTAGTCCCGTGACACTGCTCCTGAAACGCCTCCAAGCGTCTTGCACATTTTGACCTCCTTACTCAGTGGGCGTGATAAGCACTCCCCCTGCATGCCACCTCCACCTCTCTGGTGGTAGGGGGAAGAGACTGAAGATGCGATGAAGTTTCGAGGGAGCCTGAGGGGTGTCCTGGGCCCCCAACACTGTGGTTGCCTGAGATTCCATGGTATGTACCATTGGCATTAAAACAATCGTTCTCTAACTCATCACCACAAAGAAACTTTCATTATTAAATTTTCTCCCTCATAGACCATAGGATTGGGAATATTTTATCTGCTAAACAAACTGCATTTATTTACTAATTTATTTTCCTACTTTTATCATTCAAAGACCCACATAGCTGCCACTTAGAGCTTCAGATCGGAAGCGATGGCTAGAGATACTGCAAGGCTCTCACAGCCGGAGCAGAGGAACCCTATATTTTGAGTTTACCTGTCTGACTTTCTCACAGACAAACATGATATCTTCATAGTTTTTGAAAGAAGGGCCCCATCATTGCCTTCCTGAAAGCTTAACTGGAAATCTCAGGATTAAAGATTCTTGTTTTCTGTTAAAATGCATAATGTGATTAGAGTAAAAATTCAACATTATTTACACCTTAGTGAATGGGTTTTTCGGGTTTTAGCAAGAGTGGGTTTTGCTGGGGGAAGTGGGGAGAGCGGGACCCCTCAAGGGGGAGGACAACTTGGAGAGGCTGAGGCCAGGAAGACAAATATTTGGAGATACTTCCTCTCACCCTTGATTGGGCTTGATCAGGTGCACACACTCAGACCTTGGTGTGAGGGGACCCTGAAACCACAGACCCTGTGAGTCAGACCTAGCAGCGATACCCCATTCTTGCTACAGAACCCCATTTTACTCATGAGCGGGGTGTGGGCGTGTGGGCCAGTTCGGTCTGATAGGGTGTAAGGGAGCTCACATCCCATCCCTCCCTGAAAGGAGAGAGGAGAAACTTCCTGCTTCCCTTTAGCTTGCCTCACGCATCGGTGTGCGAAGGTGTAATGTTTGAGTTGTGACAGCCACTTGTGACCACCAAGAAAAGCCAAGACCACACAAAAAGCCTTGACATCGCTGAGGGGCTGAATGAATCCACATAGGAGCCGCCTACCTCTAGACCTTTTGTTAGGAGAGATTATGAATCCTACTATTTAAGCAACTGTGGTCAGGTTTTTTGGTTCCTTGAATTATCCTAAGGTTTCTAAAAGTGTCACAGGCCTCACAGAGGGGCCTGGCAGTGGGAAAGAAAGAAAGCCCCTCTCTCAGTTTTCTCACCCACAGCCTCATCATTCTGAAGGCAGCCCAGAGTGGGCAGGGCTGGGTCCTCCAGGAACGGAGTGATCCTGGGCTCTCAGCCTCAGGAACAAAGAGCGTCAGGAACCACACACTTGCTTGTCTCGGTCTACAGAGCAGAGCCTGGTGCATCCAGCATCACCTGGCTCACCCAGCCCTACCTCCCATTGTTTTCCTATCAAACTCCTTGGAGAACGAACGGTCTTTTCTGTGACAATATTGTGCATTCCACCATTGGTCCAGGCCTTTTAAAAAATGACTTTCATTGTCGTTTGGAATTTCCTTTCTTCCTTCCCACATCTCCAAATTCTATGCGCTTCTGCAGTCAGCTCAGACTCTCCTTCCCCCACTCCAAGCCCTCTCACTACAGCATGGGTGTCATGGGTGGTAATGAGAGCTGAATTTGCAAGAGTACGGGGCGCAGTTGGTGCCTTGCCCACAGCCCTTGGCACTCACCTTTCTCTCACATGCTGGTGGTGGCCTACAACAGCACCTGTGACTCGATGCCTGAGTTGGAAATGCCGGGGCATTTACACTTCAGGCAACAGTTCTCCATCGATGCCAGTGGTGTATAAATACCCCAGCTCCCTTGCCTCTTAGGTGGGACAACTCTGAGGCATGTCCTCCTCAGGTTCTCAGAGGTCCCAATGGTGCTGAGTCCCAGATGCCCTGAGTGATAACTTGCTCATCACTATGCCTCTTCCCTCCTTCCCTTCCCTGTCTCACTTCCTTACTCCCTTGTTGATGTTTTCAGGGATCACCTCCCAAGTAAACCATTTGCAATGAACTCCTCATCTCAGGCTCTGCTTCTAGGAGAACCTAGACTCAGGCAATGTCTCATTCCCATGGTCCAGAGGATCGAGACCCAAATCCTTTGCGTGTGGCGCCTCCATTTCCAGCCCCGTTCTTTGGCTCCTTTTACAAGGGCAGACTGGCTAATGATATTTTTGCCCTGGCCTCTTCTCTGACCACCAGCACAGTAACTGGCGTTGGCTCCCACTTGCCTGCCCACCCTGCCCATGAACATGCAGTCTCATTCTTTTGCCTCTTTGTGTGAGTGGCTTAGTCTTCCTGGAACAACTTTACCCTCTGCTCACTCCACCACTGGCCAGCACATCCCACAATACCCAGCACAGCCAGCAGCTCTTCCGGGCGGTGGGTGGGAAGGGGTCTACGATTCCAGTCAGAGCTGGAGATGCCCTGTCGCCTCTCAGAATGCACTGAGTCCTCACCACATGGCTGGTCACCAAGGCACATTCACCTTCTGACCTGATACGTGAATAAGAAAAATATCTGCCCCACTTTGACCACCAACTCTGGAGAGACAGGGCCTATACCCTAGCGCTTTGTGCTCCCTGGAGGCACCTGTTCCAGAAGAACAGATTGGGGTCCAGAAAATTCCAATTGATGACTCAGCATCCCCTTGACAAAGAGGAGATGGAGTGAAGCTGGTTTCGATGGAAGGTGGACTCCAGAGAATGAAAACCAGAATAGAGCAGGAAGGTGGGGGTGGGGGGAGAGAAGAAACCAAAAAATGTGCAAGTCATAAGGCAGCGGGGAGCCCTGCAAGCCATTAGACTATTAGGCCAAGTGAAAAACCAGAAAGCGGCTGTGGCTGCCATTACAGGGTTGCAGCTGCTTTCGGAGTTTGATTGAAAAAGTATTTTTATTAACTTCACATTTCGCCTCTAATTTCTCCCCTTGTTCTTTCTCATCCTGGGGCCCTCACGTTCCTTGACTCCCAGACTTGCTGATAGGCAGTGGCAGGAGTGGCCCTCCCGCTGGCCCTGCCCATGCTCCCCACCCCCGCCCCTCTCTGCCCTGGCTGTGGTTCAGCTTTCTCTGTGCTCTGAATACCTGCATCCATAAACCTTCCCGTCTTTGTACACTTTTGGGTAACAGACCACGCCAGAAGGCAGCTCTTGGGGTATAACTGTTCTTCAACCGAACCGAGTGTGTTCTGGAACCCTCCAGCCCTGACCTCTGGCCTGGGCAGTGAGGGTGAGTGAGGTCCTGGTGGGCAGAGTGGATAGGCCTGGAGTCTGGTTACTCAGTCTCCATACTGTCGCACTCAGCTTTACTGGGCAGTCTGGGGTGACAAAACCCCCTTGTATGGAAAGTAAAGAAATAAAAAATGAAAGGTATTGAGTATTTCCAGGTATTCCCTAACCCTAACCCTAACCCATGTCTCAACGCCTTTCATTTTCTCTGCTTTTCATTTTCTCTGCCTTCCCTACCCGGCTGGCTGTCATGGGACGGTCCCTGTGATCTGTGGCCGTGGTGCCGGAGCCCCAGTCTGGGACCCATGGCCTGACAAAGACAAATATGATTTAATCAGGGGCTGCAATGAAAAGTCAGAACTGAAGCTGACATATCCATGTTATATTAACTGAGGTAAAATTAAGACCTCCGTTCTTTCCTGAGCACCTTACCAGCATTAGGGCTCCACCTATACATCAACCCCCTAGGGACCTTGATGGGTTGTAAAGAATTTGGGAGTAATGGAAGGAGCCCATTTTTTAGATCAGGTGTCTCTTTGTCTGATGAAGCGATGATCCTAAGGACCCTTCTCAGAATGCTGTTTCCAAAAGTGTAAGATGAAAAACAAGAGACAACAAAGGAACCCAGTTATATGGAAATAGTTACAAAAATGGAGCTAGAGCAATATACATGTTTCATTACCAACACATTAAATAGCAAGATCTAGCGGCGGATCTTAACGATCGTCATTTTGAAGACATGAGGAACATGAACGGGTTTGATATAACTGTAAGAACGACAGCAAATAGGAAGGTTTCTGTAGCTGACAAAGTCCCAGGTGCTGTTAACAGTGTTTGTGGTCCACGTTCATAATGTAAGGAAATGCTAAACTTCAGGTAGAGATTAGTAAAAAGGAAAGTGTGCTTTCCGCATGCTGGAGCCCAGGTTAAGACCCTCGATTTTAGAGCCTGGTGCATGTTACTAACTGGTGAACCAAACAGGTTTCCGAGTCTCATTTTCTTACCTGGAACGTGAGGATTACAGCACTGACAAACTCAGAATTATGCGATGGTTAAATGAGATGCTGTGCTAAGAGGCTCTAGATTCTGGATGCTTAGGTCACCAACCTGGGTGTCACCCCTGACGTGTAACCCTTGCCTCGCTCCCATTCAGTCTTCCCTTAAGCCCTGTCACTTTCACTTGGGCAATATCTCTGCAAGTTCCTTTCCCTTTTCCATTCCCGCCATGGCAACTTAGTGTAGGCTCTGAGCCCCCAGCCATCAATCAGCCATCCTCAGTGTGATCAGAGTGTGCTACTCACACAGGCACGACTGGGTCACTCTTGTGTATACTTTCTAGGGCTCCCAGGAGCCTTGAGGGTTGGGCCTAGATGCCACAGGAAGATTCTCTGCCATCTGGCCTCCGCCTGCCTCCCCGCCGCCCCTGGGACTGCGGCCTGACTGACACGTTGGGTGCAAAAGCGCCTTGCCTCCTCGCCTCTAGGCTCTTCGCTTGCTGTTTCTTGGACTCGTTAATTCCTTCTCTGGCAGCTTGATCTCAGGTGTTGCCTCCTCTGAGAAGCTCTCATTGACCCCCAGCCCTGGGTAGTCACCCTGCTGAGTGCTCTCGTGGCATCTGTGAGTATATCTGTCATGGTCATTGCTATATTGTCTGTGCTTTCATCTGTTCTGCTCCATACTGTGACGGGCTGACCACTACAAGGCAGGTTTCCCAGGCTCCTTTGCCAGTCATGGCTTGTGGTTAGGTTTCATCAGTAGGAGGCAATGGCAGGTGGTTGGAGGGCAGAGGAGAGGAGATGCCAGGGTATTTCTTATCCTCTCCCGGTGGAGCCTTTGGCAGGGTCCCCAGTTCCTCCGTGGCGTCAGCCCCGCCGCTGGCTCTGGTTCCCGTCTGGTACTAATCCCAGTTGCCTTGCTGTCCTCTGTGGGTCTCTGTCTTCCTGACTGGACACCAATTCACCTAGATGGTTCACTTCTCTTGCCCCCTCCAGACTGTGTATCACTCACCTTTGAATTCTCAGGGCCAGCAAGGAAGTGCTGTATCCATGTGGTTACCCAGGCTCCTTGCTGTCCACAAGCACGCCACACTCATTCCTGCCTTTGTGGTTTCACATAAATTTATGCCCCCCGCTTCCTCTCTTTCCCAGGCCCATCCAAAGTCTGCCCTTCGAGGTCCCACTCGAATGCCACCTCCTGCTTGAAGTCCACCTTGACTGCCGCACCTTGGCCTGTACTGGTTCTAGTGAACTCTGCCCATGATTTGTTTTTGTTTTGAGGCATGTCCATTTTTTTTGCCCAGGGATTATAACTCTTGATGGCAAGAATAATATGATAATAAAGACAAGAATAGCTAGCTGAGGACCAAAGAGGCTGAATAACTTGCCTAAGTTCGCACAGCTACAAAGTGGCAGCGTTGGGGCTGGACTGTTGCTGACCGGGTGTGAAGACTGCTCATAACTGCTGGGTCGCTCATTCTCCATTAGGCCCTTGACAGAAGCCACCCTACAGGCGGTTCTGGTTCTGGTTCAGATGAAGGGATCGTAAAAGGTAGGCAGAGGGGCTTTTTGCTAATCAAATCTCGGCATGTCATTCCAAGCAGACTTGGGCACCAGGTCTCTATGGCCGGACCCACACCCTCTTCTTTTGCTCTCTTCCCTTGAGTTCTGTACCCTGAGAACTTGCTTCACGTCTTGCTCTCAGCTCAAGAGTTCCTCCATCAGTTTCCAACAACTTGCTGCTTCACGTGAAACCTCATCCAGGTAATTTTCCACTTCACACCGCAAAGAATAATAGCCAGGGGTCTATTTTTATAGGAAAAATTCCTCAAAGCCAAGCAGCCCTCCACTCCCGGGCAGACAGCAGAAGTCTGCAGGGCAGGAGTGCCTGAAGGAGCTGGAAAACATTAACTCTGCGTATAGATTTCCACTCATCCCTGGCTACTCCTCATGGTGGTGAGTTCCGATATTTCCTGGCCATCTGAATCCACTTCTGTCTCTTTAATCACGGCCCCGCGTGTCTCCTGCCCGGCCTCTCTAGGAGCTTGGCATGTGGTGTTGGAGAGATTCAGCTCAAACTGCCTCCATAGAGTCTTCTGTTTATCCCTCACTGAGGGGCAAGGAGGCAAGCGAGGTCTGTGAGCACCTACTATGTCAGGCAAGCTTTTGGATCATGAATTGCAATTCTCACCGTCTCCACAGCAGGTTGACTTCTCAGAGGTGGATGCTGAGTTGGAGTTCGGGGCACAAATGTTTATCAGAGATTAACTCCTGGGAATGATGGAGAAGAAGCAGGATGTGCAGAGAAAGATGCTGAACTATGACCTGGGAGCAGTGGGTAGCACAGAGCAAGATTTGCCCAGCAGAGTGTTCTGTGTCAGGCCAAAATGGCCAGGCCTATATACCTCTACCTGACTTTGTAACTGGATACAGGCTGTTCTGGGAAGAGTGTCACATTGGGGAAGTGGGCAGCTCTCTGTAGCTGAGCCAGATCCTGAGGAGACAATAGTTGAAGGCTGTCTGCCGACTGTGCCCCAAGAACACGGGGTAGTAATACCTCCTTGAAGGAGAATTTGGGACGTGCATCTTTGTGTCTGTGGTATACAAGGCAGCCTTCATGTCCTTATTTTACAGACGAGGCTCATAGAGAGCTTGACAATTGCCTGAGGTTCCATGGCTAGTAAGTGGCAAAGCCTAGATTTGAACTCAAGGCTGTTTAAAGCCAAACCTCATTTCCCCTGATATTGTGCCATAGGGCCTTGGGGAGGAGCAGGGAGAGTAGAGTGATGTATGTATATCCTCTCTTTCTAGAGTTGAGGATGAAGGTGAAGACAATGCTGGTGGTGATGAGAGTGGTAACAGGAGTGACAGAGGCGATAATGGCAGTGATGGGGACTTCCTAAGTGTGATGTCGACCACAGTGCTAGAGGAATCATGGTGAATGCTGTGTGTCTATAAGAGCCTACAGTGACTTTGTGGCCTCCTGCCTCCTTTCTTTATAGGCGGGACAGGCTCTGTGAGATGCAAGCTGGCCTGATAAAAGCAAGACCTTGCCTTAGGAAGAATTTAGTTGTCTTCTGTAGAGAAAGGCTACCCTTCTCTTTCTCCATAAATCAGCCCTGTAAACTTTCCGCTTTGCAATTTGCAGGTTGTCAGCCCTGCAAGCCTGGAATTGGAGCTTGAGCAAATAAATCACACTTATTATTCACGTCAGCAGCAATGTCATCATTGCAGGGGAGTCCAGACCTCTATTGACCTCCCCAGGGGACACGGCGGCCCCCCTCAATATTGTTCAAGCGAGCACACCATGATTCAACACTGAATTTCTAGACAGAGGCCCTTATATCAAAGTGACATAATTTAATAGCACTCTTCTCCCTCATTGGAGCAGGGCCTCACTGGGTGCCGTAGATATACAGCTTCCCCGGGAGAAGGGGAATGACTCTCAGAGGCAGGTTCATGGCCTTTCTCTGTGAGAAGACCACTGTCAGGTTCCCAACCTATAATTCACCTGGCCCAGCCACTGACATGTTAGTATATGTACCGGCACATCTCTGCTCCCCATTCCCTGCACGTGTCAGCTCCACAGATTTTAAGGAGTAAATGTAGCTCAGCCTGGGCCTGTGTCAGGGTGGCCCCCAGCGCTAGAGATGATGAGATGGGCAATGGCTGCCTCTAGGTAGATTTTTAGCTCTGTGTAATACACCCTGGCAAGGGCTGCCCAGTTACTATCCCAGGCTGGCTACTGGTGAGTCCATGTTTGCTCCTTGACAGATATGCTCAGTCAAAGCCTCACTGACCTTTGTGTGGGTAGAGTGATCACTGTTGTCCATAGCTTCCTTGGCATGAATCTGAAATCATGGCAGCAGTTTAACTAAAGCCATTTCACCTGGTTTCTTCATGTCATTATGCAGTGGGGCAACATGATGATGGGGTTGCCCTTTTTGCTATTTTCTGGGAGGAATTTAGTTTTATTTAGTTTTTGTTTGTTTGTTTCTTTCCATTTTTCCTTTAAGAATGAAATTACATCCTAGCCACCTCTGGAAAACATCTGAGCCGGGTAGCAGAGTGTTAAAACAGACTGAACATCTCACTTGTAGACATATCGGGTATTTTTTATGACCTCAAGTGGTGGTCAGGGTCCTTTGGAATTCCAATTAGCTAGAATGTATGGGGTGTGTTGGGGGAGAAGGCTCTTGTTTTAATATTCTAGAAATAAAAGTCTTGGGGGGAAATCTCTGAGGTTTAGTAAATTAAAAGTTCTAGCATATATTGGAATTAGATATTTTTGGTTTGGAATGTAAATGTTTACTATGTGCAGAATATATGTTTTGGGGTCATTTCAGGTATAAGCCCAGAGGGCAGAGCCTGTGTATATTTGGGATCACAGCACTCAGGGAATGTTCACAGTGGTTTCAATAATGCCACGAGGAACAAGTGACACACGAAATACACCACCATTCTTAGTGATTAAATTCTGATTTGGCTTTTGTTTTGAAATATTACATAACGCAGTACACCGAGAGGTGAAGATGTAACATGACGATTTTCGTAAGTTTTATTGGTAGGAACATTGTGTTTCACTCTCCAACATCCATTACACACCCAGAATGATGAAGCAACCTGTCAGTTGTGCTGATTCCACTTTGCTTGCCAGGCGCTGGCTCAGCATCAGGCACGTGTAAGCCTTTATGGGCCAATGAGAGTCGAGGGGAGGCTTGCTCAGGGCTTCTGGGAGAGTGGCCAGTCTCACTGCTCTTCTTCTTCTCACAGCTTGCTGGATGTGAGCAGGGAAGTATGTTGCTCGAGGCACTGCTGGCAGTCATTTTGAGAACGTGAGCGGAAATAGGATGAAGTGACAGAGAAATGAAAAGCCACCTGGGTTGAGTGGCTGAATCTGCTAATGCAGACCCCTGCCCTACCTCTGGACTTCCTGTTCTGTGAAATAGTAAATGCCACAATTATTTAAGCGAGTCTGAGAGAGTTTCTGTTACCTGAGGGGAAAGCATTCTGACACAGCTGTTTAATAATTGATGAACATTTGTTATTATCAGCATTGTGCCAAGCAATAAGGGGAAATACACAACAGAGCACATGGTGTACACAGTCTCTATTCTTCAGAGTTCTCAAATGTTTATTGTGTAGGTGAGGTAACAACAAAGAAAAGCACAAAGTCGTAAGTGTTAAATTGTGTTGGGAGATAGTCCATGGCAGGAGTTAAACAACTCTTCCCATAAAGGATCACATAGAAAATATTTTGGTCTTTGCCGGCCACAAAGTCTCTTCTGTGACTACTCAGCTCTGCCGTTGTAGCACATAGATGATAATGAATGAACATGGTTATGTTACAATAAAACTTTATTTAAAAGAACAGATGGCTGTCCAGTTTTGACCTGTGGCCTGTAGTTTGCTGACCCGTGCTCTAGCAGTTTATAGAAAAAAACACATCTATAGGTATTGGGGTCATGGTAGGATTCCTGGAGGATGTGGGTACTGGACAGACAGAGTGGACATGGGTCAGCCACACCTCTGCATGTATGCCTTTAAAGGCCATTCCACTGTCTGATGTGATTGCAGAAAAGAAAAAGCCAGAGTGTGTATCATAACCATGCCTGACAGTCTCCCTGAAAATTAAACCAATTTTGCAGTCCCTCTTCCCCGGCTCCCCAGTGATCAGCCAAGAGAAGATCAAATATCAGGGGGCCGCACACAGAAAAATTCCCTGGTAGAAGGGCCAAAGGTAGGCCTAGGCGTGTGGAAGCACACAGCAGGCAGTCCTAGGAGTGCAGACATGAGACTCTTCAAATCAGAGTGTTGAGATGACAGTACACTGTGGATCACACATGAGGTGAGCTCTGGACTTTCCCAAAGTTAGAAGGCTCCTGAGACTCACCTCCGAGGGATAGCATCTTAGGGTCTGGCTGAGAGAGTTGCCTCCTAAGGGGGACCTTGAGGACGGGTAGGATTTGAGTAAGAGACAGGTAAGCATGAGCAGGTGGGAATAATTCTATGAGCAGTGACTTGGAGGGGACCCACTAGAGTGTGAGGAGAAGCTCATGGATGATACCCCCCAGGCTGTTCTGTCCCCCTAGACACCTTGAGATGGGAGCCTGAAGTTTCATTTGAGCAAGTATCTAGGACAATAACACCCATCAGTATTGACTTGTAGACAGAGCTATTAAATCTGAAGTACATCGATGGGGTTTATAGGGCTTATGGATGGGGTAAGTGGGAGCAACCATCTACCTTTTCTAAAAGTGGAGCAAGAAATGTGATCAGAACATCACAAGCGGGAGACAGGGAATAGAAGAAAAAGGCCCAGAGAGAGAGAGAGAGGGAAGGTGGCTGGTTCTCTAGAACTGAGTGCCAGGCTATCCTGAGAGTCCACTCACACTTCAAGGAGCAGGGAGGGTAGGTCACATTGCGAAGAGGAGTTTAGAGGAGGTTGGAGTTTCCAGGGGGAGGGATAACCTTTCTGAGACAGCATCATTCCGAACGTGAGACCATGCATGCTCCCCACCATCGAAGCCTACAATTTAGGGACTTTAAAAATATTCCACTCGTGTTTTCTTACTTCGATGTGTAAACACGAGACAATCTAGTTGGAGAGAGGAGAAAAAGAAAACAAACTGCTGTGTAATATCCTTTTGAAAAGAAATACGTATTTCGAAAAAGGGCTGAAACAACTTGTGGAGGCTTTAGAAGGGTGTTTTCTTATTTTTAAAAGCTCAAGGGTCTTTGGTGAAATCAACGTTGTTTTCTCAGGCTCTGAAACAGATGAACCAATGGTGGCTCAGAGAGACAAAGGAAACCACAAAAATAGCTTTCTAACAATTGTCCCCAAACATATCTGTGGAGGGCTGGTCGGTGCCAATTCTCCTTCCCTAATCACAGCTCAGGCCCGTGGCAGCCTGCTAGCTAGCCAGCCTGATGTTCCCTCCAGATACTGGATTTGCTCTCCTCCTCCCACTGGCTTCCCTGAAGCTTTCATCTGCTGTAACATCCCCACTCTGCTGCCGCCACTGCCGGCGTTTCAGGCGAACCTTGCATCTGGTTTCTCTTTGCTTTTTTCCTTTTGTCTTTGTTTACTTTCACTGAGGAGATGGTTGTTGTTATCATCTCCCTTTTGTTTTCTTTATGTTTCGCGGTTGTTTTTATCTGTTTAACTGTTCTCTCTGTCCACTTACCTTCATTCTGCTGGACCACCTGTGTCCTGGTTCCAATAGGGCCACTGGGCTTTAGTCTCAGCGGCTTCTTCAACCGCGACTGGCCGGGGCCCTCAGAGTTGTGCGGCTTCCATTTCTCACTGCGGAAGGTTTTTTGTTTTGTCTTGTTTTGTTTTTTTTTTCTCTCTCTTAAATATTTGTATTTCTCCATGCAAGGATATTGAGTATTTATAAACTTTTCAGGAGAGCTTACTTTCCAAATGTAATAGAGAATAGCTTCTGAATATCTTGGGCGGCCTGCTGAGATATATTATCTGTGAAATTCCTGCTCTAATGATGGACAGATTCTGAGCAGCTCTGCATTTCCAAACCCGGCTGCTCCCTGCTTCTCAAGCTGTCTGTCACCCTCTGCAGAATGAAAATTAAACAAGAAGCACTTCATCTGTGTAACACCTTTCTCCCTCAGACCTTCTTTAAACTTAATCAAGAAGTAACACGAAAGATCAAAACAGGGAGGAAATAAAAATTCTCAACTATGTCACAAACAATTCTTCATTAAGTTATTAAGATATTGCAGTTCTGTGATACAGATGAACACTTATTGCTCTTAATTCTTGTTACTAGCCCTCTAAATTTTTGCTGTTCGCGATGTGTTCCCGGGACCAGCGGCATCAGTGTCCCCTGGAGACTGGTTAGAAATGCAGATTCGGACCCCACTCTAGAGCTCCTGAATTGGAGTCTGCATTTAAAAAAAAATCTCTGGGTGATTTCTGTGCACATTAAAATTTGAGAATAGAATTTAATTACCTTTAGAAAGATTAATGGGAGCATTACATCAAGTAAAAATCAACAAAAAGTACTCGAACAATAGCATCATATAGCTTGAAGACCATGATGGTCAAAACATCTAGTTTTAGCCTCTACTCACAGGTAAGTCATGGAGCCCACTTGGCCTCAATTTGGATGTTCACGCAAGGATTATTTTGGGTAAAGAGTAAGTGAAACAAATGGGTGAATGCACTTTGTGAAGCACCATGAAATGTTAGCTATTGAGTTTACACACTGCTTCATTTTAATTGTTTTTCCTTTGCCAGAGCCAGCCTAATGAGGCAGCAAAGCAATCAGGATGCATCAGGTCAGGAAATATCGTAACATCTCATGCATAAACAGTGACAACAACAGCTCCTATTTTAGAGGACACTTGCTAGTTTTTTGACCAGCATCTGAAGGGCCTTCCTACAATTGGGAACTTCCCCCCACATATATGGGTCTTGGTGGGAAGCAGGGCTGCCTCAAAGAAGGAAAGCCTAAAAGGCGGACTTTTGCTTCTCCCTGCTCGGTTGTACTTTTTACCTCCACCTGCTGGCCCCAGGGCACTGGCACATACCGCTGGCTCAAATGAGGTCACCCTTCTGCCCAGGACTTTGAATCTGGGACACATGATGCAGAGATATACATGGATAATGGAGGATTTTTTTTTTTTTTTTTAGCAGCAGCTGCAGTGGTGGCACCTACAGTGGCAGAATTTGCTATTCAGGGGTGGTAACAACACCAGGTATATGGCTATCCAGCTATAGCATTGGTTGTTCGTGATTTGAACTCAAGTCCTGGCTTCCTAGCTGCTGCCCATTTTCTGGACATTTCCTATAATTCTCTGAGATGCCCAATATCCTCTTGGTAAACAGCTTTTCTGCTAAAATAACCCAGAGTTGGTTTCTGTCAAATGCTACCCAGAAGCCTGAGTGATAACCTTACTGGCTTGCTCTGAGAAATGGGGAGACAGTGCATGGTGGGTGGTACTTAGAAATATCCCATTAGTGATGGCAAAAACAAGCAGTGCCTCTACTTTTGTTTCAACTTGTTTAAGCCCCATTCTTTGATTTTTAAATTACAAGCTCCGGCTTCTGCTAATTCATGGACAGCTGGTCATCTTTATATTTTTATAGAGAGGAGCCCTGCCCCTTTGCATGCCCTTAGTCAGAGGCCAGCTGTATGTCCTGGTCCCCTAAAGTGCTAAGATACATCCCACTCTTCTTATCAGCAAAACCAAGGACGACAAGTTCCCAGACTTCTCCCAGCATTTCATTCAATTTGCCCATGAGCGATCTACTCCAAAGCTGTTTTGGACTATCTCTCAACTTTTTTTCTTGACTTGCCAAGAGGTGAGTTGCCAGATTCCCTCTATTGACTCAAGAAATTGAACATTAAAACAACAGATTTCATCAAGACCATAGTTTCTTGCTGTGGTCAAAGCTAACTTGAGAGATCTTACTAGGAATCTAGTAGATAAATTATGTGATTAATGTATTCCTTAGCCCTTGTCAGACCCTGTCACCAACAGCCTTATTTCCCCTGCTTTATGTATTTCCTTCCAGGGGCATATGCTGGTGATTACCAATCTTTGGAGAGTTGAAATACCTTGTCATTATTTCTTTGATTCCAAGACATGCTTCCTTCTAGAAAAAAAATCACTGTATGGCATTTATTTATTTTCAAAATGAAAGCAAATGAAAATTAACTTTGTGTTGAAATCTTCTGAGAATCAGATTTTCTCTTGAAATGGTGATATCTTGACATTGAGAAACATCACCTTAGAAACTCCAAATTATACGAAAGAAACAGCTGCTTTGGTTCATCATTTGTTTCTTATTTGTACATGTGCAATTTTATGCAAAGACATTTATTTAATCCTTGACTTTTTTTCCTCAGTCCAACCTATACCTGGTTGAAGGAGAACATAAAAAGCTGTGATCTTTCTGCACCCTGGTGTTTGCTGGCTTTCATTTGCCTTTCCTTTTTCCTCTCCTTTTTCCTCCCCTCCCCTCCCCTCCCCTCCCCCCTCCCCTCTCCTTCTCTTCCCTTCTCCTCTCATTTCTTTCTTTTATAATCCTGTGACCCAACTTTCTTTCGAAAAATTGAAAAATGTCACTCTAACACCTCCCAGTTTTTGCTGCTTCTTTTTCTTTGCTCTTTCATGAAAAAATTTAGCTTTAAAACAATCAGTGCCCTAGAGAAACTCCTGAACACGTGCACCGGGAAACCTGTACCTGACAGTATTGTTGGTCATAGCAAAAGACTGGAAACGTCAATGTCCCTTGATAGGAGAATGGACACAACATTGAAATATAGTATTCACAATATGGAGTATTATACAATAGTGAATATGAATGAAAATACAACTACCTACAATAACATGGAGAAATCTTAGAGCCATGGCAGTGGGTGAGAAAAAGCAGGTTTGCAGAGGATCACATGCCCTATAATTTTTTTTTTTTGTAAAGTTTAAAACCTAAAAGAACCCAAGCAAAAACTAAATCATATGTTGCTTGTGGGTAGCATGGAGATTTCTAGTGCTCACCCCTATCCTGTTCTCCTTTCCTCCTGGGCAGATGGAAGGATTCCCCTTGCTCAAGAGCGAGAGGGAAAGAGTGAGGCCATGTGACTAGTTTTGCCAATGGGCTGTGAGCATTTGATTGCTGCTGAGGTGATCTCGGAGAAGCCTCAGATTAAGATGGCGACACCATAAAATCAAAACATCTTGGCCTGCGAAGTTGCCACATGGAGACAGTTGTCCTGGAGAGTCAACTGGGCCTGCAGTAGATTTTGCTTGAGCAACAAACAAATCTTTGATGATGAGTTTAGCAGTTGAGATCTTAAAGTGCCTGGTTACTGCCCATGACCTAGTCTGCCCTGGCCAGTGCGGATGCACACAAAAGCTGTGTGAAAGGTGAGGAAGATAATGATCAATCTACAGTTCAGAATATGGCAACTCCCAGAGGAAGGCAAGTGGATTGGGAACAGAAAAGAGCACATATGGAGATGTAAGAGTGAAGGTGATGTTCTGGTTTTTAAATCGGGTGATGGTTTTATATGTCTTCATTTTTTAATTAGGCTCTGTAATTTCCACACATTACTGTAAGTACCAAATATTACATAATAGAAAAGTGTAAAACACTTTAAATAGTTTAAAAATTAAACAGCCTTAGAGACAGACTCTATGTGGCAGGTAAATGAATAATCACTATAAAATTCTCTCAATTTGCCACATGTTTGAAAATTTTCATACTAAAATGTTGGATAGAAACCCTGAAGGACTAACAGCTACATTAAGAACTTTTATAAAAAGCTTACCTATAATTCAACCACCCCAACACAACAACTATTTTGATTTGTTGAGCCCTTATCTCTATGAATACAATGTTCCATAGATGTGGTCATTCATAGTACAAGTAGTATTTTATGGTTTGCCTTTTTCCTTTAATAATTTACTATCAACACTTCACCAGAATTCATGTTTCTTTGGTGAGTACATTCATGTTTGGGGAATTCCTTCTACTCCATGCAAATGCGGGTATCCCCTTCAAAGCTCAGTCACACTCCAAAAGCCAAAGACAATTTTCAACTTGGTAGTAAGAATAATCGGAGTTCTAACACACGCCGCTCCTTCTAAAGTTTCCTTAGGAGATGCTGTGTCTGTCTTCCACCTACTATTTTTCTAGAGATAAAGGGATGCTGTTTGAGTTTAAGGCAAGTGGGAGAAGTAATAGCATTTCCCCAATCATTGTTGTGTGCTTACTATGTGTTAGGCACTTGCTGGGGAGATCTGTTACCTCTTCTTAATCCTTAATCCTTTAGCCTCTCAGTTCTTTTTATTTCACCAGCTCCTTAAAAATGGCCCTGAATAAAAGTCTCAGCAGGTATAAACTTACAAATTTAAAAAACATATATTTAGAAGCATACATCATTTATTTTTTTCCTTGTTATAAAAAGTATTCATGTTCATGGTAGACAATTTAGGAAATACATAGAAATAAAATCCACCTACCTTTCCGCCACCCAGAACTAGACCGCTGCTAATATTTTAGTCTTTTAAAGAAACATTCACATTTTAACAGTCTCTCTGCCCGAAGGCAAAGTATTAAAAAAAAAAACTATTCTACTTGTTCAATTTCTACCGTATGCCTGTACTTCCATAGCCCAGATGAAATTAACACCAGCACCCAATGGCCCATTGCTTTTCATCCACGCGGTAGCTGTAACAAGAAGTCTTCCCAGTCATCATTAAGATATGATTTAGTACGTCGTCAAGTATATAAAGGGCTCCTCCACTCAGAATAGCAAACAGCTGTTCTCCATCTCCTGCAAGCCTGGAGCCAGAGGAAGGAGACTAAGTGACTGGAGCTTTAGGCAACTTCGAGTCCTACATGGGGAGGGCAGGCAGTTGCTGGAGGGTCCTGGCCTAAACCCCCTCCCAGTGTCACCTGAACTGTCCATTTACCTGAGGCTTGGATACTTTGGCTTGAAACTATAGACCAATTTCTCTCTCTCTCTCTCCCTCTTTCTTTTTCAGGACAGCATGATTGGGAGGGCCAGAGCTTGTCTAGTTCTATGTAAGTTTTTAAAAGTAGCCCATATTCTCATCTGAAGGGATTAAGTGTGATCTTAAGAGGGATGGATATTGTGACCTCTGGGGGTTCTGTCCACAGATCTGACTTTGCCATTTCTGCCCTCAGCTTCTTTTCCCAGCATTTAATTATCCTCTGTTCAACTTCTGCCATCTTGGCCGCCATCTTGCCTACCAGTCCTCGCCATCTCTGTGGCTTGGAGCAGTGTATGTGTGTTTAGTCCATCAACCTTTGGAAATGCCTGCCATGTGCTCTACTTGGTTCCTGGGGTTTGGGATGGTAGCCGATAGCATAAAAATCACAGAGCAGGGCACTCTGAGGTGGTCCTAGTAGCCCTCTCAATATTACCGATGAAGAAGCCAAGGCCAGAGAGGGCACATCACTAGCCCAAAGTCACTGTAAAAGAGAAACATAAGAAAAGTTGCTGCCCTAAAGGATTTTGCCATCTGAATTCATATTACGCGTATCTCAGTAGGTCATACCACATACTCATTCGGAGCTAAAAGATTTTAGAAGACAATGAGGAAATATAATTAGGAACTTCATGTAAATAGAGGCCCAAACCATCAAAAACCCAAGCTAAAATAACTGTGATGAGAAGGAAGTTCATGTAAGGGGCACACATGTGCTATCAGTACCCCATTCGTACCCTTCTCACTGAGCATTCCACCACTTTCTACCACAAGTACCTGCAACTCAGGGCCTGAAGACTTTCTTAACCTACTTGAATGGCAGGTTGGAAATTCCTGGCGGTCTCCTGCTCAGGAGCATTCCTCTGCCAATGACAGATGGGAATTGGATGATGAATACCTGACTCCCTCACCCCTACGGTAGGTGACTAAGGTGTGTTTTACAGTTGCCTCGAATTCCCCTGGGGATTGAGGCCCCAGTTGTTACCCAGTGGCCCCCTGTGGTAACATACGTATCCATAGTCCCTTCATTGGCTTCTTTCCCTTCCCTGTCTTACTTCCCCACTCCCTGTCGGTGTTTACTGGGATCACCTCCCAAATAAACTCTGTATGCTTGACTCCTTCCAGGCCAGGCTCTTAGGAAACCCTAACTAACTCAAGAGGTATCACCACCTGCACGCCTCACTGAATGTTTGCCTGAGACTGTGCCATTCTACAGCGAGTGATAGAGTTCAGATGTGAATCCAGTGCTCTCTGACTCTAAATCTGATGCTCTTCCATGTTCTCTTGCTGTAGCCCAGAACTTACAAATATGTCCATTAACCATGACCCTGGACTTGGGGGTGCCTACTGCTGGCAGTGGCATTCTTCACTCTGTCATCAGCCCATAAACACCGTTCCCCTCCCCCTTCCCAAACAAGTCCCCTCAGTGTGACCCTGCACCCCCTTTCCACATGTATTGCTCCAGTCTGCCCTTTGGGGCTCATTTTCCTCTTTGTTTCACTTAAACCTCATTGATCATGTGTGCAAATATTCCATAGCAAGAAATGAGGAGAGATGAAGGTGAGGGGTCCCAAGCTCTCCTCAGGAGGGACCCCAGTCATTAGTCAGCTTTTGGTTGCCTCCAAACATGCCTGTGGTGTGACTGTTGGTGTATGGTGGGTTAGGCTTGGCTGTGCTGGTCAGGGAATGGGGTCAGTGACCGCACCTTGGCTGACCCAGCTCTCCATATGTCTCTCCTGCAGTCTCATCTGCCTTGTTTTGTGGAAGTGTCGCCAGAATCTCATTTCCTCACAAGTTCGTTGAGAACAGAGGCTGAGTCTACTTCACCAAAGAATCAGGAACATTCCCTTAGCAACAACAGACATCTACTGAATGAACGATATGGCTATTTTTCTAGAACCAAGCTTCACGAGCATGTGCTTTATTAGGAATAAACTTTAGTTCACTATTAAATATTTTTTGACATTTTATAAACATGTTCAAACTAACAGAAGAGTATAATGAATACTTTTTAATATAATGAATAGTGTAATGATTGCCCCATACCCATTGTCTAGACTTAACAAATAGTATTTGCCGTATTTGATGTAGCTCCCAAAACTCAGGTTCCTTATCTGCTCTGATTGCAACAATGATCCTGTCTTGTACAGAGACATCTTGTCTAGCACTTCACAGAGTTTGCGTACATAGGAGCTAAGCCTCGGTACCTCCAAAGTTGACTATTCACCCAATCCTGCATAATTACTGAGGGCATACTATGTGTCAAGCCATATGGAGGGCACCTGATGACCTCATCCTTTTAGATGATCATAGTCTCCACCCTCGAGACACTCACCTCCAGCCTACAGTGGGAACAGACAAGAAAATAGATGATTGGATTATGATGTGCTAAGGCCAATGCTCCATTCTATAGACGGACAGACTGAGAACCTGAGAGGTCTGCTGTCTCATCTCTAGTGAACTTTACAAACTCAAGGTTGGAAAACTATGGCGGGCCCGGGTCCTGAGTTCCAGCTTTGTTGTGACTTAGCTGTGGAGCCCAACTCCAGACCACAGTTTTCTCATCTGTAAATTAAGGGGTCAGGCTAAAATATTTCAAAGGCCCCCTTCAGCTCCAAGTTGCTGGTGAAGTATTTAACCGGCCTCCTGCCTTCCGCTTATTTGCCGGTAACCTCTCCTTCAAGCCGGGACCTGTAGGAATTTCCAGCTCTGCCTGGATTCTGTGGTGGGTTCTGTCTAATTCCACTCCCTAGCAACCAATGCCAGGGATAATTCTCTCAGTCAGGAATTCCTCTTGTGGAGCTAATTCATGTCTCCATTGCTGCAGTTTCCATTAATTTCCTCTGACCTGTCCTTGGGGGAAGCTCATGATTACTGATAATTCCAGTTAATCCTGTAACTAGAAAAAGGAAACTAACCATCTAATAGGCAGAATGAGGGAACAATTTGGCACACTATGAGCCAAATAGAAACTTAAAATATTCCGGAACATTCTCTGGGAGGCCACAGCCATTAACGCCTGAGAGCCAGCTACTGCGAGGCCTTGTCTCCTAGCAGTGGGCACACTTCTGAGCCGAGCTAGGAGCAGGCAACAGCGTCAGCAGCCCACTCTTTTTCCCTCTCTGCATGTTTGTGGCATAATCATTTTACTCGCTAAGGCAGAACAGCTCCAACCCTGGAAAGGGTTTTCTGACATCTTGCTGAGCAGCTGGCCTTCCCCTATTCAGAAGATGTCATGGTTTATTAATTCTTTGCAGAAGCAATAAGAACTAGGTATTGACTTAATTTGGGGCCAATTTACTGTTATGGTAGAAAAATTGGCTCTGTCTCCTTTTATTCAATGCAAGGGCCTATAGTTCTTAACCCCTCCTGTGCAGGGCTCTCCCCCACCGTTAACTGTGTAACTTCGGGCCAATTATTTAACCTCTCTGAGCCTCAGTTTCCTCTGTATAAAATGGGAATGACCATAGTATATATTTAATAGGATTCTTTTAAGTGAATATTAGGTTACTGGGTTCTTTTAGGATCTCTCTGACCAAAGGCTTTACACTGACACACTATTTTTAAAAATCTATAAATTTCACAAAAAATGATTAGCTTCTCATGAATAAGTGGAAGCCATGACAACCCTAAGTCCACATTCCTGTGCGGAATAAGTGTCTGGAGCTGAGTAGGAGTGACTCCCTTTAAAAAAGATGTCCATACCTGCCCAGGTCTCTGGGCCCTCCCGTCCCATCCTACATGAGGTCAGGCCTTTCTTTATGTCGTGTCTGGCCCTGAGGACTTGACCTTGTGGTTTGGGTTCCTCTGTTTCCTCAGGCTGGGCTGGGCACAGATCCACATAACTAAGTTCTCTTCAACCCTAAAGGCTGCTGAGAAGTGTCATGTGAGTGCTCGCCTGCCCAGAGAACCTAAGGAGCAGTGGTTCTCAACCCAGAGTGACTTGCCACCCATGACACACACATTGGGCATGCCTGGAGACATTCTTGGTTGTCACTGGAATGGGAGTGGGGGTGTCACTAGCCTCTAGTGGGTGGAAGCCAAGGATGCTGCTAGACATCCTACAATGCGCAGCTCAGAATTATCCCTCAATGAAGAATTGTCAGTACAAATTTTCAGTAGCGCTGAGGTTCAGAAAACCTGCCCTAAAGCCTCTTTTAAGTTTAAGAGTCTGAGTCTAAGATGGATTTGAGTATCACCAGAAACACTGAAATATCATCTGTAATCCTCGTCACGGCCTGAGCCCAGAGGCTCACATAAAATGTGGATGAACGGAGAATGTCACCTGGAAGGGACCTTAAAGATCATCTAAGCAAATCCTTCAGTTGTACTGACGAGGAAACTGAGGCTCAGAAGAGAAAATGTCTTGCTAAGATTACAATTAGCTCAACTAACGGGGTCTGGTACCTTATTCCCAAGGGGCTGAAATGTAGGCAATCAGATGCAATCCAGGTGAGATGTAGGCATCATTCCATGGGAATTCAGGGTCACCTCCACTGGCTTCTCCATCTGTAACAGAAAGTGGAGGAGGCACAGGCCTAGGGAATTTCTAGGTCGGCTATAACACAGTCTAGGGCAGTGGTTCTCAATCTCCAGCAGGTGTCAACATCCCTTGGGGGAGTTGTTAAAACATGAACAGCCGGGGGTTTCCAATCTATTAGGTCTGGGGCAGGGCCTGAGACTCTGAATTTCTAGCAAGTTCCTGGGTGATGCTGATGCTGCTGGTCCGGGGACCACACTTTGAGAACCATTTCTCTGGGATGATGGGTAAATTTGAGAGATACCTATCACTGGGAAGGGTATGAAATACTGCTTCAGACTGGGCAGCTGCAAATTAGTTGGGGAATGTCAGAAGACCCTAACCCTACAATACTCCTTGCATTTTGGCCTAGAGTGGGTCTGTGTCCCCAAACTTGGTATAGTGAGATCCAAACTTTACTTCTGGGATGGACTCTATGCCTTATGGGTACAGTCATCATATCTTTATCTTCTAGACTGAGTCATACTTGAGCATGAAAAGAGGCAGTGTTAATAATTATGTAGGGACAAAAAGTATATCTTGGGCCTGACCATGGCAAATTGAGCCATGGGAGGTCGGCTGGGCAGCTGGGCCTCTGCAAAAATTACTGGGCCCACATGAAGGCTTAAATCTCCCTCAAAAGCCTTTTGATGTGGCCAAGTTGTTTCCACTGGCATCAGAGGAAGGGAGGGGTCAATGCTGGTGACCCCAGAGGTTTTCAGGGAAGCTTCTAAAATATGCAGAGTAGAAGCCAGCAGTGTCTTGCCCGTGCTGCCATGCAACCCAGTGGTAGGTTGGTCAGCACCTTGGAGGCCCACTGGGGCCACTGCTTCATGCCCTGGGAAAGCTGTGCCACCAGAGCCAGCCTTATCTCCAGGGTCTTGTCCTGCATGTTCCAGTAGTCAGGGCTAGAAGGGCCATGGGGATCCCTGCAGGGAGGATGTGGGTGCCTTCTCAAAGTGTGAAAGAAGAATCTTAGGCCCTGAAAGGGGCAGGAATGTGCTCCAAGTCACCAGTTGGTCAGTAGAGGGATCTGAACCAGGTATTCCAGGTCAGAGATCTTTCCATTTATGTCGACATAGAGATATATTGAATTTGGGCAGGTATGTAAATTCAAAGAGACACTCATGTATCAGCTCAGTACAGGTATCTCTTATTCCTCATCCAAATACAGAAAACTGGGCATGATGTCTAGTTGAAAATTTGAAGCCCCTTATTCAGCAAGGACCTATGTGTCATAGTTGGGTGCCCATCTTCCTCTGCCTTGGATTTATATTTCCTTCAGATTGGTAATGTTTCAGGTCTTCTTTATGTTGCTTTTTACCTCCTTCGTTCTGCATAGTGAGACGGAGAGAGCAAGGAGGCCAGGGGACTCATACAGGCCCACCCCGTACTTTCTGGAAAGGCCATGTGTTCTGGACCCAGACTAGGCTCACAGTAGGAACGCCAGGCATTCTACACAGGTCACCAACATGGACAGGCCAGAGTTGGGGCAGGAGACATTAGGCTGAGCTCTAGGCCCAGTCAGCACATGATGGGAGCTGGGGGGACTCTGGGATCAGACCTGGGCAAGAGGGGGTTTGCATCACAGGACCACACAGCTGGAGGGAAGCTTTGGAATCCTATAGGCCAACCTCTTGTGCGGATGGGGAATCTGAGGCCCAGAGAGGGTAAGGGATTTACGCAAAGTCACAGAGAGAGTTACACAGCCAAGCCTGCTGTCCTCTCCTGACTTCTGGCCCACGGCTCTTTTCAACCACATTGCCTTGGCCAGGAAAGAATATGGGGTGGGTCTTTAGGTCTTCCACACATTCTAGAGGTAGAAGGTGTAAAGAACATACATGCCTATGTTTTAAGCTGTGTAGTGTCATCAGAGAGAGTGATTTATCACTCTCTGTGTCACCACAAGATGGTGCGGTGCCTGCCACATGCAAGGCGGTCGGTGTTAATTGAACCCTGTAACAACGATGCTTTGGAAAGATTTGTCTAAATTGAGTTTTTATAATCTTAATCTACCTTATTATGTACCTGAGAGCAAGGAAAAGAACAGAAATAGGGGTCTCGTGTGCCCTAAATGTGAATCTTCTTAAAAAAAACCAAACATTTTATTTTATGCGTTATGCAAGTAATGCATATTTATTGTAGAAAAAAACAAGCCAAAAAAATTAACATTTCAACAATAATGTGATGGAACCATGGACCTAAGGAGAAGATGCTCCAGGCTGGAATATTACGGAACACTCAGCTCTCTTCCTGTAGCACCAGACCTCACTTTTGTGTTCTGATCCCCATTCTCCATATCCTTGGTATTATCATCTTTGAAGGAAGGAGCCCCATAAACAGACCAGGTCCCAGCATTTAATCTTGTTTTCTCAGTAAGTACAGCTCAGGATAGGGCTGCAGTGTGCCAGTTGTGTAGCTCAAACGTATGTTCCCATTTTCCGGAAGAGCCAAACCAACGTTTTATGGAAGACCACTCACGCCTGGCGTGCTCACAGACATCATCTAACTTGATCTTTACCAGCCCTCCCCACCAAATGGAATCTAGAGCTTAAAGGAATGAAGCAAGTTGGCTGGAAGTGGAGTGTGCACCCAAGCCGTCTCAGATACTGGCAGTCACTGCCAGGGATTTGTCTTACATCAAGGGCACTGGAGCCACAGAAGTCAGAGCGACTTCCATACATTCATTACATACTGTCTTACATATTGTCACATAAGGCCGTTAATAAACAGTCCTGAAATGAGAAAACAAAACATCACCCAACACTCACAAGCTGTAGGTATACATTCTATGTCGTGCCGGCTGTCCCAACATGTGACGAGAGCCTGACAAAAGTGGGCCAGAGGACTGGATTTAGGTTTCTGGTGGTGTGACCTACGACAGGCCACTTTACCTTTCCTCAGCTGAGCTCTCCCTCTGCAACATGGGGCAATAACCTGGTTTCACGCATCTGTTTTCTGGGACGTGGTGGGACCTGAGGTCATAAGAGCTGAAGACACTGTGGAGGGAAAAATGCCACCTAAGAGTATTTTCTTTACTTGTGAGCAAAATCTGACTTAGCTCATGTTGTTCTAGGATCGACTACTTTTTCTTTCTTTCCTTCCTTCATCTCCTGTATCTTACTTCATTTCTCCCCCCAGTGCAGGCATCACTGCCTTCTCGGGGCCCCCCCCATGCAGCTCCCCAACTGCCAATGTTCACTTCTGTGGAAAATGATAGGTGACAAGTTGCTCCCTGAGATACTCACCATCAGATAAGCCAGAGGGAAAGGGAGTTCTTGTGGAAGAGAAACAGACTGTACTTTGGAAATTAAATACTCCTTAGAGGAGAGAAGGAAACTTAAGATTCCAGCCACGAGTTTCCGAGGAAGGCTCACCAGAGAGACTGCACCATTCTTGGGGCAAGGGCTGGAAGGATGGAAGCTTTGCTCCTGACATCTGGCACTGTCATCCGGGGCTGGGGTCTGGGCTCTGTGTCCATTCCTAACCAACATAGGCAACAGGGTCGAGTCCTCCTTCCCTTCCCTCCCTGTGGGTGCCCAGCCTCTTCCATTCACTCAATGGAGTACCTTGTGCTTTCCAACTTAGGGTCTTGGTGTTTACTGACAGTGGGGTTGTGAGAGGCAGTGTTATATTACAGCTGGTCCCAATGTGGAGAAACTGAGACACAAAAGGGTGAGCAGTTGTGCAATGCCACTCTAAACAAAGCTGTGAATGTGCTCTTCCTTGCCCACCCTGCATGTGCACACACACACAAACACACGTGCCCGCGTGCATGCTCACGTGCACACGTGCGCACACATGCGCGCGTGCGCGCGCACACACACACACACACACACAGAGTTTTACAGCTCTCTAAAATTTATGAGGAAAGTCAAATACCCAAGATCTCTTAATTAAGCAGCCTTCCCCTAGGAGAAAGGAAACGGCTTCCATATTCTTAGCACCGACATTGGATTGCATGATTTACTACCACAGGCCTGTGTTTCTCCCCAAATCAACTCCTCTACAGTACAAACATCTATCACTTTGAAGCCTGTTCAAATGCCACCTTCCCCTTCTCCTCCTCCTTTCCTGGTGCTCTTTAGGCCACAGCATTTCCTCTGATCTTCCCCCTTAGCCCAGAGGTTCAGGGTCAGACCAGAGCCCTGAACACACACTCTACTGTAGCTGGCTCAGGGAGTGAGGGGAAGCCCCAAGCCCAAGGCTGGCACCAATGGGCTTCTCTCACTTGAGTAGGAGTAGGGGGACTGGTGCCTGGTCCTTCCTCACAACCTCCTGTGGCTGCTGATGGCTGCCATGAAGATATATGGGTTTAATCAGGCCCCTGACAGGTAGAGACTCTAACAACGAGGACAGTTTGTTCTCCCAAACTGTTGAGTATCTAAGCCCAATGTTTACTTTGGAATTGAATGAATAACATTGTTCTGGGAAAGGAAATTAAAAAAAGCAGGCTTGTAATTTACAGTAGAGAGGAGAACAGATCTGGAGGTCTTGCCCCCCCCCCCCCACGCCCCCAGGCCCGGGTCCCCCTCCCGCAAACCCTCGCTCTGTCTTTTTGCTGTTTTAAACTTCTAAACACACCACAACCAACCGGCTCATCTTCTTGGCCCTGCCAGGAAAGGTCTCAACGCTGCCAGGCTCCCTAGAGCTGCCAAGAGAAATCATTGCTTCAAGGCAAAGGGTTTTTTTTCTCCCCTTTTAAAAATCAAAACCAAATGCCTCTGAAATTCCAAATTCTGTGAGACCTATTTAAAATGTAGAATGAAGGGCAACGTTGGGGGATGGGCCAGAAGTTCATCTGCCCCCATCCCTAACTCTCATTAGAAACAAGGGGGTGGGGTAGGAAAAGCCTGCCAACCCCCGCCCCAACCCTCCCCACAAGCCAAACCTTGAAAAGCACACCCCTTTCCTAGGGTTGAGGACTCCCTTCACTGAGGAAGGCCCATTTATTTTTAAATTATTGGGGTAGGAGTGAGGGATGGTTCCTTTGGACCCTAGAAAACTCCCATAGACTTTCTTTCTTTGAAGAGAGACCATCCAGGCTCCTCTTGTCTCTGCTGAGGCTGGGGCAGTGGTTGACAGCAGGGGACATCCTGGTCAGCCAGAGGGTGCTCGAGACCAGTCTGTTTTCATCAAACAGAAGTCTTATTTCCATAGAGATCTCCTCTTTAGACCAGATCACAGCCCCCAAAATTCCAAAAGCGCTTCACCCACCTCTCTCTCTGGAGTTGCCCCCCAAATGTAAGACGTGAGAAATGGGCCCGTGCACTCAGGCTACTGAGCTGGGGGAGGAGTCTTCCAGAACTACTTCCCACCCCTGGGTCTGGCCCTAGTTGGAGCGGGCCCCTCAAACTCCTGGCCTGGCCTCGGGCAAGGACACCTACCTCTCTGGTCCTCCTCTAGAAACCGGGCCTCACTGTCCGCCTGCCCACCGACCTACCTCGGATTAGCTAATTGATGCGGGGAGACCACTTTGAACATTTCAAGGCCTGGTCAGGGGCCAAGTCTCATTACTTAGCTTCAAAGTCAGAAACTCCATAAAAAGTTCATTGGTGGAGCTGATTGTTCCAGATTGTCCCAACGGAACTGAATCCACCACGGCACCCCAGGCCTCATGTTTTAATGTGGGGCGAGAACACGTGTGTGGTACTCGGCCGCGGGGTTGGGGAGCCCCAGATCCAGTTTGCATTTTCTTTTCTCCTTTCAAACACTTAAAAATTACAAAAGAACTATAACCACATTACGTAAAATTTGGAAACCAGAGACGAGAAAAAGAAAATAGTCCAGAAGCTCATACCTTAATACAACAATAATATTTCTTTCTAGGCATTTTTCCTATGTACAATTTTTATATACTACCAATCAGCATATGTATACAAAAAATGGCCCGTTTTTTGCCTTTTTTCCCCTAAGCATTTCCCCACCTCTTCAAAACTAGTATTTTAAGCAGCTCTGCACTGGAAACGTGGAATAATTATTACACATTTAGATCGTTGATAGTTTTACATTTTTATAAATAACATGAACATATTCATATTTCCCCATGATTGGTTCTTGAATTTTCTTTTTTACAGAAGTAATTTTTTTTTTTTTTGATTATAAAAGTCACTCATTTATTTATTTTCTTAATGTGTGGAAAACCCAGGAAAGTATAAAGAAGTTAATAAAAATCACCCACAATTGTTTTGCCCAGAAAGAATCATTGTTAACCTTTGGGTGTATTTCTTTTATATATATATATATATATATATATATATATATATATATATATATATATATATATATATATATATAAAAGGATCATGCTGCCCAGAAACAGGATCATGCTGCACAGAAGTTTTGTAGGTCCCTAGGGCTGGGAGAATAAAATTGGCACAGGAAATATTATTTCCAGGAGAGATTCAACGTGTGATATGTGTAGATTTGAAACTGGAGAACATTTTCATTTAGGATGTACGAGCTGGCACAGACCTGTGTCCAGCCTCTCTAGGGCGGCCAGTGGCTCGGCTGTGCCAGCGCTCAGGAGAGGGGTCAACAGCAAGGCCATTGCAGGCGTGAGCAAACGCACTTTCCTCATTTCTTCTGACAAGTGCTACAGAGGCCCTGATTTATGGCCACACTTCATGGGACACTAGTAAACGTCCCATAGTATATTTTGTAAGAGTAATGAAGTCTCAGTAACCCCAGCCCTCTTGACAACTCCTGCTAATAAATTTCTTTCTGGGAGGAGGGTGAGCCTGCCAGGCGCTTTGCAAGAGTCACTGGGCTGTGGATTAGCTGAGAGGCACAGGGGCTCCCCAGGGCTGCTGCTTTCTCTCTCCAATCTTTCTGGAAGGAAGTAGAGGGCTCAGCTGTGCCCCCTGCCTCCAGGTACCCCTAGAATGCAGGCCTGTTTTGCTTAATGCCGAGCTCTCAAAAAGCAGGAAAAAGACGAAAAGTGAGTCAAGGAGCTGGAAAAGGAGGGGGAGAAACCCCAAACCATAATTGCCCCTTTCCTTTTGCAGCTCAGATTACTGGCCAGGGGCTGAGGGGCAGCAGAGAGCTGTTTCTTTTTTGACTACTGTTTCCCTTGAGTTTGAAGATGAACTATGGGATGAAAGAAGACATTAGGGCACTTGAGATGGGCTGAGTTTGGGGGGTAGGGTTGTGTGGGGACACCACAGACCAGAAATCAGGGTGGTTGTGGGTTTTCCTCAAGCTCCAGAAGTGGGGTGGGGGTGGGGAGCGAGAGGGGCTGGGGTCATCACATTCCACTCCCACCCTCACGCCAACACAGACACTTCAAAGGTCTAGAGACAGGGAATATATTTGCCACTCCACGGAAGAGCTGTTCCCTTTGAACCTCCCTCCCCTTTCACACATTTGATTCAGAGCTAGATGTTTCTTCACTCTTTATTTTAATTCAACCCACCTTTCAGCCAGCGCTTGCCAGCACCCGCCAGGTTCCACCCCAGGTGGTGAGGATAGAAAGATAAGTAAAGACACAACCCCTTTGACATAACCAAAGTACTAATAGTTAGTGAGTGCTTACCATGTGCCAGGCACTGTTCTAAGCACTTTGTGAGTATTAATTCATTTACTCCTCACAAAACCCAGAGAACTAGGCATTTTATTACCATCATTTCCATATTACTCAGGCACTGAGAGGTTAAGTGGCTTTCTCAAGATCTCTCTAGTTCCTGAGTCCAGGCCCTTAGGGACCCTTGGAGTCTTAGGAACTCTGAGTAGGCAGACTCCCCAGACTTCATCTCCAATATGCAGGTGATTCTACAAACTAGGAAACTGAGGCCCAGAGAGAAATAACTTGCCTAAGGCCACACAGCAAAGTGGCAAGGCTAGGATTAGAGCCCAACTGGTCCTTGGCCAGTGCTCTTCCCACTACTGCCCAGCTGCCCTTTAGCCATCTGGATCTTCCTCACACATATTCTAAGAAGACAGTGAAGTGAGAACACTTTTCTGACATCTGGAAACTCCTGGTTTGTGATAAACTACACTGGGGACCCACCCAACAAACCTGTAAGGAACCATGAAGAAGGTTAAGGAAAGAAAAGGAACCCCCATATCAGCATTGGGGAACATTCTGGTGTCAGTGGATGGGAATGAATTTCTTCAAGTTAAAGCTTTATATTTTGGTAACTAGAAATTTCCCATGTATAACATATGGAGTTTATCAATATTCCCACCCAGACATCAAGCCTGTGGCATGATCGCCTGGAACAGGATGCCCCAGATGAAGGTCTGGCACAAGTGCACGCGCCCCGGTGCACACGTGAGAAACAGCCTGAGAGCCGTGCGCCAGGTGTCAGAGCCCAGAATGCTGTGCATACAGGAGGCTTGACCGTGAGGTTCCTCTGGTAACCCAGAGGGATTTCCCAAACCTTAAAAGCAATTGCAAATGGCTGAGACAGACCTCAAGGAGAAGCAAATCTCATAAATAAAATGTGGGTTTCGAAAGTAAAATGCCCGGCCTAATTTGAAGGTGGTTGCTTTTCAATTGGCTTGTGTCAGGGCACCAGGGTACGGGGACACCGGGGTACCGGAGCTCTGTTTCTTGTTAGAATTTGCCTGCGCTCTCATACGGAGAAAATCCCCTTTTTTGTAGGCTGGTCCCACAGCAGGACAGGGGAAGGACCTTCAGCTGGTAGTCAGGGACTTCTATGCTACCAACCAGCTGTGGTACATAACAGCTCTGTGACTGAGACGCAAAATAAGGACAAGGAGACATCTTGCAGCCTAGAAGTAGAAGGTAGGTGTAGGAAGATCCTGATGTCATGGAACCCTGGGCAGCACCTGTGGTTATGGCCATTTTCAATGAAGAGGAGACATCGAGAGGTTAGGAGACTTGCAGAGCTTGGATAGAGTAAAATGACTCACAGATAGCAAAGTGCCAGAGCCCAGAAGACCTTGGTTATAAACCATTTCCAATAAATAGCTTAGCACACTGCTGGCAGATCAATGTGTGCAATTGAGTTAGTTCCCTCTCTTGTCCCTCTTTCCTCTCTAGGGCAGGGGACAACTGAAGGGGCTGCGTGATGTGGTGATATAACACTGGATTCTGAGGATCTGGGGGACCTGGGCTCAAGTCTTGACTCCAGCATTAAGTGGGTGTTGGAGACCGGCTCCTTTTCCTCTCTGGGCCTCATTTCTTCATCTGAGAAATGAGAGGCCTCCCTAACTCTTCCTCCAGACTCACAGTTAGAAGTCTTTTCGCTCTTGTGGGCCAGTTTCCTGGTCCGTTGAGAGCCATGCCTCGCTCACGGTAGCCTTCATTAAGTATTTATTAAATTAAGTTGGGCTCCTGCTGGATTCGCAGAGAATATTACAAAGAGCACATAAAATGAAGAGGATGGAAGCGATTCCCTAAGACAGCTGAGGGACTCTTTGTTACTTTTGCAAGAAGAATGGTGAGGAAATGTAACCCTAGCTCACTTCTCCTGTGTTCTTTGCAAGGGCACATGGGTGTGGGGAGCGTGCCCCCAGCAAAAGCAGACACATTTGTGAGATTTCTCAGCCTTTCGCTCTTGGACCCCCTCCTGATGAGTGTTAAGAAATCTTGTACCCTCTCTTGATGTTTTTTGAAATTTCAAAATGAATGAAATAGTGACTTCGAAAAAAATCAATGGTAATTTTAGATCATGCTTTTTCCAAACTTCTTATGTCCCCTGGAGAGTCTGATAAACATGAAGCAGGCACTGAAAAATGCTATTTTTCATTCAAGGCAGGCGTGGAAATTGAGTTTGTCAGGCTTTAGGTAAGAAAGAAGGCTCCTCTCCTTGTTACCCCTCTCACCGTGAGACTTTTGGAGCTGAACAAATGGAGTCAGTGTGGCCACGACCTGCCCCGACCCACAGTCCTTGGCCATGACGGAGAAGCTTTGTGACAAAACAGTGTGCCATGCAACATATGATTCTCGATATTGTTATTAATATGACTATAATTATTTATGACTGTGCTTTTCCACTAGACCACACTGCTTTTTACTTTGGCTCTGTCTTCTTAGCAGGAGTGACTATAGGCAACTTTGGAGGTGTTTCTTTGCTCATCATTTATTTTGTTCATTGCTTGAGTTTCATCCGCTATTCTTCTCCTCTCTGTTCACCTATTTGAGCTAGCACTTCCTGGGTGTCCATGACACAAAAGGATCTCAGAAACAGCCGGCCCTTAAGGAACTCATGTTTGCCTAGAGGAAAACAGATGGAGACCAATCATAGGTAAATGATTAGGTGCCATTATATGGTCGAGTGCCTTAAAATGCAGGCTTTCTGTCCAAGGTAACTATTTTTTCAACTTTCTCTTCCATTCTCTAAGGCCAGAACAAACGTGGCTTCATTACAAGCATGGGCAAATCATCGAACCCCTTTGAACATCAGTTGACTTGAAACCAAGGTTGGGCGAGATGACATTTAAAGCCCTTTCCGGGTCTGGTCCAGGGGGATCTGTGGGACGCCTGTCAGCACAGGAGTGGGGCCCACCATCCTTGAGGTCTGAAAGTCCTTGTCCTTGAGGCCCTCTGCTCCCACCCTGTCTGGCTCCTCCCAATGGCACCTCCCTGCTTACTACCTGGCCCCTTTGCTTTTCCAACTCCTTGTCTTTTTTTCCTTCTGTCTTCAGGGGAAAAGTGAAAATAGAAAAGCTGGCATTTCTAGGACATCGTGGGTGGCCTGTAAGGGGGATAATGAGGTAGAGAACTGGGGGGAGGGTCACACTATTGATTCACCCAACTATTTCACATCACCACATCCCTGCCCACTGCCAAGAGACGATCACCATACTTACTGTGGTCTTGCTGCCAGCTGGCCGGGTCCAGTGCCCCTCAGGAGGCCTCCCAGGAGCTCAGAGTGATGTCGGCTGTGTGAGTGGTAGGAGGATGGGTAACTGATGAGGGCTGAGGAGACTCTTCATCAAGCAGACAACAAAGAGCCCTATGGGCTGTGATTCTCATTAGGTCCAGGCAACTAGCCCAGAAAGCCCTCCTTTCTCCAGTTCCATCCCCCCAGGCCCTACAGACTGAGAAGCCCCATTGGTCATGCGCTGGCACATACTGGGCACACAGAGAAAATAGCTGCTACTTAGTATGGCGCCTGACCACATGGTTGGTAGGTGGCCAGTGAAGGTCAGCTTAATGAATGACTGCTTCAAACCCACAACACATTAAGCCAAAATAGTTATTAAATGAATAGCAATTGACAAAGCATGTCTTACATGTCATTTATTTTCTTATTAAGACATATTTATTTTTTCTTGTCCAGCACTCATTGTTTCGAAGACCCAGAGATGATGAGGTGCACTTGGACTGGGACCAAGAAGGCCTGGGACAAGTCACTCTACCTCCCTACGCCTTCGTTGTCCGACTGTGCAGACAGTGATGAAAACAGCACCTGCAGCCTGGCTGGGGATCATGCCCGCTGGCGGAGGGCAAGGGACTGGGGCAATTAAAGCAGCTAAGACAGGCATGAGGGGCTGTTGCTGAGATGTTCCACATGGGCAATGACCTCCAAGAAGAATATCTCCCATATTCTTTGGTCATCATTTAGTCTGGCATCATCTAGGAAAGCTTTCACCCCATCTGACACCACTAATCCTGCCGCAGGTAATGTAATTGGAAAAGAATGAGGTCAATTTCCTTAAACCATCCGAGGCAGCAAGTTCCATAGTTTTTTTTTTTTTGTTTTTTTTTTTAAGGATCAGCTTAAATGCCTTCTCATCAGGAAGTCTTTTCTGAAAAGGCTGAAGGAGTGAGTGGAGCTAACAGAGCATCTGCAGGAAGAGAATCCCAGACAGAGGGCTAGCAAGGGACTGTTCGGCTGGGACTGAATGAGCCAGAAGAATGGGGAGACAGCTCAGAGAGCAGCCAGAGGCTAGGTTGCATAGAGCCCTGTGGACCAGGGGAGGACTTAAGATTTTATTCTAGGTGCAGTTAGAAGCCACTGGTGAGTTTTGAGCAGGGGAAGTGGCATGGTCTGGCTGTTGTGTAGAGAGCAATCCTGGGGGAAGGAGGTAAAGATGAAGGTAGGATTTTCTGGTGGATTGAATGTGGGGGTGTGAAAAAGGAGCAATCGATGACAACTTTGAGGCTTTTGGTTTGAGTAACCAGAAGAATAGGCAGCCTGGCCTCCTGGAACCCACGTCCTGCCAATGGTACCTCACAAGATCTCTCGTTCATTGCTTTCATTTCTCGTTCATTTCTTCTGCCGTTGCCGTGTTCAAACTCCCATCACTCCTCGCTGGGGTTCCTGCAGAGGTCCCTCACTGCCAGTCAACTCAATTGTTAAGGATTAGGTTTGATTATTTCACTTTGAAATAATCCGAGGGCCACCTGTGCTAGTTATCTATTGCTATGTAAAAAATTGCCTAGCAGCTTAAAACAACAAATATTTCTTGTCTCACGGTTTTTGTAGATTAGACGTCTGGGTGCATCTTAGCTGGATTCTCCTTCTTGGGGTCACAGGAGACTGCAGGCAAGGTGGCAACCAGGCTGTGGTCTCACCTGAAGGCTCAATGGGGGGAGGACCCACTTCCAAGTTCATTTATGTGGTTGTTGGCGGGATTCAGCTCCTCGCAGACTGTTCGACTGAGGGCCTCGGATCCTTGTTGGCTGTTGGCCAGAGACGTCAGTTCCTTTGCCTTAGGACAGCTCACAACATGGCTGTGGCTTTCCTCTGAGTGAGCCAGAGAGAGAGCAAGAGTGAGCACCCAAGAGGAAAGTCAGTCTTTTTTGCAACCTAATCTTGGAAGTGACAGCTCGTCATTTTTGCTATGTTCTATTTGTCAGAAGTGAGTTACTGGGTCCAGTTACTGAGTTACTGGGTCTGTCTAGCCTCTTTCCTACATCTTCTGCCCCAACTCCTCACTCTGGTCACATCGCCTGGCCTGCTGGTCCTAACAGAGCTATCTGCTTTCTCTGTTTTTTATCACATTACCTTCCTCTGGCCACTGTGCACTTTTGCCTTGAACTTTTGGAGATTTCTTTTTCTCATTAATTCAACCCTAGAAATGATGTTTTGACCATAACCCTCTCTCCTACTTGCTTATATCAGCATTCTTAGTCCACTTGTTCGTTCTCCGCAGTTCAAATTTGTTCTCTGTGACAGTCAGAACTATATCTCATTCATTTGTGAATTCTCATTACAAAAAATGGTATATGGCACATAGTAGGTTCTTATTTACTCTTTGTTCATAATGAATGAGTGAGTTTTAGTTAAAGCAAAAGAAAAAAATTCAAGAAGGCAAACCTCCTTATAGGTTGGATTTCAAGGTCAAACAGAGCTTTAAGATGTTTTTGTGTTTTATTTATATATATTTTTTTGCCAGCAAAATTGCATTTATTAAAAAAAATCTGGTCCATGAACACACTTCACTGCTTCAGTTGAAGAATCCCAAGCCAAATAAAAATACCAATATTAAAAGCAGCTGATTACTACTGTCTTAAAGATACATAAAAAGAATCAAATGCTACCCTGTAGGAAGATGGTCACTCACATGTCAGAAATCATGACTTCTTCCAGATAAAGAATTGGACTCATCTGCCATGTTGAACTGATATTTATTTCAGGACATATCATGCCAAAATAAAACATGAGACAACCCTTGCCGTTAACGATAATATCGTATTATAAAAGCACTTTACAACTTTATCCCATCTTTGAGTATAAATTACTGGTATGTGGGCTAATGATATCTGAAAGCATTTCTCTATTCAGACCTATAACCCAAGTGCCCTCTGAATATTACAAGATGACATTAAATGAGAAGTGAAGGAGGAAGAGGGAAGAGAGGGAGATAAGGTTCTCCTAGCTAAGGGTTTTGTTGCAATCAGGGAATGAGGAAGTATAAAGATATTTTTGTTGTTTTATATTGTGTTAAGTGATGCTTACAAAGATGATCTATTTTGGATCGTCTATGCCTAGCTCTCCCTCCACTGGGAATTCTTAAAGAAACTGTTCGACTGCTCCTGCAAGTGTACAAGTTGCCTCCCTTTCGGCCTCTCACAGACCCTTCCTGAAGCAGGAAGGGCAGGAATCATTGCATCCATTTTACAGGTGCAGCCTGAGGCTCAGGGAGGTTGTATGTCATGACCGTAGCCAGGTGCCTAGTGCCTGGTGGAATCGGGCTTAGCTCAGTTCAGTTCAGAACATATTTATCAATGCCTCTGATGTTTCAGAGCCTGAGTTTCTGTATGAAAAAGTAAGACACAGTCCCTGCCCTCAAGGGGCTCACAGTCTCATAGTGGAGACCGACACTTGAATGGGTCGTTCCCACCCAGGGGGAGAGCCCCTGATACACTTTTTTTTACTACATGAGCTGCCTCTGAAGTGATTCAGGCACTAAAAACACAACAGTGTACCTTAAACCTGATGGGTCTTTGGAAGTAGCTGGAGAGCTTTTAAAAAAAGAAAGAGTCTGATTTATGAGTCCAGAATGGGGCCCAGGCAGCTGTATTATTAAAAGCTAGGTAATGCGATGGGCAATCAGGCTGAGACCCTCTGGTCTAATGAGTTTGGTTTTAGGAGATCCGGAACTATTCCAGGTGGGAAGCGGGGAGGTATTCCCTGGGCTCAGCTTTCAACTTCCCCAGGTATTTCTCTTCCCTGGTCTGCTCCAGCCTTGAATAGGCCTCTGGCCCTGCTCTTTCCCTTGGATGTACCTTATTCTGTGCCCCATTTGTACCCTTCCTCATATTTCTGGTCATATTCCAGCTCTATCCCACCCATCTTAGGCATCTCCCTTAAGTTTCGAGCAAAGAAGCACTTTCAAGGAGCTCTCTTCTCGGGGTTACAGTGGGTTCAGATAGTTTCCTCCTCTGAATTCCCACCACCCCTTAGTCTGGTACTTTGTGAGGCATTACGAATAGGCATTGCTATTATGGTTGCCTATGAACACATCTGCTCTCCCTCAGAGCTGGTAAACTCCTGGAAGGCAGATTAGTCTGGAGTTTCGGTTTGGACCTTTTTCGAGTTTTGATTCAGAAGTCACCTTTTCAGTGAGGGCTTTCCTGACTGCCAGTGTAAAACTTATTCCTGCCTCCTACACATCCAATCACCCTAACTTTGCTCAAATCCCTCTGTAGCACCTATTACCTTCTATTCACTAAATCACTTATTCACTAAATCACTTATTCTTTCTTCCCGATAATAACATATAAGCTCCCCCAAAGGGCAGGGATTTCCGTCTCCTCTGTCCACGGGGTATTCCTAGCACCTCGCATAGTGTCTGACACAAAGTAGGTGCTGCAGAAAGAGGTATCGAATGAATGAATTTTGAGTAATGCCTTTGCATGCAGTGGTGCTCTCTGAATGTTGTTTGTTTTGTTGATAAAACCAGCCAAATTAGAGCAAACCCATTTCCTTCTCTTCTAGAAGAAGCCCTTTCAGACAGACAGACAGACAGCCAAAGCTTGGAGACTCTCATTTCTTAAGGTCAATAGAGTGAGCCTTGTCGAGATTGTCACGACCTTCCCAGCTGGGTTGAAAAATGCCTTTGGAATCAGATGCCGGGAGGCGATGGGCCAGCTCCAAGACTTCCCAAGGAGCTGGAGTCAGGACTGGCTCCACATCCCGTTCATCAGCCCCAGCACACAGAGGAGAGGCCTTCAGCTGCCAAAGACTTTGTTTTATTGTCACTGTAGTTGGCTTCCTTCTGGATGGGAGCTGCCAGGGCAGCAGCCATCAAGCCCTGGACACTGAGCTGGGGTAATAATAGCAATTCCATGATTCTCACCGGAGCCACAACTGAAAGGAGGAACTGCTGGAGGTGGCTGAGAAAACAGGAGCCCAGAAGCAGCAGGAGGAGGAGGAGCTGGTACTGGATGTTCTCTCTCACTTCCTCGCAGACCTGGCCTTGGGACGTGGCTCATGGACTTTCTTCCAGCCCAGTCTCAGTTCAGTTTTTCCAAAGCTTGTTACAGAAAGAGGGCCGGGATGTTATCCTTAAGTCTTGGGGACACGACAGAAGACTCTCAGGTAGGAAATTCTGATACCATCTTGTAGATCCTACCACAGACAGCCTGCAGCACAGGCAAGAGGAATTGCTGCTTGGTGATGATTTAAAATGCTACTTGTTCTATGTGCCTTCTGTCTGCTGGAAAGAGGTGCCATCGGATTGAGAAATTACCCCAGAACTTTCTTGCCACCTCTGGGCCAGAAGTCCCAATGTGTGTGGGAAAATAAACTTTTGCACTGACCAGGTCTGAGATACCCCTGGGTTCTGGCCTTGTGTGGCAGGCCTGTGGCATTGCATGGCTGTCTGGGAATCACTGGGCCATTGCAGTACTCTTCTGTTCCGTATTTAGAAAGAGGAAATAATTGGTGTTCTAAAACCTGACTCGTCAAAGAGCCTGTGGCACCTGAAGGTAAAACCAGAATTGAGACCCCGGGAGATTCTCCAACACAAGTGTCCATCCAAGGCACTGGGCAGGAAGGTGAAGGTGAATGGACAAATTCCCAGAGAACAAAACAGGTAGCTCATTTGAATATTAAGTATGTGATTGCATGTAATCTCGCCCTCCAGGCCCATATTTAAGGCTAAATAACATTCCAGTCTCCCCCGCCCCCTGTCCCGCCCTCCACCTTGGCATTTCCTTTTTAGGAAAGCTAGACCAGCCTTTTCTAAAAAGTACTCCCTGGCACATGAAATCTATAAGATGCTTCATGAAAAAGGGCTCCTAGGTCCAAGAAATTGGGGAAACCCTGCCTATCTCCTTGGAGAATGACAACACATGGTAACCTATTCAAGGCTTTGAGATGTTCTGCAATAAAGTGAGCTGTTTCATTCTATATAACCCAATGTTTCCCACTCTTAAACCCTTTCTCTTTACCACTTTTTAATATTCCTTAGTACTGAGGTTCCTTACATAGCTTATTGGGAAACAGGTCTAGAGGATGAGCTTCTAGAAATACTAAGGTTGGTTTGACCTACTTGGTACCATTTGGCCCAGGGCCCTGTGTGATTTTCATTCATGGCTGCACAGGCTCCCAGTGAAGCCCACTGACGGGTGCAGAGGACTGGATAGTTCCAGCTCACTCTAAGGGCCAGCCTCAAGACTTGGTGTCTGGACAATTAAGCCTCTGCTCCAAGTTATTTTCAGGTGGCGGAGTGTTTTCATCATCCACTCAGTCACACAGATGAGCCTAGACACTAGCAAAGCTGAAATGCATATAGGTTTGGCTTTAGGACATCCCCATCCCTTCCCTTTCCAGCACTTCCTCTGGCCACACTCTGCGGTGTTGCCATCTGCTTACCTACGAAGGCGAAGCTGCAACACAGATTGTGGATTCCGTTTCCTTTCTGTCCATCAACATGTCTCCTTTACCTAAAAGACAACAAATCATCAAATCATCCAGTCTTATGGCATTTCCTCCTTAGTGTTCTAATTTTATAGCTTAGTGAAGACAACAAATAACTATAATAATTTACATTTGTGACAATGCCTTGATCATTACAGAGACTTTCTGAGTTACCTGAGCATCCCTCGTGTGTGTGTGTGGTTGTCTTTGGAGAAGAGGTAATAACTGGCTGGTGGCAGGGCTCCTTCTGAGGCCAAAGAGATATTCGTGCAAGGGACAGGGCAATACAATCATGGCCTCTCTACTCCAGTACAGGCTAGAAGATGGGGACCCTGAGTCACCAATAGGGCAGAATAATGTCTGTTGGGTAGCAAGTTATTGTATTAACAGTTGTAACAAAGAAGGAAATCACCTTAAGATCTCAGAGGAAAGACTGATAGAAATCATCATAGATCTGAACTCCAATCTAGCCGTTGGCTGACTTTATTTGACTCTATATGTTCATTTATATATGTCTTGGGCAGAGAACGCTAGATTCCATCTAGGAGGTGACCAGAGGATGTCTGCTAGTTTAGGCAGCATCTTCTTTTCATGGAGTTGCTCTGCTTCCTCCTTGAAAGAGTTTCATTTTTCAGATCTTTACTAAGACTTCACCTTTTTTCCAATGGTATATTTCAGTCTTTGGGGTCAGATGGATACTCTGGCCTTGGTCTTATTTCATTGTCTTTACTCTTTAGACTCTCAGACATCTGATGGTTTAAGTTCAGGAGAGGCTAGCATTTTAGGTCACTGCTTTGGTTTGTTTCAGCTGCTTTTGGTAAGACACACACACTTGCATACACACTCACACATACACAAACTTTCAAGACAGACAGTTGAATACAGTCAAGAGAGGCCTCTGGGGTGCCAAAACCTTGATTCAAAGGGAGAAGAAATAGTCTTTTCAACAAATAATGCTGGGACAACCAGATATCCACATGCAAAAGAATATAGTGGGCCTCCACCTCATACGATATCAAGACCTAAATATAAAATCTAATGCAGGAGCAAATTTTCTTGATTTTGGGTTAGGCAAAGACTTCTTAAATATGATGCAAAATGCATAAGCAAAAAAAAAAAAAAAGAAAAAGAAAAAGTGAAATTAAAATTTTTATGCTTCAAAGCATGTCATCAAGAATGTGAAAAGGCAACCCACAGAAGGGGAGAAAATATTTGCAAATTACTTATCTGCTAAGGGACTTGTATCCAGAATATATAAAGAAATCTTACAACTCAACAATAAAGAGACAAATAATCATTTTTATGGGCAAAGTATTTAAATAGACATTTCTCCAAAGAAAAGAATATATATATGTGTGTGTGTGTGTGTGTGTATACACACACACACACATATATACACATACATCACACACACACACACACACACACACACACACACACATAAATGGCCAATAACCAAAATGAAAAAATGCTCAACTTCATTAGTCATTAAGGAAATGCAAATCAAAACCACGATGAGATACCACTTTACATCCACCGTGGCTATTATAATCAAAGTGATGGAAAATAATAAATGTTGGTGGGGATAGGGAGAAACTGGACATCATATATAGCTGGTAGGAATGTAAAATGGTGTAGCTACTTAAAAAACAGTTTTGCAGTTCCTCCAAAAGTTCAACATGGACTTAACATGTGACTCAGTGATTCCATTCCTAAACATACCCAGGAAAAAAGAAACATAGTTCCATACAAAAACCTGTACACAAATGTTCATAGCAACGTTATCTATAATAACCCAAAAGTGGAAACAACCCAAATGTCTATCAACTGATAAATGAAAAAATAAAATTGGTATATCTATATGATGGAATGTGATTTGGTCATAAAAAGAAATGATGACTGATGCATGCTATAACAGGAATGGATTCTGAAAACACTGTGCTAAGTGAAAAAAGCCAGTCATGAAAGGTTGTGTATTGCATACTTCCATTTATACAAAATGTCCAGAACAGGCAAAGCTATAGCAACAGAAAGTAGACTAGTGATTGCCAGGGGCTGGGCAAACAGAGGAATTGGGAGTGTCTGCTAATGAGGTTCTTTTTGGGGCGACAAAATGTTCTGGAATTAGATAGTGATGATAATTGCACAACTGTGAATATATGAAAAACCAGTGTTTTGCACACTGTAAGAGGGTTGATTTTATTGGATGTAAGTTATATTTATTCCAATAAAGCTGCTTAAAAAAGAGAGTGGAAGGAGGTCTCTGGAGCCAGACCGTTTGGGTTCAAACCCCAGTTCTTTTGATTACTCTATGTGTGATCTCGGGCTAGTCATTTAACCACTCTGTGCCTCAGTTTCCTCATGTGTAAAATGAAGATAATAGTAGTACTTTCTTCATAAGGTTGTGAAGATTACATGAATTAACGGAATGGTTTCTGGCACAGAACAGGCACTGTTGAAGAATTAGCCGGTTTTTATTAATGACCTACGTCATGAAGTATAATGATCTTGGCCATCTGGACATACGTGAAGGGTCAAAGAAGACTTGTCGGCAGGAAGGCCTTGGTCCAGGGCGATGTCATCCACAGGCAGGATCATGGCTTGGAGATCTGGGTAGCTCTCACTTTGAAAGAACCACTCATGAAACTTGTAGAGCACTTAGTATATCCAAACACACATAAATACAGAGTTTGGCTCAAGGTTTTTGGCTAGAGTCCATCGAGAGTTATGAATCCCTCTTTGAACAATGCAGCTATTATTAAAATCTAGAGACTTTGGGTTGGATGCTTTCTCCAGCCCAGACACTGATTCAGAGCTGCAGCATTCTAAATAGCAAGGCTAGAAATTGATGCCATTTTGGAGCTGATTTATTGAGAGGTTTCTTGATTTGGGTCAGGTTCCTGCAACTTTGGAAAGTGATGACTATAGCATCGCTATTTCTCCCAAATGACCAAAATTATAGCCGGTAACTTGAGGCCAGTAAATTTCCCTGCAGCAGATGTTAAACTCTTTTAAAAGATGATTAACAATGGGAGACTCGGGCTCTATGGCAGAGCAACCAATCGGGTGGTGTTGCTCGAGTCAACGTGTGAGGTAAGGGGCACATCTAGACCCCCAATGCGTGTCGGGGAGCCCAGGTTGGAGATTGTAAGAGCCCACAGGTTGTGGTGTAAATCAAGCCTGTGGTCCTGGGTGGATGGACATGTGGTGCTGTGACAAGAGACCTAGACCGGGCATTCAGAGATCTGGGCTTGAAGCTTGCTTTTGCTAGCAGCATGACTCAGGGAAAATTGTTTCCCTTCTCTGGGATACAGTTTCCTCACCCTTTAAAATAAGAAGGAACCACATTTGGTGATCTCTAAGGTATTTTGTAAGTTTTAGACTGATTCGTTCTATTACTTAAGATGAACACTAATAAATCATTTTTTATCCTCCAAAGGATCTATGATTCTTAGTTGAAACGACCACAAAAGAACCAAGATGGGTTATACAATTATGGTGATGTTTGCTGAACATCACCACCGCCACAAAGTAGGGGAGTAAAGAGGCATGAGGATGAAAGCCAGAGAAGCCACCCTTAGGATATCAAAACCAGGTCTCTGGGAACAGACACCAATGTCTGCTGGTTGAAAACAAGGCTTTGTCGAAGTCCTCTTGAGAAATGCTATGCAGCTTTTACTCATATTTCCAGCAGTTAACTTTTCCACCTATTCGTTTCTTCTCCTCCCTGAAAGTTTGTCATCCGCTTACAAGATTTGTAGACCACTACTCAGCTGTGTATGCTTATACATATTCACATGCACACATGTATGTACATAATTGTTTGGTAGAGTTGAATGGTGTTCTAATAAACTTCTCCAGTGGGGTATCTTAAGACCCCTTCTCCATCAATTCCAACCTCTCCAACCATGCCCCGGCTCAAGATCATGGGACACTAAAAGGGAATCATTGAGATCTTTATAAAGTCCCAGAGGGTCTTTGCTTTTTGCATCCCTCCATCTCTTCCTCCCACGCTAAGGAGAAATGGTCCAGATCTTGGACTTCATAGCACTTCAGCCATAGGGCTCTGAGAAATAGAACTTGAGTTCTTCCGAACTCTTCCTGCTGTATTATAGGACTACACAGCAACCCCCTCAAAGGGACAATCCATTCATTCATTCAATAAATGTTTATTGAGCACTTACTTACTAAGTGTCACATTTGGTGCTAGTCCTGGAGATAGAGTACTGAACCAATAGACAGAAAAGAGCTTAAAATGTTTTAAGAGATGAAAGAAGGCCAGTGTGAGAAGTGTCTTAGTCCATCCATCCAGGCTATTATAACAAAACACCACAGACTGTGTGGCTTTTAAATAAAAAAACATTTATTTCTTAGAGTTCTGGAGGCTGAAAGTCCAAGATCAGGGTGTCAGCATGACCTGGTGAGGGCTCACTTCTGGGTCATAGGCTCTTTGTTGTGTCTTCATATGGCGGAAGGGCTAGGGAGCTCTGCGGGATATCTTTTACAAAGGCATTAATCCCACTCATGAGGGCTCCACCCTCATGACCTCAGCACCTCCCAAAGGCCCCACCAGCTAATACCATCACAGTCGGTATGAGGATTTCAGTATGTGATTTTGGGAGTGCACCAACATTCAGATCACAGCAAGGAGCAAAGTAAGTGAAGGGAGAGAGCGATACAGGACAAGACTGGAAAGGTAGGTAGGGGTCAGGCCACGCAAGATCTAGGTGACTTGAGAGGTCAATTTGCCCATCTACGCTCCTGAGAGAACACAGAGAAACATGGCTGAGGGAGGCCATGTGGCACTGGAGTGCCCCATGGACATTTCTCAGATCTACCAGATTGAATTTTTAAGTCAGTTTTAAACACAATAAGACTTAGCTTTTTAATGAAGTGAATTATTAAATGTACATGAGAAATATGTGGAGCAGAAGACAGCGTAGGCTTTAGATTCAGACTTGAATTTGAATCTGAGCCCTGCTAATTTCAGGGTAACTTTGGGCAGACTACCTAACTTCTCTGACTTGAGTTTCTGTCATCCGTACAGTGAAGGCAGCAGTACCTATCTCATGGGTTTCTTAGGAAATAATATACAAGGTCATGTTGGCACTATCTGGTATTATTCCCTTTCCCGCCGAGCTCCATTCTACCATATGGGCACCTACATATTATGGTTCTCAGTTGCAAGCAAAAGAATCTACAATGGCAATTTTAAGCAGAAAAGGATTGTCTTCAGTGATAGTGACTAACTCCCAGACTTGCTGGGAGAACTGGAGAAACACGCTGAGGACCAAGCTTCCAGAAACACTCCCAGAACCATGCTGCAGAACTGACCCAATCTGGAAGCTTCTTCTCTCACAAATGACCTAGAATCACTCTACCTCTGCCAACACCCCTACAGTATGAATAAAAACCCTTGAGCTACAGAAGTTTCTGGTACTTCGCTGGTGACCCATTTATTCTAGGTAACATTCTGCTCACCAAGTAATAAATGCCCAGAGGCCCCCTGCTATTTCTGGCCACACTAACTTGAGCTCCTTCTTTTGGCTCTTCTCAAACTGGGTCATCTGATTCTCCACAAGCTTGGTTTGGGGTGGCACATTCTCTAACCAAAATTTTTATTTTTCTGTACAACTTATTAATGTCAGTCTGCCTCAGGGCTCCTAATAATCTTCTCACTTATCCAACCTCTAGTAGAGAACAAAGTTTAATTGTTCCATTTGGGCTGTTTTTCAAGCAGTTGCTCTCTCTTCTCCTCTTCTTCTCCCCAGCCCCTCATCTCTCTCCCCCCTCTACACACACACACACACACACACACACACACACACACACACACCACAGTCTTCTGTCTCTTACTTTTTATTTTTCTTTACCCTTCTTTATTCCTTTAAAACCAAACAAAATAACAGATTTTATGTCTTAAGAAACCATTGAGATCGTGCAATCCAACCCTATATCTAGCCCAGAGTGGGGCTGTGGCTTGTCTGAGATCACTCAGCCAGTTGAAGATCATTGTGACTTGAAGAGGTGGAATCAGGGGCTCTGGATTCTTATTTCAGCCCAACCACAAACCATAGCCAAGAACAAGCTAAGAACCCTTGACAGGGCACTACCTGTACTAGTCAGAACTCCAGGCTGTAAGTGACTGAAACCCAATTGAAATTGTGGCAAAAAAGGGACTTTAATCACTCGAACACTCTGGAAATGCAGGTTAGGGGAGGTAGTAGCTAGAGACTTGGAGTCACCAGAAGTCCCCTGTGGCTTTGCTCTACTTTCTTCAACCTCAGATGAGATTTCTGCACACGGTGGGGCCATGGCTGCTGCTTGATCTTGACTCACATTTCCCAGACTTATCATTGAAAAGGAAAGGACTTCTCTTCAGTTCCAGCTTTAAAAAGTTCCAGGAAAGGTCTTTGGTCATGTGATCAACCCTTTGGGCCCTCCTGGACTCCTCAGGTCCTCAAGTTTATTTTGTCTAATATCGAGTTTGCATTCCCAGCCTTCTTTTGTTTAGTATTCAACTGATGTATTTTTTACCATCCCTTTTTACTTTGAAATTGTGTCCTTTTGTTTTAGGTGTGCCCTTTATAAGCAGCATATAGTTGATTTTTTAAAAATTCCAATCTGATAATCTATGTCTTATAAGTGACAAGTTTAGTCTTTTTACATTTATTGTTATTGCAGACATGTTTGGACTTGTTTCAGTCATTTAACTTTGTACTTTCTATTTGTCCCTTCTTTTTCTATGACTTTTTTCTTCTTTCTTCCTCTTTTTGTAATATTGGTTGTTTTCTTATGCCACCCCCACCTTCCCACTGATTTGAATGTTGTACATGCCTTTTATTCTTTCATTGAAATTTTATGATGCATATTAAACAAACTTAAGTTAATCAATATCTTAATCCTCTTCACAAATAACACAAGAGCCTTGTAAGTCATTAACTTTATGTTCACATCTTCCAAACTTATATGCTTTTATGTTCAATATTTAGTTCTTTTTCTAAACTTTCAAAATAGATATTATTATAATTTGTATATAGAAATGTTTGGTTGGATCTTTGTACATGTTTATTAATCTCTTTGTCTATCAATCCTTCTTGCATCTTAGACCTATCTGTGATCATTTTTCTTCTTCCTAAAATGTGTTCTTTAGAAGTTTTTTTCTTATAAATTAATGGCTTGTTGGGTTTGTTATTTCTATATCGGAAAATGTCTTTGCTTCACTGTAGTTCTGAAAGGTAATTTTTTCAGGTACACAAATTTAGGTACACAGTGCTTTTCTCTGAGCATATCGAAGATGGTTTCCATATTTTATCTTGAGAGTTATGCTCTCTAATTGTCATGCCTTTTGGTTAATCAATTTTCTATCTGCTTTAACATCTTCTCTTTGTTGTTGGTGTTATATAAGTCATTATCACATAGTTAGGTGTGTGCTTGTGTGTGCGCTTGTGTGTGTGTGTTTAAATCTCGCTTGATGTATTTTGTGCTTCTTATATCTGTGGATTCAGATCTTGGATCAGTTCTAGAGAAAGCGAGGTCATTATCTCTTTGACCATTGCCTCTTCTCCATATTCTTTTTTCTTTCCTTATAGAACTCTGATTAGAAATGTTAGCATTCCTCATTCTTTCGTCCACATCTCTGAATGGACTCTGGTCTCATCTGGTGTTCCTTTGTTCCTACACAATTTCTAGTTTATGCTATGAAATTGTATGAATGCAGACATTATTTCTTCTGCCATTTATTATTTTAGTCTCATCTTCCTAACTAGACTGGAAGCCCCTTGAGGACAATGTACCTGCTTTATGTGCCATTTGTATTCTCATGGCATTTAGTCCAGTGCTTGATATAGTAAGTGCTCAATAAATACCTCATCTCTGCAGGCCCATTCGTTCGTGCTCCCAAGTTTCACCCTAGCCTGATTCTTATACATGTGACCTCTTAAGAGCCAGATGAACGCACTGGACCAGCGCACTTGGAGGATATAGTGCTCTGCTCCATAGGCCTCAGCTGACTTCCTTGGATTGTACTTTTACTTTCATGATCCTTCCAGCCCCTGTGTCACTGGGACTTGCCCCTTGTCTTGTCTATCCGGTCTTTTCAAGCCATCCCTGTTTGGCTGCTGCCCACAGTCCATAAATACAATTCCAAGAGCATATCTTGGAACTGTTTGGGAATGAATGCTGCTTCTGAATAGCAGTTTGAGTTTGAAATCTGTCATGGCTGTGTGGCTCTGGCTTCTGAGCCTTAGTTTCCTTATTTGTAAACTGATAATGATGTGGTGGTGAAAAGTAACTAAGATAATGAATGTGAAAGTGCTTACAAATGTTGGGTACAGTTATTGTACCCAATTCTGCAAAACAGCAATTGAACGATGACTATAATAATTAGACACAGGAAACAGAAAATAATCTATACATCAGCTTTGGGAAAATAAAGTTAATTTGTATTATTCAGCCTGGCTTTTAAAAGATTACTTTTAAAAACTCTATCAATCTGACTTTAATCAAAAAGTGCTGAAAGAAAAAAAAAACAAGTTTTTTTTTCTGGGTTACAAAATAAAAATTAAAAAAAAGGGGGGAATTGAGTGGTTTACTTAAAACTCTGAGCACCTTGAAACTATTTGAAACCCTGTGTTCCCTTTAAATCACATTGCTCTCAAGTTAATAGGTAAGATTACAGTCAGGAAGAATAGGGTAACAGGAAATAAGGGAAAGGATTTAAAACATAAAAAGTGTCAGGCTTCAGAACTTCAAGAATGCTGAATTTTTTTCTCAAGTCCCATCATCCTGCTCTTTAAGCCTTTGGTAAGGCCACACTGCATTTGCAAGGATCATCTTCTTTATTGCAAACTGTTGAAATCAAAGCCGCATGAAAATCTAGCTGCTCCACCCTGGTGACCTCTCTTCAGCTCTGTGCACCAGTTCCTGCTCTCTTTGGGGTCTGGCGACACTGGAATCTTGAAGCCTATGCAAGAAGAGACTTCATCCTTGGATGCTCGTGTGGCAGCAGAGATGGAAGGAGTGATGTCATTACAATGGATGTCCCTCATCTTTCTTTCTTTCTTTCTTTCTTTTTTTAATGAGTCATTGTTACAGACATAGGTCATTTCTTCTTAACCACCCGATGCTCTGTGAAGTGAATAAGAGAGACTAAATTCCCATTTTATAGATGAGAAAACAGACTTGCTCGAAGTTACATGGCTTGCAAGCAGCTGGTATGGAATGACAGTTCAGGTTTCCATCTCTGTTATCTATCAGGACCTTGTAGGGTTGGGCAGTTACACTACCACCACCCGTTAAAACAATCCCAAGATCATGGGCCTCCCAGAAGTTAAAAAAAAAAAATGCCTATAAGAGAAGCCAGGTGTAAATCTCGTTTCTTTAGCAAGTATACTGAGGCCCACAGACCTACCCACAGAGGGTCATTTTCAATTCTGGGTTTTGTGACTTTCATTCCATACTCAGAATAGATTTAGTGTTGTGGATTCCGATTCTTTTAAAAATTGGAAATCCGTATTGGATGTTTCTGTTAATTAGAGAAATTAATTAGTAATTGCAACTCTACTTTCAGTCACTGAACTCTCTCCATTCTACAGAACACTTTCACATCTCTTGTCTTATTCAATCCAAACACCCCAGTGCCAAGTGCGCCAATTACCCAGGACGTTGTCCACCTCCATGGAAGCCGGTGTTTTGTGGCTATTTCTACAGTAGTTCCCATTTTACAGATGGAGAAGTTGAGTCACTTTCCTAAGCAACTTTCCTAACTAGAATTGACCCAGAAGTACAGTTGCTCTCTTCTCTCTCTAAATCACCACACACATATTGTGCCTCCAGATTCTCCTGGTAGAAATGCAGACCCTTGCTTTGGGATTCAAGAGACTTGGATTCTAGTCTTGCTGTCGATGCTGACTAGCTGAGAGACCTTGGTCAAGTCACTTTCACTCTCTAAGCTACTTACCTTCCTCATCTATAAAATGGAGGGAGGGGATACTAACTACCTCTGTCTGTCATGCAGAGTGTGCTCAATAATTAGCTGAATCTGAATCTTTCTAGGACTTAGTTTTCTTATCAATAAAAGAGGTATAATAATTCCTGCCTGCCTTCTTCGTAGGGTTTTTAAGTGCCTCAGATGAGATTGTGGATGCAGTAAAACTTTGAGAAATAATGTTAAAATGTTTTGCAATTATGAGAACTTTATTAGTTAAAACTGTGTGGAAGTTGTTGACATTCCTTTGCAAGTAAGATTCTAAGCACCTATTGGCTTTTGCTCATGCTCCTCTCAAAAGAGAAGACGTAATGAGCCTCATTTTGCAGGCAGAGCCATTGAGTGATTTGCTGGTTATCAGCTCAGAATATAGCCATGGGGTCAGGCCTGGAAACCTGGTATCTTACATAAGTGCCCTCAGACAGGCATGGAGAGGCAAGAGAGTTCATACTCTCCCTGTCAGGGAGGATTTGGACAAGGATAGTGTTTGTTAGGGCTGGATAGGTGAGTAGGATTGGGATACATGGAAATACTGAAGGGCAATATCACGCTCCAGAAATACCATGAGCATAGGCCAGGAGACGGGAAAGCATGGGAATGCAGGAGCGATAGTGAGTCCTCTCATTTGGCTGGAGCAAAGGATTGGGGAAAATAAAATTCATCAGAAAATGCCCAGACCAGAAGTCCAGCCACTAGACCACCAAGAGAATGGACTAGAAGGTTTTGAGAGTATGATAGGAAGAAATTTTTCTTCTCAGTTCTGCGTTCGTGGGGGGAGAGAGCCCGGTCTAAGGATTTGACCTAAAAATAATGTAATTTCAAAGCTTTAGCATCTTTATAATGCTAAGGGTGAAATCTGGGAAGATGTGCCTTTGGTTTAGTAAAAAAAGTGGATGAGTTTTTTTCCTGTAATTATTACTTTTAATGAAAAATTAGGTTCAAATAATAATAATTATGTCCAATAATAGTTAGGTCCAATAATAATAGTTGCTAACATTTATTGAACATTTTCTACATGGCAGGCACTGTTTGAGTAGTTGTATTAATTTCCTATGGTTACCGCAGTAACTACCACAAACTGGGCAGCTTAAAATAACAGAATTTTTTTCTCTCACAGTTCTGGAGGCCAGAAGTCCAAACTCAAGGTGTTGGTAGGGCCCCACTCCCTCCAAAAGCTTGAAGGGAGAATCCTTCTTGCCTCTTCCAGTTTCTGTGGCTTCAGGTGTTCCTTGGCTTGTGATTTGCATCACTCCAGTCTCTACCTGTCTTCAAATGCACTTCTCTGTGTGTTTCTTATAAGGATACTTGTCATTGGATTTAGGGTCCACTCAGGTAGTCCAGGGTGAGCTCATCTTGAGATCTTTAATTAATTTCATCTGCAAAGATCTGTTTTCCAAATAAATTCATGTTCACAGATTCTGGGGATTAGTATGTAGACATATTTTTTGGGGAGATCACCATTCAGTGGTTTACACGTTTTAAATAATTCAGTCCTCAAAAGGTGGTTACTCTATGGGGTAAGTAATATCATTATACTGGTTTTATAGATGAGGAAACTGAGGATCAGAGAGGTTAAGTAACTTGCTCAAAGTCATATGGCCGTAAGTGGCAGAGCTGAGATATGAACCCCAGCAATGTGGTTCAGGGCTCTGTGTACCCCCAGCCAGCATGCTATTCTGCCTCTTTGTGATGTTTGATAGAGAAGTCACTCTGAGTAATAAGGAAATCAGGAATTTGGAAACTTTTCTTGGCATGTAGGGGGATGGTGGATCCTAGAAAGTAGAAACGATGTGACCATGGAGACAGGGCTCTGATGAGAGGGGAAAAAGTTGCAGCCAGACATAGAGAGAAGGGTATCCCACAAAAGATTGACTGTGTGTGTGTATGTGTGTGTGTGTGTGTGTGTGTGTGTGTGTGTGTGTCTGCTCAGTGTCTGGGTGGCCAGCGGAACCCTCTGGAGAAGTGAGGTCTCACACTGGCTGTTATGATGGTTCCTTGGTCAATATCTTCTCCCTTTTGTCTGTCTCACATAGAGTAGGAGTGGATGTGTGGTTCCTTGAGAAAGGAAGGAGGAGCTGTGAGGGGTACATGGGGGGTACAGAAAGAAGACATTAACTACAAGAGGGTTGACCCTGAAAATTGACACCAGGAGCTTCTGGATCTTGGGGACACATTCTTATGGGATGAGACTGGAGCCACTTTGTTTGGCTGTTAGAGGAGGGCCAGGGCGGTCCAGGCTACAGGAGGTCAGAGAGGGCAACCTGGAATGTGGAGGGAGGGTGCTCCTCTCCCACATGGTTAACAGAAAGCACCACCCTCCCAGGAAGTGTGGTGAGGATGTGCCCACAGGAGAGGAAGCAGCGCCTTGCAGATGGCCATCCTGGGGCCATCAAGCAGGTGCAGGGAGTCCTGGGAAGGAGAGAAAGATGCCCTTCTCCACCCATTTCTTTCCTCCTCCCCAAGGCTATTCTGGGAAGGAGGAGATGTGAGGACCAGAGCTGGGGTTGGAGAGACAGAATTTGCCTTGGTTTTCTCCACTTCATCTCCCTGACATGGTGTTTGCATGTTTTACCCCCTCACTGCCCTCTTAGCCTCCAAATAAAAAGACCTGCCCAGAGAAAGGCAGGGACACCCTAAAGAAAGACACTCCTCCCTCAAATCTCTCCTGGCTTCTTTGGCTGTGTTCTCAGCGAAGGCTGCAGGAGGCCACATCTCGTGGGAGTCTGCTGGAGTTTTGTGGGAAAGAGAAAATGAGATGAGATGTATGACAATCCCTCATAGACCACATGGTCCTACATAAATGTCAAGTGTCAAGATATCTCCAATAGCTGGATGCATGAGGCTGTCACCCAGGGTAGACCGCAGCCCAGGAAGTCAGCGGTCAAAGGTCAAAGAGACCCAGCTGCTGTTCCATCTTGCTCTGGTCCCCACAATGTTATCTTGGCTGATCTAGTTCTTGGAGCCACATACCTGTCCACTTGGCTTTCCTCCCCAGTAGTGCCTTACCCCAGTTGGAGCAAAATTAAAGACCTCACCTGGGGACCACACTAAGGTGTGAGTCTTTGCTGTAGTCTTCTCCTTCCTTGTCCCAGCAAGGCCACCAGTCTCCTGTGTGGGAGGGTGTGGAGGGAAAGCAGGTGATGAGTTGCTATCCTGCGGGTCAGCAAATGGGGCAAGGATGAGATTTCTTTGGACTTCACTATCATTAGCATTTCATTTTCTTATGACTGCTGCCTAGGCTTCAGGACGGAAAAGTTAAGTAGCAATTTTCTGGATGGCATAGTACAAGGCCTGGTGGGGTGATATGGTGAGAGTGATGGTGAAAGCCTAGAGCAGAGACTGCTCTCCGAATACTCCAAGAGCTCCCATACATCCCCCATCTCCTGTATGGTTAAGGTGGAGTCAGTGGACTATGAGCGGAATGATGGGAGTCACTTCCGGGCTGAGGCAGTTAAAAGCCGGTGTACATTTTCCATCTCCCCTCTTCCCCTGCTAGAGTGCTCTGGAGACCCCGCAGTCCAAATGGCCTAACTGCAAGATGGAGGGAGGCTGTCCAACCTTCACGGGCATTTTCCTGAGTGAGCAATAAGCCTTTTTTTTGTGGTAAGTCACTGAGATTTGGAGGCTGCTAGTACTTTGATTAATACAACCCCTTACATCAATATAGTTTTTGGATCAATATATGGGTCAATATAGATCAATATGTCAGTTGCTCTTCCTAACAACCCTAGAATTGTTCCCATTTTACAGATGAGCAAACTGTGGCAGTGAGATACCCAAGATCATGTGGCAAGAAAAATAAGCCAATAGGACTGTTGAAAGTGAAGGAGTAGTATAGAGCGGGCAATCTGAGTGAAAGAAGGGACTGCTTCAAGGAGAACCCTGACTCCTTCTTCCCTCTATATCTTCAGCCTCATGGTCGGCTCAGGACCCATTTAGAGGCAAGGGGGTGGTCTGTGTGAGGCCCCCAGCACCAGGGAGGTAAAACCACAGAGATATAACTTTGGGGATTCATGTACCTGGTTCTAGGTGTGCTCCGGATAGGAGGATGAGCAGCAATAAAACCACTGAAACTTTGCACAAAACTAAACATGGTGGAATGTAGATGTTTAGTGAGCGCTCTGCCCCAAAGCTGGCCGTCGTTCTACCCAGGCTGTTGTTGTTTGGGGTGTGCCTGTTTGCTAGCCACATCCTTAATAGTTAAGCCACTTAAGTGCTGGTTCTGTTTTTCTCTTTCTGTATTGTTTTAAATTTTTTTTTTGAATAGATAGGATATATAGGGTTCAAACATTTAAAAATACCTAAATATATAGACTGAAAAGGTGCTCTCCCACCCTTGTGCCCTATCTGCTCAGTTCTCATTCCATTTGACAGGTGACCATTGTGGCTAGTTCATTATTTCTGTTCAGACTTTATTTTGTAAAATTGCAAGATGATTGAGATAAGCATTCTTTTTCTCCTTTCTTTTCTCATGAATAGCGTCACACTATACAGCCTCCTGCTTTTTTCACGTAATACATCTTGGAAGTATTTCTGTACAATAATAAAGAGCATAAGGATTGCTCTCTCTTTTCAATAGATGTATAGTATTCCATGGCAAAGATGTATCATGATTTATTTAACGAGTTCACCTTTGATAGACATTTAGGTTGTTTCTCTCCTTTTGCTATTACAAATAATAATGCAATGAACATCTTCTACATATATCATTTTGCATATTTTCAAGTCTATCCAAAGGCTAAATTTCTATAAGTGGAATTGCTAAGTCAGAGGTAAAATATGCATTTTACATTTTGATAGATACCAAGTTGCCCTCTGTGTGGGTTTGTTGTGACAATTTTATTCCTTTAAGTAATGTGTGAGAGTGCCATTTTCTGCACAGTTTCACCAACAGAATATGTGTTCAAACTTTTAGACTTTGCCATTCTGTTAGGAGAAAAGTAGAATAGTTTTAATTTACATTTTACTTATTCTGAGTGATAAGTAATATTTTTAAATGTTTGTGTACCTATTTTTAAGTGTTTATGAGAGATTTGTAGTTCTTTTAAAAAAATTATCATTCCTCTCCTTTGCTTATTTTTATACCGTGTCGTTGGTCTTTATTAATTACTAGGAGCTCTTTATTTATTTTGGAGATCAGTTCTTTGCCAATGAGATAATTTGCAAACATTTCTTCCCAGTTTGATATAAATTATTTTTTTGCTTGGAATGTTTCTTGCTTTCTTGTTTGTTTGTTTCATTTTGTTGCCATGCAGAAGTTTTTGATTTTTATGTAATCCAGTCTGCCTTTCCTTTTATAATATGAATATTCTGTTATAGTTAGAAAGTCCTTCTCTACTCTCAGATTTTTAAAGAATGCTTCCACATCTTTTTCTAGCACTTTTATAGCTTTATTATCTCTCGTTTAAGTCTTGATCAAGTTTGAATTTTCTAATCGAGTGAGTCTAAGTTTGTTTTTATTTAGATTTCTAGCAAGATATTCCAAAGCCATTTATTGAATAATTTAGTTTCTTACCAATGATTTGAAGTGCCACCTCTATCATAACAAAATTCTACATTACTCGGACTCATTTCTGGTCTTTTTATTTATTTCTATCAGTTTAACTATGTGCCAATATCACAGTTCTTTAAACCATTGAACATGTTTTACATCTGGTAGGGTAGGATCTTCCATTCCTCTTCTTTTTCAGAGTTGTCTGAGCTATTCCTGTTTGTTTATTTCTCCATGGGAAATTTAGAATTAGATAATCTAGTTCAAAATTACACGTTAGCCTTTTATGAGAATTTCATTAAAATGGTAATTGAGGAAAGACTGACATTTTATTTTGACATTTAGTCTTCCTATTCAAGACTGTGTTGAGACCTTCCACTTGTCTGAGTCTTCTTTCTGTCTCTGCATCAGTTCTAGTCCTGCTTACAGCTGGCCTTTGGGAGATAGAAACATTTCCAAATCCACAAACTTTAGCTGTTCATAATGGCAGCAGTAACTAAGGGCCTGCTCGGTCTCCACTCATCTCCCTCTGGGCTGAAGCTCACTTTTTCCCCGTCATGTGGTGTTGGGTTGGGGGCTGGGGGAGAGGGGAGGGTCTGTTATCAAAAGATAGAGAGATAAGGGAGGGACGTTGGAGATGAGGAGAGAGACACCATCTGGGTATCCAGAACTGAAAGTCAGCAATCTCAGACAAAGATAGAAAGAAAAGGGTAGGCGTGGAGGACTGCGGGTTACCAGTGAGATCTGCAGGAAGGTGGTGAGGAAGAGAAACCAGAAGGCTGGCAAGAGCAAATGTGGGTTAGGAGGGAAGGAAGAGGAGGAGGAGGAGGAGGAGGAGGAGGGGAGGAGAATCTCGGCCTGAGTACATTCTAGAGAGGCCCAAAAGAGACTGCAACCTTGCCAAGGGCTGAGGCAATGTCTTCATTTTCAACATCTTTTTTTATGCAACACATAACATACATATAAAAATGTATAAAACACATATGCATTGCTTACTTAATGGTTATGAAGTCAACTCTCTGTCAGCCACCACCAGGTCAAGAAACAGAACATTTATCAGCACCCCAGAAATTCCCTTTCATGTATCTCCTAGAGGTAACTATTGTCCTGTTTTTATGATCAGAAGACAATTGCTATCATAATAAATTTTTAAAAAGTTTAAAAATTCAAGACCAGGACTTCAATGTGCTAGAAAGGGGATTGGAACCTAGGCCAAGAAGGGAGACCTGGAAGGCAAATCAGGAAACTGAGGCAAAAATGCAGCCCTGTAGATAGGGCCCTTGGAGCAGGGGTCTGGGAGCAAGGCCTCAACTCCTTGGGGATGTGGGTCCCCTGGCATCCTCAAGGGTCCCCCAGCTGCCTGGCTCAGGCCAGCCCAACAGCTGGTGGCAACAGTTTGGTGCATATACATTCAGGACCTGGGTGGGGCCATAGTGCAGGACTGTCTCAGTTTCAAGGACCAGGAAGAATCCTACTTAAACTAGCTCGAGTAAGTGGGGAGGGGATGGGGCTGGGTGCCTCCCAGTGCTGAGGCCCACCAGTGAAGCCAGCTGGCTTCAGAACTCTAAGGGGGAAAATTAAGAAGGTGGATTTTTTCCAACTCTCTGTGGCCTGCTGGTTTCCTTCCTCATGCTTCTCGTATCTCTATTCTTCCCTTGCTTTCTTAGATACTGTCTCCTCTTGCCCAAAGCCCAAGAGAATCCTTTTTTCTACACCAGGACATTTTTTAAGTTTCTGATCCCTAATGTCTTCCATGCCTTGCTCCCTTCCTATAATGAAGAAATCTGAGAGCTCTCTCTCCATCGGTCTCACCCTGGGTCAAGGAGTGGTGCTCCTGGGCGCAGACGGCTCACCTGATTCCTGGGGAGGGAAACATAAATGAGGCTTCTGGCAAACTGTCTCTCACAAAGGGCACAAGGCTGAGAGGCCTTCATGTGGTCAGCTCTTGGTTTTCGAAGACAGAGCATCTGTAGTTCTAAAGCGTGATTCTCCCCTGGGAGGTAATCAGGAGATTTGCTGAGGCTCCAGTTTGGATGGCCTCTGCAGTAGCATAGCATGGTGGTGGTGGTGGCGGTGGCGAGGTGGGGGTGGGAGGGTGTCCTATGAGCAGCCAGGATCCCACGTTCTCTCTCAATGGGTGCATCTCAGGACTCTGTTTTTTGGTGAAAAGAGTCTTTCAAAAAAGAAAGTATTCCTAGTAGTCTAAAAGGTGATTACCTTGGAGTAGAAGGATAGAGTCAGAAAACTCATGATTCTCAATGCCTGGGGCCTGTAAAGACACCTTTGGAGTTTGAGGATTTGTGAAGGTCAAGAGCTTCTGTGCTCGGCCAGCCTGGAGCAAAAAAAAAAACAGGGCACAGCTCATGTTAGGCTCAGTGAGAGGATAGTATGAAGCCAAGAAGTGGTGCCGGGGCAGGTCAAAGGTCAACACAATACAAACTGAGGGCGCTGAGTGTGAAGTGGGACAGGGCAGGTAGCTCCAGAACGAGAGTGCGCCCTAGGTGAGAGGCCTACTTGCATGTGGCTGACTCCACAGTGAGGGGTCCGCCCTGTTGACCTAAAGAAACTGTGAGGAACAAGGCGGGGCCTTTGCTCTCCCATTTGGAAAGAACTTTAGTTTATTTTTAGGAAACGGAGAGATAAAAGTCATTCGGTCCCTTCATATTTCTATGAGGTTGGGCACCACAGACAGACAGTGCCTATGTGGTAGTCTGTGAGGACTTTGTGGGGTGCCGAAAGCCCCCTAGGTCCCCTAACACTTCCCTCACCACCCTTTCAAAATCCAGAGATGCCCATCTGGAATGAAGTCTTTGGCTTGATAATGTCACTAGAAAGCCAATAATAAAACATTCCCATGCTCAAAGCCACATCTCGATGAGGTCCGCCCTGATCATTTGCAGTCCCACCACCTGAACCTTCCAACTCCCCGTACCCTGTCATATTTTTATTTTTATGGCACTTTTAACCTAACAGACAATACATTTTGCCTATTTATTATTTTCTGTCTCCTGTTACCAGGTTGCATAGCGGTCCCCCCTTATCCACGGTTTTGCTTTCTGTGGTTTCAATTACGTGTGGACAACACGTCATAACAACAAGAAGAGTGAGTACAGTAAAATGAGATTTTGAGAGAGAGAGAGAAACATATTCACATAACTTTTATTATATAGTATATCGTTATAATTGTTCTATTTTATTATTAGTTATTGCTGTTAATCTCTTACCATGCCTAGTTTATAAATTATATCATAGGGTGTATGCATAGAAAAAAACATAGTTTATATAGAGTTCAGTACTACCTATGGTTTCAGACATCCAGTGGGGATCTTGAAATATATCCCCTGCTGATAAAGGGGGCCTACTATATACTGCAGGAAGGCAAAAGTTCTTGTCTATTATGCTCATGCATACAACCCCAGTGCATAGAAAAGTGTCTGGCATATGGTGGGCACCCAGCAAACATCTGTTTAACGAACTGAATGTCTATAACCTGAAGACGCTGAGATGAGGATGCGGGCTATACGGTATTTTAATCCATGATTCCCAAACTTTTTCTGTAGGGAGGCCTCTTTTAAGCACAAAACATTTCGTAGATGCATATATGATAGTAGCTATGCTTGGAAAGTATGAAGTGCTTTTAATGAATTTATACCTATTAATCTCTATACATTTTAGAAATAGCGTATTATATTCTTTATTCATAGCCATTTATGTACTATACTGACTTCGATGTACATATAGATTCTCAAACTCTTTGCAAAAACTCCGAGGACACAAAGGGCCCTTAACCCACAGACCAGACACCTTTTTACAGCTGGAAGGCTTTTGGGAGACAGAAACATTTCCAAATTCACAAGTAAGCTTTAGCTGTTCATAACGACAGCAGTAACTAAGGGCCTGCTTTGTCTCTGCTCATCTCCCTCTGGGCCGAAGCTCACTTGCTTCTCCCTCATGTGGTGTTGGGTCGGGGTTTGGGAGTAGAGGAGAAGGTCTGTCACCAACAGGTAGGAAAAGAAGTGGGAGGGGGCTTTGGAGGTGGGGAAGGAGACCCATAGGGGTATTCAGAAAGTTGGCGATCTTGGACAAAGAAATGAAATACTATTTAAAACCATTAGCAACTACAAACAATTGAGCGCTTATTCATTTACTGGCCTTTTAGTTATCAGAGAGCTAGACTCAAAGGGTTTAGAGAGGCTGACAGTTAAGTTTAGAATGGGGGAGAGTAGGAAAGAAGGCACTAAAGATGAGCATGGGCTTTGTAGCTACAGAGATTATTTTAATTTTCACTCTGACAAGGACCATCTGGATGACCAGAAAGTTATTTCTCTCTTTGTGTTTGGGTCATGGAGAGGAAATGAGATGAATGCTAGGTGCTTAGCCAAGTACCTGAGACATCTGGATGCTCGACAAAGGTTGCTTCTCCTCAAAAGGTCTGAGGGAGAGGTCAGTCCAGGAAGGTCCTGAGCATGTGAGAAGGGCACTGACGCAGGAGTGAGGAGGCCCTGAAAAACGAGCTGAAGGCGTCTTGTGCTAGGGGTGACAGGGGGATCTTCAATGGCTCAGGGTATTAGGGCTCTTGGGAGGGTGCAGGGGATGGTTATTTCCTAGTCCTTGGAAACACCACCATTGGGCAGAGAGCTGGAGTCCCTGGACACCTTTGCAATGGGTGAGGGACACTGCAGTCCCGCAAGTGGTAACCATGTATTCCTTGCTGAGTGGCTGATGAGAGGCAGTCCCCTAACGAGAGTGAGAGATGCTGTTTGAAGCCTCAAACTGAAACTCTAATCTTAATCAGCATTTTAATTCCAGTACATTTGGAAAAACAAAAACAGCCGTGAAGAGAGCCAATGAAAAAGACAAGTGAGCCCTCATCCTTGCTTTTCAACTCTCAGCTTTTGGAGACAGTTGGCCATTTTGGCTGCTGTTCCTCAATCCACTTCTCTTTTAGACTTGCCAGGGAGCATGATAGCTGCCAGCAGGTAAGTGCTCCCATCCCTGATGCCCCCAAACTCTCCAGGTTTCTGCAGAACAGGTTGAGGCCTATTCTCTTATGTTGCTCTATATGGGTGTCTGTCATTTCAGATGGGCTCTGTGGCAGGACGATCACACAGATGCAAGCCCCAGGGATGGCAGTGGGTCTATTTTCAAGACATTGGGCTGCGGGCAAGTCACAAACAAAACCAAAGAACACAGCCCATTGCCCCAGACACCACTTTTCAGCTACTGAAGGGTTTGGCCTCAGTCCTTCCAGTTTTTGTGGGTCAGTTGAGAAGTGTCCACTTACATAGAATGTAATTTTAAAGAGCTCTAAGATGTCCAACTATCCTTTGGCCTGAAATAGAAATTCTCCTCCTAGGAGACATGCCTTTGGGTCAAGAAGGCTCCTGTCAAAAAGAAATAGCTAACCAGAGAGAGGCAGCCTGCTTCGCCCATTAGCAGACATCAGTACCCAAGTAGGCTTTATTTCCTTGGAGGAGGAGAATCCATGGTAAAGGGCATGAAACATAGGATGGGTGCCCTTCGATATGGAGGAAGGTACAAGAAAATATGTGCAGCCAGGGGAGGAAGATTCTGGTAGGAGAGGCAGCATGGGGACCTGGCATCTAGAGAAATTGTAGTGAGCAGTGCAGAGAAGCCATAAGCCCCAATTTCACTGACTTCACTGCCTTGGCTGGCTGACTGTGGATTCAGGGCCATGCATTTGTCCAAAAGTTCATGGAGCTAATCATTTATTTATGATTCTGCCAGTGCTCTCCTATTATTCTCCTGCTCCCACCTTCCCTAAGTCAACCAAAATATCAGGAACAAGGCCTAACAATCTCCTGGCAAGGCTCCAAGCTGGAAGGCAGGGCCATGACTTTGCTCGCTTGAACATCCCTGAGGGGGTGGAGGCCAGTCAGATGCATGCCCTTTTGTTACGCTCTCTGGTTGACGAAGGACCCTGCAACCTGGTATTGTGCTGTCTTCCAGGGAAATTAATTCAACGCAGAGAGCCTGAAGAGCCTATTCCTTCTTTATTGCTGTAAAATGGGACAGTCTCAAAATGAAGGCTGTTGCTGAACTTGGTTCAGCCAATAAGAGAGAAGTAAACCCATCAAGCAATAAATTATTTCATATTCTCAATATTTCTTATGTGCAAAGTTCTGTGCTATCTACTGAGGGGGATACGGCAGGAACAGAAGTTGAGGGACTACGCTCCACATTTCCTTATACAGTCCTGGCTTATTGTGCTGTAATTCTTATTAGCTCTCCCTTTTAATCTCAAGAGCGCCCTGAATTGGGCAATACCTTGTATGTTCATCCTCAGAATAAAAATGCTGCCGGTGAGCTCACAATCTAGTTAGAAAAAATAAGCAGCACATATTTTCGGAATGAGTGAAGTGAGAGAAAGCTGTTAGGATGTGGCTTATTAGAATCCATGCATGTCCAAAGAGTGAGCTGACATTTTGCTGTCACCTGCTACTTAGATTCCTGGAGGAGCTCCAGGTGGCATGGCTGTGGGGCATCATATGCACCCATTCCACGTTGAAAACACCCTTGGGAAACATCACTAAAGATTACAGTGTGAAGGTTGCCCCCTAGGGTTGTGCATTGTAGCACCATGGGTCTTGAGTTTGAAAGGGGCTGAATGGTCTTTGTCTTATTCTAATTTTTCACTCTCAGTTATGAGCCTGCCAGCTTCCTGAGGGCAATGGTTTTATCTGGTTCATCTTCCCATGCCTTGGCACAGTTTATGCAGCAGAGCAGTTCTCCAATACATGTAGGTTGAACTGAGCCAGATTTAACCATCAACCCCTAACACGAGCTCCCTAAAGAACGTTGTGAAGATGGTTTGACCCAATGGTTCTCAGCCATGGCTGGGGAGACGTTAAGATGACTTGGGTGCCTGAGCCCCTCTCAGGTGTATGGCATTGGCATCTTAGTGGTGGGGCCCGGCACATGTGGGGTTTTGATGTGTGGACTGGGATTGGAACACTGGGTCTCTCCTCTCTTGTACCTGTAGACCCATGGTGAGGGGAGGTCTGAACCTCCTAACAGGCCAGTTCCATGTTGGGTGGCTCTTACAGCCTGTGGTTTTATGACACCCATTGGTTGGGTTCTCTTCAGAGGTTCCAACTTTGGTAGAGGAAATAAATCTAGGGGCTTCTGCTGGGGGCAGGTCGCAATTCTGGGAGTTGTTAATGAGAGGGAGAGAAAAGGGGCGGTTGAGAGCAGAAAGGGAGTGAATGTGGCTGTATGACTCCCTTCAAGGCCCTCGCTAAAGGCCACCATCACCTGAATAAAACGTCCCCATCTCAAACCTCTCCAGCAGGGCCAAGAACAGGCAAGAGAGAAGAGGTCAAGGAGTGCGGTCCCCAGACTTGGCTTTATACCAGGCCTTCCGAGTGTTGGTTACAAAGGGTTAACTTTGGAACCAGTCAGAAAGACAAGTGTGTAGCTGGAGGCAGGGTTGGTGGAAGAAGGTGAAACAGATATGAGCATGTCTGATCCCAGGAAAGGTCTTGGGGACACTACTAAAGGGAGACTCCTTATATAAGGACAAATGGTATTTGATAAAGTGGCTCCACATCCCCAGTCTTCTGTTCAAGATGAGTCACAGGATTCATAGGGTAAGGATGACGCAGAGCAGAGGGCAGCCAAGGAGACACGGGGCATCTCTCTAGACAGCACAAAGGCGCTTTGTGGCCAGCCCAGACTCTGACAATGGGAGAGCTATGTGTAGGACATCAGAGTGCTTCTCCCTAGCTGGGAGTGTGCGGCTCTCAGGGAGCCTCCATGGTGGGGCCAGAAGGAGAATCTGGGAACCAGTTCTCATGTTTTGAGCAACTTTCAAAAAATTTATTGTTTTAATTCCCAAGGTGCTCTGGGAGTTGTTTCTATTTGCTCTGTATCATTTTACAGGTGGGGAGTCAAGAAATAGATGGTGGAATTTCTGTTCCCCATAACCTGTTTCCCAAAGTGACCACAAAATTTTGTGCCCTGGCTTCTCTTGAGATAGATAATTGGGGAGTCCAATGCCAGCTGTCACTTTCTACCTGGATGGCCCTGGGCAAGTCATCTTACCTCTCAGAGCCTTCTCGACGATCGCATGGTGAGCTGTGTGAGGATTGAAGATAATGAATGTGGCCAGGCTCTGTGTCAGCCATGTCATTAGTGGTCAAGAAATGGTGACTAAGCAATTTGTACACCACAGCCCATTAACCCCCTTAATCCACTTCACAGATGAGGAAACTGACATACAGAGCAGCTCAATAGAATATGGAGAGGTTCAATATCTTGCTAGTGTGTGGAGAGCTGGGATTTTAACATAGGAGGGCAGGCTCCAGAATCCATGCTTGCCTCTGTCCACAGGTACAATTTATGTCAAGGCTAGAAACAAACTATATTTTTCTTGCCCTAGTAAAACTTGTGGCAATGACACAGTTTGCCATGGAGTCCCCATCTTCTCTCCCTTTTATCTCTTTCCTTTTGTGATGGTCCAGGCACCCAGAACCCTTCAAATTTCCCATGTTTCTGCCACTTGGCTCCTCTATGCCTGGTGTGGTTTCAGGCACTCTGGCGACATCTTTTCAACACATCCTCTGGCAGCTCCATGAGGTTGATCATCCCCTCCCAATTTGCAGATGGGAAATAGCACTCTTTGGATCACTTGGCATGGCCCCCCTTCCTCAAGAGTCTTGTTTTCTGGGGGAGAATGTTCCAGGTAAGGGAACAGCATGGGAGGAAGCTCTGAAGCTACATAGCCCTTTGGAGAATCTGCAAGTGTCTACATGGTGGGCATATGGTAAGAGGAGGACTCAGGGAGAGAGGAAGCCTGGACTGTCCTCCTTCTGCTCAGCTCAAGTGCAGAGGGCTGTGGTGACCTCGTTAGTCCTCACACCACCTTCCTAATAGTACCTGCCTTGGTTACAAACCCTTCACAACCTTCTATCCAGGATTGGCTCAGAGGGCACCAGTGGTCTCATGAGTGCAGGTGGGGAAAGCCTAGGTCTTATTTTCCAGCTCCTTCTCTGGGCTACAGTGGACATCACTTGATTTCTAGTGATGTTGTGTCCTCAGCTATAAAATAGGTGTAGATGAAGAGTAGATGTACATCTGTTTGATGAGGAGGGCAGCTGAGATCACAGAAAGGGGTTGCTTGGGAGAGAGGAGTTGTGTCCATGTAGCTTTCAAGAGGAGGCTGGGCTCCCTTGGGGCAACATGGAGGCAGCCCGGAGACATACCAAGGCACGAGAAAGGAGGAAGAAGATGCTATCCTTCTTCGCTTCTACTCCTGGGATCAACAGGCTGAGCAAGTTGAAATGAGCCAGTCCATATAGGCTAGCTCCTGTTCGAACTCACCTCTGTGAGTTTCCTTCTTGACTTTCAAGCGAGAACCTGTGTGGGCATCATGATGCTCTTACCTTCCAAATTTCTGAGAGTCTTTGCTTCTGGGAAGCAGGGTCAGTCCCATACTCTAGAGTTGTGGTTCATAGATCCAAATTTTCCAGATTTCTGACTGCCAGTCCTCTGCTCTGAGGCAGAAAAATCTATGGGTTCCAAAATGTCCACAGTTATCCTCCATCTTACCAGTCTTGAATGAGCACAAGAGACAGAGGCAGTAACTTTGGTTGGTCCTTGTGTCTTGGCTGTATGAATCCTGCATCCCCATTCAGAGGGCCCTAGGTTAGCAACTCTGTGTCCCAGAATTTCCAAGAAAGTCTTGATTTCAAACAGCCTGCCATGTTGGGAGACCATGTGTCAGGCCAGTGCCAGATGAATGTGTCCTGATTTTTGTTTCAGAAAATATGGTCAGCATAACGGGGGAGAGAGAAATTGGAAAAGACAGTAGTTGGAACCTGGTCCTGGACACGAGGTAGAAACCACAGAGAGGCTTCATTTCAGTTTGCTTAAGCAACAGTAGCTATCACAGCCTATCAGGGTGGAGGAGCCGTCAACGTCAAGGTCGTCTGGTTCAGCCTCAGTCTTTCCATAAACATATCCTGGCGGCTTGGAGCATTGCCTCAAAGTCAGACAGACGCAGGTTTGAATCCTAGCTGTGCTACTTCCCAACTGTGACCTTGGACAAGATGCTTAACTTCAATCTCCACAGTGCGTAAGCCTGGAAGAATAATGGTATTTGTGCTATGGAGTTGTTTTCAGGGTTAAACAAACCAATGAATGGAAATTGGTTAGTTCAGTGCCTAGCTCCATTGTGGTTACCATCCTCTTCTTCCTCACCATATATCCGGCAGCATGCTGGGAGTCGGGACACCAGAGTGAAAAATACTGTCCTGTGGTAGGTGCTGTTCATTGCCTGCTCCTTATCCATGCTGTCTCCCACTCTCCCTCCCTTTCTCTTTCCCTTTCTCTTCCCTTCTTTCCTACCTCCCTTCTAGGGTGGCACAGTATCCCTCTAAAAACCACCATGTTTCAATTATTTTTCCTGATGCAGATGGTTATATGATGTGATTTGGGCCAATGAGATATAGGTGGGAGTCACTGGGTGGGATCTAGCAAGACTCTTTAAAAGGAAATGATACTAGAAGTAGAGCAGCCACCTCCGGCAACGATGGAACAAGCTGATGACAAAAGCCATTATGCTAAGGCAGAGAAGAAAGAGAGAGAAGGAGCTGAGTCTTTAATGGCAGAGTCAGCAAAATAGGACCCTTAGGCCAAACCCAGCCTACTGTTTGTTTTTGTCAACAAAGCTTTATTGGAACACAGCCATGTCCATTCCTTTATGTATTACCTGTGGCTGCCTTCACATTACAATGGCAGAATGCGGTAGTTGTGACAGAGACGGTGGCCCGCAGAGCCTAAACTATTTATGATCTGGCCTTTGAAAAGAAAGGAAAAGCAAAGAGAGAAAAATTTTGCCAACCCCTGCTTAATGGGATCAGCGTGTCCTTTAACAACTCTGAATTGCTTATCCTTGAGTGTCTTAGTGATGGCAATATAAATCCTTGGGTAAATCATTTAATTTAGTGGCATTATGCTTCCTGACTCTCCAGTGTAATACTAAAATGTGCGCTGCCCTACAACAGAATTGCTTCCAGTTCTGCCTAGATGTTTCAAGCTTCTGCTGGAAGACTCGGGGGACAGGGTATCTGTGAGGGGTTGTGGGTTGCAAACAACAGAAACCTCCTCTAACTGATCAAAGCAGAAAGGAAAATTTTGGACAGGCAAAGAAAGGCTTGAGAACTGGTGTGAGAAAGGGCAGGTACTAGGCATTTCAAGGGCTAACAGGACTCAGTCTCCCTGAGGCTGGAGGTAGAATGAATGATGGAACTCTTGGCTGTGGGAGAGCAGCACCTCCATTAGTAGTCCATTCAAACAGTTCAATGGGAGAGAGGTCTATTCTCAAAAAGAAAACCAGGATTCTATTGGAGTGCCAAAACAATGCGGGTCCATCACAAAGAGGAAAATCCCTATGTCCCATATAATCACCATCGCTGTGCAGACCCTGCTGGTTACCCCTTTCCCCGGTCTTCGTCCCTCTTCTTCCATGGTAATAGAACCTCCAATATTTATCAGGTCACATGGCCACCCAGAGCAAGGATGAGTTTCCTAGTTTCCTTTGCAGCCAGGTGAGGGCATATTCTTATGTTCTTGTCATTGGGATGAGAACAAAGGTGATGTTCGTCCTGGAATGTGAACTTAAAGACTGTGCGCTTCCCCTTTCTGTTGCCACGAGTATGGATGTGATATTTTTCTGTCTTGGACCATGTGGGCGAAAGCATCAACCCAGGGGAGGCAATGCATCGAGGGAGAAAGAACTCGGATCCATGACATCATGGAGTCATCAAACCAGTCCCGGACTGCTCACCTCCAGAAGGCATTTACCATGACATAAAAGACACTTCTCTTATTTAAACTGCTGTTTGTTCTGGTCTCTGTTATTCTTAATACAATCACTGACTTCCAAGAAGCAATTACTCATACTGAGCCAAGTGCTGAGTTCCAGTAGCTTCTACCTAGAAGATCTCCACCCTGGGGCTTTATACAACATGTCTAAGTTCTCTTCCAAAAGACAACCGTGAAAAATTCCCAGCCAGCCCATCCAATCCCCACGTCACCAGTCTTTTCAGTTCTAGTCACTTCATTCTTCTCTGTGGGAAAGGCCAGTCTCCTTTAGAAATGGTCTGTCTTCACCCTCTGTAGGCCTCATACCATGTGCGCTCAGGCCAATGGGGATGGACAAAGGGAGGTTGTCACTCCATTTTAGATTTTCCACTTCATAGTTTCTTAACCAGGTTTTATAAATGGTTAGTGAATCAATATATTTTAATCTTTTTCTTTAGCTCCAATAAAATACATAACCTATTATATTTGTTTTCTGTGGATGCTGTAACAAATTACTACAAACATAGAGGCTTAAAACAACACAAATTTATTATCCTACAGTTGCAGATGTCTGAAGTCTGAAATGGATCTTACTGAGCTCAAAACAAAGTGACAACAGGGCTGGATTTTATTCTGTACATTTTAGGGGAAAATCTAGTCCTTACCCCTTCCAGCTCGGCCACATTCCTTGCCACCCACATTCCTTGGCTTATGGTCCTCTTCTTCCATTTTCAAAGCCAGCAGTGTTAGGCCAGCTCTTTTAATTCTGCCATCTCTCTGGTTCTGAATCTTTTTCTTTCCTCTTCTACCTCGCAGGACTCTTGTGATTACATAAGGAGTGAATCCATAATAATCTCTCTATTTTAAAGTCAGCTGATTAGCAAACTTAATTCCATCTGCAACCTTCATTCTCTATGCCATGTAGCATAACATATTCACAAGTTCCAAGGCTATCTTCAGGGGCCACTATTCTGCCTACCACACATATCGATGGTGGTGACTATGACTTCCACTTATTGAGGCTTCTGTGGACCAGGCATAGAAGTAAGCACTTTACATATAGTATTTTATTTGATCCAACTGCCCTGTGGTGGGCAGAATACTAAGGGGTCCCCCAAGCGTTCTAACTCCTCATATATATGTTCTATATAATCCCTTCCTCTTGAGTGTAGACAGGACCTGTGAATATGTTAGAATTTCATTCTCGTGGTTAGGTTATGTAATATGGCAAAGGCGATGGGATCATTAACCCCATGATTAGGTTATATAAAATGTCATCTTTGCAGACAAGAAGAGAGATTCTCCTGTTGACCTTGAAGAAGTAAGCTGCCATGTTGTGGATTTCCAGTGGAGGGAGCCATATGGCAAGGAGCTCAGGGCAGCCTCTAGGAGCCAAGAGCTGTCCAGTCCCTCAGCCAGCAAGAAAATGGGGACCTCAATCATACAGCCGCTAGGAGCTGAATTCTGCCAATCTCTGAATACGATTGGAAGCAGATTCTTTCCCAGAGCCTCCAGATGAAAATGCAGACTGGCCAATACCTTGATTTCAGTCCTGAGGAGAAGACCTACAGAAACTATGAGATAATAAATGGGTTTAAGTCTCGCTGTTTGTGGTAATTTGTTATGCAGCAACAGAAAACAAATACATTTCATCTGAGAGAAGTGAAGCTCAGAGAGAACCTAAGAAAACTGCCAAAGTCTGAAAGCTAATAAGTGGCAGAGCTGGTATTCAAACTAAGGTCTATCTCCAAATCTGAGTTTTTAACCACTACTGCTTCCCAACTGACAAGCATGAATAATAGATTTGCTATTATTTTTTATTGTTAGTACTTCATCTGTGCCTCATAGAAATATTTTTTTTGGCTTTTAGACTAAAAATTATGACATTTCTCTCATCTGCAATGAGATACCTCACTTGTTCTGTACCATTTGGGCATTTCTGAATTTCTGCTGGGCTTCTCATTTTAAAGTGGTGTATTGAATTTGAACACCATAGCACCAACATTTAAATCCTAAAACAAGCTGGATGTGTGATCAGATTTATGATCGAAACTCACTGTTTCAACCAAACTTCAGATTGACAAAAGCTATAAAGCACCGTTGTGAGTTCACCAAAGGAGTCACATAATAAGCAAACCAATGTCATGATTTTGACTAGAGAACTATTGATGTTGCATATCTGTGTACAACAAATGTGGGTCCTATTATAAGGAACCGAATGCAAATTAATTGAAAATTGATTAGTAGTTTTTCATTTTTAGAAATTTTCCCTACCACAGATGTAAAAAGCATAATACTATCAACAATTTCTACATTAAAGAAGGGCCTTCCTATTAGAAAGCCGGGAGCCCTCACTTCTCGGGTGGTTGTGTAAGCTCGCCTCTCTCCCCACGGCTAGTATCTGTTCAGGAAAGTACAGTTGTTCTGTGTATTTGGGGTTCTTTGCTCTGTGGCGCGTGCCTTTTCTCTTTGCAGTGTGCTTCCATAAGCCTTTCTGATATTAATACCATCTTGTAGTTTTCTAGAAGGGCGGTTTGGATGAAGTTATTGGGTCATCCTGACTGATTTGTGGTTTACCCGTTGAGGCGATTAAGAAGATTGTGGCGGAGCAAAGCTTTTCAGCTGCTGATTGTTAAGCTCTGTTGGCAATTAACCTGTGCTCTGGGGAATGGTTAATTAGTAGTTTCCCACTAATTCTCCTGGGCCTCAGGAAGGACTGGTCTTTGGACTAGAGGTAGTTTTAGGAGGAATCTTCTGTTCTCGGGTCACACAGCAGGCTAAACACTAAAGCTAAGGTCCCTTGCCTGCCGGGTGACCGGTCCTTGATCAGACAATCTCAGAATCCTTAGCAGAGAAATGGACTCACATCAGTTAAGGCAGGGAGCTATTTTTAGCATTCTTAAATTTACTGAGGAAGAAGGCAGAAAGGATAGATTCTCATCCTGGCTTTGGACATGTCATTCTGCCTCATGAGCCCAGTTTTCTGGTGCACAACGTGGACAATATCTTCTTCACAGATCTGTAGGGGAGGATCTTGTAGAGCTAAAATGTGTTTAGTTTTCTATTGGTGCATAACAAATCACCACACACCCTGCTTGAAAAAAAAACAGGCTTCTTATCTCTCTTTCTGTGAGTCAAGAGGCCGGGCATGGCCTAGCTGGGTCCTCTGCTTAGGGTCTCACAAGGCTGCAATCAAGTTGTCTGCTGGGGCTCACAATTCAGTTCCTTGCAGCTGTAGGACTGAAGGCTTCACGTTCCTGCTGGCTGTCAGCTGGAATCCATCCTCAGCATCCAGAAGTCACCCTTAGTTCCTTGCCACAATGGGCCTTCCAACAAAGGCAGCTCACAACATGGCAACTTGCTTCTTCAAAGCCATCAAGGGAGTGAGAGATGCCAATAAAACAGGTGTTACAATTTATGTAATGTAATCATGTCATCATGTACATACGATCACATACAACCTGTCATATTCTACTGATTAGAAGCAAGTCACAGGCCCCATATTCAAGAGGCGGGGATCACATGAGGACGTGAACACCAGGAGGCAGGAATCATGTAGGCTACCTAAGAATCTATGTGCTACAGGCCCCGAACTCCTTCAAACCAGCAGATTTGCTCAAACACTAACACCATTTCTTCCTGCTGAAATCAAAGCCTAATACTTCTCATCATCAAGCCCTCCAAAGACAAAATCAATAGTTACCACAGCCTGTTCATTTGTTCATTCACTCACTTAGCAACCAGTTGAGTACTTACTATGTGCCAGACAGTGAGTAAGGCACTGACTTTAAGCCTCCTTTTCCCTACCTTCTCTTTCCTAAAGTAAATGTCAGTCAAAATTGAGGAGCCTTAGGTCCAAGAATTTGGAAACAAGATGAGAAAATATATCTTTTAGAAATAGAAATTAGAATAAAATATATGCTAGTGTTCATTTTGAGAACAGCTAACTGTAAAATGTAAATTGGGGATTAGAACAACCTTGGAAGACAAAATCTAAAATGTGATTATTGTAGAAGAAACGAATTGATCTCATATTAATTAGGTAGACATATTAATGATGAATTTCTTGGTAATTATTAAAAATTACTTGTGATAGATGATCTTCTTGTTCCCAGTTATTTGCTGCTCCCTATAAGAGGACCATACATCCCTGCCTGTTGCCATGTGGTTCACGGTGCTCCCTTTGGGAGGAGTATACTTCCTGGTGCCATTGTTGTTGGGCATGACCACATGACTTGCTTTGGCCAAAGGGAAGTGAATAGGAAGTGGTGTGTACCACATCTGATCGGAGGCTCTAAAAGTCATTGAGATTTTCCCTCTGCCACAAGACTGGCATGTTCCAGATGGGGGCTATTCCTTTAGCCTGGGCCCTGGAATAAAGACATGTGGAGCAGAGCCACAATTGCAAGTACCTAAAACGTGAGTGAGGAGTAAACCCTGTTGCTTTAAGCCTCTGAGATCTAGAGTTGCTTAATACCACACATTACCTAGCAAAAAGTGACAAAACACAACCCTGAACCAATCGTGCTCTCCTTATACGTAAGAGAGTGCTAGATGGTGCCATCCTTGTCTTTGAGTTTCTGCTGAGATCAAAGCAGAGTGGAGGGAAGATAAAAGTCTGAATTGATAAAAGATTGAAGTTTTGATTTAGATTGTACTGGACTTTCTAACAATTGAAAATCAGACCATTATATTTTCTAAAGGGGACAAGAAAAGCTGTCATCCAGGGTTGGAGAAGTCAGACCTAAGAAACTGATTGAAACGATGATGGAAATAGAGCTCTTTCCTGCTGGCGCCCTGCCCAAGTTGGCCCATCTCATAAACCTGTTGCTTTGTTTATATAGATCTCCTTCCTTACAGAGAGAATTCGAGGAGCTATTAAGGCAGCTCTGGTACACAATGGACAGGTGCTCAGTTCTAAAGAAAGGCACTAATTTTCTTAGACTAGGAATTTGGGAATGGAAAAGACTCTAGAAGCCATCAAATCAGATCCCTTTATTTCACAGGAGTAAAAATCAGCATCCAAAGAGTAGAGGCCATTAACTTACTTTTCTTTACCTTCTGCTCATTCAGAGGCTTGGGAGTTTGATTTCCAGAGTGGACCTATCACTTGGGAGGAAATGGCCAAACTAATTACCCTGACATGTAAAGAACACATTGGTTCCCTTTTATCCCTCTTGTAGGTTAGCGATAATGACTTGATTCCCCAGGGCCCATATACCCTGGAGAGAATTGACAAAATCAAGGTATAAACTTGACTGCATGCTAAGTCTGGGGCTCCCCTAGGAAGCAGCCTGCAACACACCAACAGGAATGGATCATGGACCTTCAGCCCGTTACCAAGTTTTTAACTCATTTGGCTCCATTATGTCTGATCTGCCAGCTTTTCTGTTTTACTTCTCTGGAATGTTTGGTGTGTACCCTCACAGGGTGTGGAGTGGGAGTGGCACTGCTGATACCCAGAATGACCTTGATGAATCTTCTGGAGGACTCTACCCAGGTCTCATATTGAAGAGACATCACTTCTGAGGGTCAGGAATGTCCTGGTGGAAGATTTCGCACATCACGCACATGCACACACACGTAGGCACAATAACCCTCTGAAATCTCTGAAGAGTCTCCCTCTCCCATGCTGATTACAGTCCACCGCATCCCCCACACCAGTGCCTCAGTTTAGTTGGCTTGTCTCTGGGCTCCTCAAGGACAAGTCAGCCTCACCATTCACCTCACCGGGATTGAGAGTTAGAATGTCAGAGGGAGCAGAACCCTTTAAAGAGCATGCCTTCAGTTGCCAGATTTCACTTTTAACGGCTAGAGATTTAAGCACTGTGTGAGTAAATTGACAATTGTGAGTGAAGATAATGTATAAAATTGTCACCTTTGATGCCTTCTGTTTCTGGATCTGTGTCAACCCATTACGTGGCTCCATCCTGCAGGACGGGCTTGTTTACTTTGTACCTGTATATGTTTTAATCCCTGGGCTAAGTCCCAAGGGGTAGGCCAGGGCAGGTTATGGTGCAGACCCCACAGACAGCTTTCCTGAATGGAGCCCAGTGCCTGGAACACAGTAAGTGAACAATAAACCCCAGCCCAGATAAGTGACAACAGAATGGAAAACCCATCTAAAGCACAGTGGCCCTGGTGTTTACCCATAATGGGGGAAAATCTTATTCCTTCAGGACTCAGGGACACTAACGATAATCAAGGGACCCAACCCAGCTGACTTTTTAAAACTTTTGGTTCCTCTGTTTAGAAATGCCATATTTGTGTCTTCAAATATATCAAGAGAATTGAACCTGAAAGATAGGCAATTTGGCCAGGTTTCAAACCCGCTCAAAACTCCAACTCTAAATTTAGATGTGATCTGGAAACTTGAGTTTCAAGTTCCTCTTGACTTGGTCAAAGCCTGAATTTCAAGCTATTGCACATCTTAATTTATCTGTTCTCATCTTGATTTCCCCAAACTTCTTCCTCCCTTTTTCAAACTCACTGCTCTGGTTGTGGTAGCTTTCATTTGGCCATTGCCCGGACTCTCTCACATTACCGCCTGTTATCATTACATAGACATTGTACTGTGCATCTCCCTTCAGTCTTGTCTCCATCGCTGAACTGCAGACCCTTTGCGGGCAGGACCGTCCTCAGGTCTTTTTTCTCCCCACTCAGAGAAACTTACCAGGGTCCAGCATGTCATGGGTCGCAGTTAAGGCTTAAGGGTTGCTCAGCCATAAAGCTAGAATCTGGGAGAAAATGAGTTCCAACCAGATTTCCAGAGCCTTGGCTTTCTGATTTGCTTAATGATTCATTGAACGTAAACAAGTAAATAAGCAATGTAGACCTCTAGAGAACAGTGGTTTGAATTAAGAAGTTTATGCAATTTAAGAAAAGTGCGATGAAAACCAGGCCTTGGTACTGGGTGAAATTCAGTCAACTCAGAATGGCTTCCCCTCACTCCTGCCATGGTGGTATTGCCTGACCTGTTTGAGTCAACGTTGCAGGGGGACTGAAGGAGTAAAGGATTCGAATTTGGCAAATGGGGCAGAACTACGGTTCAGATCACACGCACCTTTTCACACCTTTGCTCTTCTTTTGGAGAAAGAGAGGGTATTAGTTTTCATGGGCTCTTTCAAAGTACCACACACAGAGTGGCTTCAACCACAGAAATTTATTATTTCACAGTTATGGAGGCCAGAAGTCTGACCGAGGTGTTGGTGGCCGGGGTGGTTTCTGAGGGCTGTGAGAAAAATCCTGTTCTATGCCTCTCTCCTAGCTTCTGGGGGTTTGCTAGTAATCTTTGGTGTTTCTTGGGTTGTAGAGCTCTGCCTTCATCTTCACATGGCGTTCTCCTGGTGTGCGTGTCTGTGTCCAAATATCCACCTTTTTGTAAGAACACTGGTTATATTGAATTAGGGATGCACCCTAATTCTAGTAAGCCCTCATCTTAAATAATCATATCTGCAGCAATACTATTTCTAAATAAGGTCACATCCTGAGGTACTGGGAGTTAGGACTTCACTTTTGTGGGGGAGCAGGGGATACAACTCAACTCATAATAGAGAAGATGGTCTTCTTGTTCGAATTTATTGTTCTCCAAATCAGGGCATATTGATTTGATTCAGTCTGTGCCACAGCTGTGAATTTGGATAATAAACATCTGGAAGAAGCTAAAGGTGAGTTCCTTTCTCTCCTTCTTCACCCAGTAATCTATCCATCCATCCATCCATCCATCCATCCATCCATCCATCCATCCATCCATCCATCCCTTGTTAGACACACATACACACGCACACACACACTATATATAGCTAGGGCTTTGGGACTTCCTAATTGGAGGTCCCTGTCATGCCAGGGGTACTATTTAGGGTCCTATTTGCATGTGTCTTATGAGCTGCCTCAGAGGAGTAAGGCCTAGTTTCAGAACCCAACCTGTACTTATCATCGACCTTTTCCTCTTTGAGCCTTAGTGTCTTCATTTGTAATGCAGCAAACACTGGAGCAGAGCTTGGTGCCTAATAGATGCTGGAAAAATGGTGGTGGTTATTAACGTTATTACCATTAAGTGCTGTGTGGAGAGAGGAAGAGATAGTGGAAGCATGGCCCGTCCACCAGCTTCCAGGAGCTCGACACAAGACATTCCCCCCAGACAGAATTCCAAGCTCTCTTACAAGTTTTTTTAGTTTATCCTTACGACAGTCCTAGAGCTGTGGTTTTTAATTGTTTGGGGAATTGGATCCCTCTGAGAATCTTATAAAGGCTGTGCAGTCTTCCCCAAACAACACAAATGCTTGGACTGTCAGCACAGACTTGCGTGTGATTTCAGAGGGCTTATGCCAGTTCTTCAGCCCAGGCAGAAAATTCGCTTAGGTAGCAACCTCGGAAATTCATTTGTTCACTCAGTGAAGATTTATTTTGTGGCCATCACATGCTGGGTGCTGCCAGAGAGGCCAGGGAGTCAGGGAAATGTCAGACAGGAGACCTTTCCCTAAGTTGCTCACAGGCATTAAGAACCATAATCAGAAGTAGAATTCATTCTATCTTTCAGGAGAAGTACAGCTCCACTTATGTGAAAGTTCAGAGGAGGGCAATTGTTTCCAACATGGAGCTATGCAGGCTAATCAAGTGGGTTCATTGGCGGGAAAGACGTTTGATTGGAAGATGAAAGACAAATGAAATTTTAGCCTCAAATGATATGTTGTTGACACTCCCAGGGTACATTCTCTGACAATTGACACTAGTGCACATATGTCAGTCTGCTGGTGTCTACCTTCACCTGGATGAAACGAGTTGGCAGGTTCCTAAAATGCTGCCCCCGATAAGAAGCCAGATGTAATTCATGTCGTGTTCTTCAAATACAGTCTTCCTAACTCAGTACCACCTCCATAACACAGAACACAGTTTAACGGTTTATACAAAACACACAAGGAATTGATACCCTGTCTGTCTTCAGTCTTCACCTTTGTCACGAGGGGTTCCCTGGGCTCTCTGACCCTCAAGGGGTCACTGTGTTGAATCTGGGTAGCACATAGCTTAGCTTTCTGTCCCGCCCCCCAAACAGGAGTCTTGGATGCCCTAATAGGGCATGGAATGGGGAAGTGCACATCCGTGGGCAGTTAGCCACTACCTTCCATTTTCTCTTTACCAGGATAGAGTTTTCTTTCTGCCCCTACTCCCTCTCTTCTTTATCCACATCACACTAATGGCCAAGAGCTGAAACTTCTTGGGGTCAGACAATATTCTGATAGGCCAGATTCTGCTCTGCTTCAGCTGTGTTGAAAGCATATCCATTTGGTTCTGGTTCACAAAGCTTCACTAGGAATTTTTCTGAAGGATTTTAGTTCCTTTTGTGGTTCAGTGAAAAGATTGATATTTGGGTTCGGTGCAGGTTAGGCCAGGGGTGAGGCTCGTTTTGGTTTCGGTTTTACAGGGTGGTCCTTTGCAAGACCATTATCTCAGATGGAAAGGGCAGAGGGATGTGGCCTGGGAACCCGTTTCACAGAAAATAACCGCTCCGAGAACACAGCATGTTCTCTCCTGAACAGCGGCAGCAAGCAGCCTTTGAAGAGAAACTGGGCCTTGTTCTCTGCAGCATAGCTTTAGGTTCTCGCTGTTAAATAAGTTTGATGTAGCAACAAGTTAGAAAAGTGCTTTCCGCTTCAGGCACAGGCACAAACTTGCAATGTGACCCCAGGAAAATCAACTCCCCTCTCTGGGACTCGGTTTCCTTGTGTGTAAAATAAGGAGATTGGACTAGAAATTAGATGATGGTCAAGGTACCTGTCAGAGCTCAAATGTTATGAAAACAACTTTATTTTAAGTTAACTAAGCCTCTAAGGAAAAGACTCAAAGTCTCCCTTCTCCAGTCACACACCCAGTTCTTCCTTCGTCGAAATTTTCCCTCCCTTGTTCCACTCCCTTAACACCGTGCTCCAACTTAATAGCTTAAGCAGCCTTCCCGGATGCCATTTATATTTTAAAAGAGGCCTTGGATGTCATTACCTGAGGCTTCCTCAGTAACTGGGGTTGTGTAATAGAATTGTGAGTGCCCCAGTCACAGAACCTTCTTTCCTCCCCTCCTTTCTCCCTCCCTCCACTCCTCATCCCTTCTTTCCTTTGAGTAGACCCTGTGTTGAGTGCATCCTTTGCATGAAGCCCCGTGTTAGGCTAATATTAGGTATGGTCCACACAGAAGGGAAAGCAGTGCTTCCAGGTGCTAGAAAGCAGAGGCTGTTCCCCAGCAGAGCCTTCCCAGTTCTGCTGTGACCCTGCAGAGCCTGGGGGCTGGAGCAGGTCTAAGGAACTTCACGTGGCGTTCTTCCTCTATTCACTGCCTGGCTCTGTAAGGTGTGCTGGGTAAGTCTTTCTCATACCTGAAACTCTTTAAGTAATAAAATACTCTCATCTACCTTAGATATTTTTAATGGGAATATGTCTCCTTTGGGGTTCTTGTCTCTCGGCTTCTCGCTACCATGAACATGCCTCATGCTGTCATGAACAGAATCAAACCCTAGCTCTAGCAAATATCAATTGTCATGCTTCAGGTTTTCATGGGTAAATTGAGGAAAAGCATACCTCCCTCACATGGACATTTGAAGCCCAGTGATTGTATATGTAAAGCGCTTGCTTGGAAAGAGGTAAGCGTTTAGTTAATAGTAATTATTACGCTAATGGTCAGTTGATTACACAGTGATATATTCAAGGCGATTGATTTATGTAGAGAAATTTGCCCTTCTAGGAAGTGGCCCCTAGACTGTCAGACATTTTGAATTTTTGGATGTGAATTAAGATAGTTTCTCTTCCTCTCCTTCATAACCAGTTACTTAGCTTGCACCTGACCTAATCTAACCTCCCTTTTCTTTCTCCCTTCCTCTTTCCTTATTTCTCTTTTAACAAGTTTATTGGAAGGTTTTTTTTTTTTCAATTTATAAAGGACTGCACACTCGTTACAGAAAATTTGGAAAAGTGGAAAGAAAACAAAATCACCCACAGCATGCAGAGAAAACCACATTTTGATCTATTTCTACTTTATTTTCATAGTTTTGAATTTTGTTTGCTTATTTTACACATTGAAGTCAATAGTTATAGATATAATGCTGCATGCTGCTTGTTTTAGGTTATAATTATCATATGAGCATTTCCCCATGTGAATTTTAAATTCGTCACTAATATCATTTCTTTTGGCTGCAAATATGGCAGGGCTTGGTGCTACTGTTTGACTCCAGCCTTCCTTTAAGGTTGATAGGAACTTCTTTCTAATTTGTCGTTTCTAATAAGCTGTGGCTGGGAAACCACCCACCCGGCCTGTTAGAACTGTATGTAAAGTAAGAGCTGGTGGGATTTTGTGATCTTGCGGGAAGGCCTGAGGGGCTTTCCTCTGGAACCTTCGGATTTGAATTTTGTGACATATTCTTTCATCTCTCAAAGGCCCCCCCTCACTTATATTTTCAGTTCTTGACTGGGGCTTGAATAATTGAGACTATTAAATAATTGACTTCTTGATAAATGAAATACTACTGTACTAGTATAAAATGATAAAATCTGCTTTCTTCCCATTATAGAAAGTTTTCCATTAGAGAGGTAGAATAACGGTTAACGCAATTGGTAGGAGTTGCCTGCGTTCAGATCCCAGCCCTCCCACACCCTGGCTGGGTGACTTCGGGCAAGTTTCAGACTCTCTGTGCCTCAGTCCCCTGCATAATGGAATGATAATAGTAGGCACCTCACAGGGTTGTGGTGAGTAGTTAATGAATAAATCTGCCCGGCTGTCGCTTGGTAATCTCTAGTGAGTGTTCGCTATTATTATGGTTTACCTATGTAGAGAGAATTTTAAAGTTCTTTAAAAAACATTTTGACCTGCTCTTTAGGCTTTTGTTTTTTAAAGAGGCTCAGGAGCAAAAGGAAGAGGCAGATGAGGGCAAGTCCTGAAAAGAGGAAGAGCGAGGAGGAGGACAGAAAGAAACTGAGGGAGCTAAGCTGACACCTGGGCACCTCAGTCCCCAAAGCCGGAGAGTGAGCGCTGGTCTCAGGGTCCCTAGGCACTGACCAAACCGGGCCAGGAAGCAAGAGTTAAGGCGCAGCAAGGGAGGCTGAAACCGCAAACCAGAGCCTGAAGGATGAAGGGACTGGGGTCCGCTCCCCGTCTCCGCCTTTGCCCGGGGCCAAGGCCTAGGCCGTAGGGCAGTGCAGAGTCTGCAAATAAAGCCTGGAATTCGGGGCAGGGGTGGGGGAGGGAGGGCAGGTGGGGAGAGTCTAACTATAGAATTTGCAGTTTTCCTTGCAAGAGGTATGGCACAGTTACGTTCTGGTAACGGAAGCAAAATTAAAAATATGAGCAGGAAATAAAATTAATTTAAAAATATCTGAAAACATGTATTCTGTGGCTCGTTCAACTGGCCAAGCTTGGCTGGCTTGCTTTTCCTCAGACTGACTGATTAATAGGACAGAAATGAGGAGGTGTGAATTTATTTTGGACCTGGGTGGGGAGCCAGGGGGGTTGGCATCAGTCCACTTAGGCTAAATCTACATTTTAAAGTCCAGGAGGGGTGCCCACCTACTGAATATCCTGAGGAGTGGAGGAGTTGGAAGCAAGCATTCTGACTGAGCTCCCTCTCAGCAAGCTTCTAGAAGCAGTTTGGGTTTTCCCCTCTTTTAAAAGTATAGTCATGCAGGCCCAAAGGCAGCCCTGTGGGCTCTTGGGACCTTTTCCCGGCCATGATAATGACATAGAGCTGTCCCAAGAGGACAGAGAGTGGTGCAAGTTGTCCAGCCCTAAATGCTCCCTGGGACGAGGTGGAGGACAAGTCAGCACTCAGGAAAATAAAATAAAATCCCGCTGGGCTGTTTTCTTCACTGAGCATGGAGAATCATTTAGTGGCATGAAAGGTGGTTGAGAAGCAATAAATAATCTTCAAATGGGGAAAGGCTGCTGTCTGGGAGGTAGAGAGAGGGCCGCAGTGCAGAGCACTTTATCTGAGTTTAGATTCTAGAGAGGCTGATTTCTCCGTAGCCCAAGACATGGTTAATTAAAAACAAAGACTTCTTTAAGCCTGATCTAAGGCAGCCTCCCTGTCCTCTCTTTCACCCAGCAAATCCCCCATGTCCCACCCCTACCCCTCTTCTCCTTTTCCCGGAAAAGGCTGGGAACACCCTCAGAAATAAAATCATCTTAACGAGAGAAGACATGTTCTTGAAGAAATTTTGACTTATAGTTTACAACTTTATAAGCATTTCAGTAGAAAGATGTCCCACACTCAGGCACTGAATCAAGGGCACATAGTTGCAATGCTAGCATGGTCTTCTGTGTGATTATTTTTACAACATGTGCAATTAAATGCAGATTTTCTGTTGCCTGATTCTGACTGGACAGGGAGCTCTAGTGCTTCTGCGTCTCTCGGCACACATGCTCTGGCACACAGAGCCGCGCAAGGGCACACATTCAACAGGACAAAACCCACCCACAGCACGCACAAAAGTGGAAATCGCCTGAGACAAACACGTGCCTGCAGAAAAGCCGCCTTTCCCCAAACTTTTTTCATTAGAAACAGATCTGCTCTTCTTCTGTTACTTAATTTTGATGATTGAAATTTTCCTCAACCAACAGTGTAGAGACGATTACCTTTTTTTTTATATTCCAGAAATCTAGAAGAAAATCATGATTATAATAAGCTCAAATATTTCGTTATCGAGAGGAACTGATTGGGGTGTGTGTGTGTGTGCGTGTGTGTGTGCGCGCGCGCGCACATGAGGAGCATGAGGAGAACTCTGCAGAGATAAGGAGAAATGTGGTAGATCTAAAAAGATGCTTGAGGTAGTAGCAGTTGCCACCCTAGAGGAGAAGAAATGACAGAAGATGAACTGTGGAAATCTGGGGTACTCCAACAAGCCTTGTGAACTTGTGGACTTTTAGAAAATTCCATATTATCCGTTCTTCTGGGATGGCCCATGCTGTCTAGTACCGATTGGAAGCAACTTGCAGGAGAGAAAAGGTTGATTTTTAGACCTGTAACTCCCAACCCTTGCCCAACCCTGCATACTGTGGGCTCCACCAGGGGAGTTGCTATGTGCTTCCCCAGGTCAGTCAGTTTAAGAGGCAGTAAAGAAGGTCAGAGTCCACCTCACCTAAGCAGACAAGCAGGGTAGGTAGTGGAACAAGCCAGACCTCGAGTGACAGAAAGACCTAGACTTGAGTCCTGATGACCACTTTACTAGCAGCGTGACCTTGGGAAAATTCCTTGACTCCCTCAGCCTCCGTTTTCTCATCTGCAAATTGAGGCCAATAATCTCCATAATACGTGATTCTTGTGAGGCTACGAGGAGGCAGTGTAAGCACAGTGGCTGGTATGGAGTGGGTGCTCTGGAGACAGTGGCCCCATGCTCTCTTCTCCCACCAAGTCTTCCGTTCTGCTGTTGGAAATGGACTTTGGCAGAAGAAAGTCTTCATCCCCTTTTAGAAAGACACTCCACCTTTATATACTGCGTCTGCCTCCCTGACCTTCCCCTCAGCACTTAGAGCCAGAGTCTGCCACTCAGGTCCAGGGAGAATGTGGAGTAGGTTTCAGTAAGGGGAAGAGGGAGAAGTGAAATGCGATGCGTTAAGGCAGGAGGGGCTGGGCTGGGCATGGGAAACAAACTCCCACCTGCTTCCCAGTTTTGCTCAGAGGTTGCCCTGGGAACTGGACTTCACCCGTCTCCAAAATAGCTAGTCCAGATGCCTTCAGCCCCCAACTCCCCCGTGTGCAGACTCCCTCTTTCCTCTGGAGAGCTTCCTTTTTTTCTTCTTATGCTGTCTTTGACTGCCCTGAGCAGCCCCCACAGGAATAGTTCTGATGTTGTCCCTTACCAGTTGGAGCTTCCTCTTTGTATCTTGCCTAATTTCTCCTGGAGCCCCTAGGTACCCACACCCATGCATGGCTGTGCCAGCCCTGTGAGAAAGAGGCCAGAAGGAAGAGTCACCAGTTCCCAATGAGGGTGGAAAGTCACACGCAGGTGCTCGGGCTAGGTCTGTGGGATCGATGGCATTGATTTTGAAGTTGAAAGCTGCACTTTAGACATTGAAATTTAGCCCATTGTCACGTATTTTCAACTCATCTTCCTGCACAGAAAACTAAGTGGATGGAAAACACCCTTCCCACCCCTCCCCGAGACTTCTCTGAAGCTGAGTTTTTGACATGGACTTTCCTAGCTCAGTATCAAGCGTAGCTTCATTGAAGATCACCAAACTGCTATTTAGACATTTTAAAGATGCAATTTGAGTTCCAGGCGGGGGAAAGAGGTGGATAAAAGAGTTTATATGATAATGATATGGCTGTGGAAGCTGTCAAATAAAGTGCCTTTTCTCTGGTGAGCAGGCTATTTCTGGAGCTGTGCAAGGGTCGCTACACTTAGGGATATGTTTATCCTAATGGGAAGCAGGACTGAGCTAGGCCGCAGCTCTCTGCACAGCTTTTAAAGCCTCAAGATACCACAATGACATTTTTGGTGTCCAGAAGACGCATTTAGTTTGCCCTGGTCTTTTCTATGTGTGCTGACTTGGCTCTGACAGGGGCCAGAGAAAGGCAAGGAGAAGACTCACAGTGGAAGTGGGGGATAGTATGTCTGTCCAGTCATGCCCGCGAGGATGCTTTCAGATACAAGGAAGAGAAAAGTCAATGCAAACTGACTTAAACAGGAAGGAGTTTACAGTATGATCTAACAAGTAGCCCAGAGCCAGGTCTCCAGGTAGGGTAAGATCAGGGGGCTAACTCTGTTTTCCTGTAATCCTGCCTGCTCTGCCCTCTTCTAGTTCTTCCCCTTAGGCAGACTTCCCTCATGGCTGCAAAGTGGCTGCCAATACCAGATCTGGTGCTTGTTTCTTTGTTCATGTCCAGGGAAAAAGAGAGGAAATCTTTCTCCCTTAATCTGAACTGGTCAATTTAAAATACCACCTGGATTAATAGCAGCCACTTGACTGACATCCTGGGCTGATGGGCCTAACCAAGGGTTCTGAACCCAACACAAGCAAGGAGATTTGAGTCACCCTAACTGCTGAGATTGGATTCCCCTGAGACATAAGCATTACTGGAATGGGACGGGGAGAAGGCCTTGCTTGGCCTTTGTGAGCAAGGCAAGGGAACGGTGAGTTGGAAATAAATGCAGTTAAGTAACCAACAGTGGTTCTAGCCAGAAACGCAGGGGTCCTGCTCTATCAGAGCTCTGTCCTGGGCTGAGAGACTGTCAGTCTGGCGTTCCTGCCTCACAGAGCCGTCGGGGATCAAGAAAGATGATGGAAAAGTAAAAATGTGAAATAACACACACATATATAATGTAGAGTATATGTACATAAATAGTATTACTACTGAAGCCATGAACTTCACAAATGAATGACCACATACCTCGCTTTTCCCTCCTGTAAAATGGATGCAGTGATACTGACTTATCATTCCTTGCAGAGGGTATAGAAGTTTCGTGTATTAACTCCAGCGATTGTAGAGACCTGCTAGGCTACCTGCATTGAGCTTGTTTTCCCCCACATTGAAATGGTCACAACTCCAGCCACTTGGTACTCTCTCCCCGTCTCCTCATTCATCCCCGTCTCCTCATTCATCCCCGCCTGGGTTGGTTTTGGCAACATTCTCTTCAGAAGTATGAAAAACAAACTTCCCCAGAGCTGTCAGTCACTGCCCCACTCAACACATCGGGGGCTGGGCCTCCTGCATCTAAAACACAGCAGCACAGGACTTACAAGCAAGAATCCACTTTTTCCAGGAGCCCCCGGCATGGCTGTTCAGGGACAGTCACAGAGATAACACCCGGCTGTGAGCATGAGACGATATGGACAGGGACAAGGATGGAGCCTGCCGGCTAGGTCCCAGGACAGAGCAGCGCCGGCGACAGAAGGTGTGAGGAAAGTACTCTAGAGTGATGACAGAGGGAGAGAGGAGCGGGGTCTGCTGGTGGGGCGGCAGGAAAACACAGGTGGGCTTCCATGTCCTACAGTAGGACACTCTGCTACTTTTGTCACAGGTAAGACGAGACTCACCCGTAGCTGAAATAATGGCCATGGAGGCTGCAGCTTCCAGTCTTGAAGGCAGCCCCTGAGAAATGGACTTGATTATTTCCCTCAAATTTTGAGGCTCAGCCTCCATTTTCATGGAAGAAAAGTCAGTATTTCATTTTCCCCCAGATGCCAGCAGGCCAGGAACTCCTCTGTACAATCTTTCTTCTTCAGTAAGCCCCTGGGGAACTTGCTACTTGAGAAGAGCCTGGAGAAGTCAGAGAGCTCTGAGGCCCACCTCCTATCACCACAAGATGGCAACAGAGCTTTGTACGAGCTCCAGCTGAGGTGTGTGTGTCCAGCACTCCCTAAGGACTGGACTTCACATCTTTAACCCTGATGGTCTAAGTATTCCTTCGATATCTTCGGGTCAGGCTGAAAATTCATTTACTGGGAGCCTGGATATGTCTCTAGTCCTGTTTTGTGGCCTTGAACTCTGTTCCGATGTGCACCTATTCATTGGTTCTGATCCCTGTCCTTTAGTTCTTCCGATCCCTGTCCTAAAGCTCTCTGAGAGCGTGGGGGCAGGAAGACACAGTTTTACTCAGAGGACTTTAAAAAGGCCCCTGGGATGACAAGCCGAAGGTTGAAAACCTGTTAGACTATAGATGACTATGTATAAATTTAGTGCCATATATGGTGTGAATTTCCATTTTGGGAGAAGAGATTTAAAGTGGCTTTTCCACCTGGAAGCAATATTGCTTGAGTCATGCCTCCTCACTTCCAGTGCTCCCTCCAGCCCCCTTTCCTCCACTCTTTAGTACTCCTTTCCTATGGGCTACGCCCAGCCAAGGCAGGCCCACTGGGTGGCAGCTCTGGGAAGAGGTTTGGAGGCTGGAGTAGGAGAGTGGGGAGCTCACAACATCTCCCCACCACAGGATCCCGCTCGCCCCGCTCCCTTCACTGCTAGGGCACTCTTGTGAGCTGGCCAACTAGAATGTCCATTGAGGAATTCGTTCCCGTTATGCTGATCAAATAGTGCTTATCGTTCCAACTTGGCCCTGGAAGGCTGGGTGCCAAGGGAGGAAAGGACAAAACAGAGTAAGATGCTGTATCTTTTGGCTCTGTCTGGATAAAGGCTTATAAAGTAGATGCAAGGAGAGCAAGAATGCATGGACTGCACGAATGAATGGTGTGAATAAATAAATGGTATAAATAAACAAGTGAATGAGGGAATAGAAGTCCAGATGAAGACTGGCTGGCCCAACTGTGTGTGTTACCAGCATCCTCATGCCTCATAGATGGCACACGGCTTTGCCAATCCCCAGGAAGCAGCTGTTCGTAGATACCAAGGAGATCAACCCTTCGACAACAGGAAATCACCATGAGGAAGCCCTGACATGTCCTTTGCTTTGTGCCATCTCTGCCCTATTGGAGTTCCTGGAGAAAGGTTGGCTCCCTTATGTAAAAATGAGCATCTCTACCCATCAGAGGCATGGTTAGAGGCCCTCTGCATGCTGCCCAAAAGATAGACTTTGGGGGCAACTCTGGTCAAGGGCAAACATTAAACATATTTTTTATTAAGTGCAAAAACAATGCATGTATATATGTGTGTGTGTGTGTGTGTGTATGTATATATATATATATATATATATTTGATCTTCATTATTTACCAATTCTATATTAGTGAATTTACTAACTCAATAAAATTTGTTTGTAACCCACAAATCAATATATGTGGTGCTTTTGCAGCCAAGTTGTGGACACGGGCAGAGTGGCAAAAAATTTGAGTCACCTAATGGGCACATTCCTAGCTGAGGTGAAACAAGGTGACACTTATTCCAGCTCTCATGCTGTAAACAAGTACTGGCTTCCAGATCTATTTGGTGCCACATTTCTTCTTGCATTTTTGTGTTTTCTGTTGGTGATTTTGTTGTTTAAAATGGCTCCAGGTGTAGTGTTAAAAAAGCCGTCTAGTGTTCCTGAGCCAAAGAAGGCTGTGATGTGCCTTACAGGAAAAAAATACATGTGTTAGATAAGCTTCTTTCAGGCATGAGTTACAGAGCTGTTAGCTGTGGCTTCAATGTTAATGAATCAACAATGTACATTAAATAAGGTGTCTTAAACAGAAATACACATAAAAGGAAGTTATGTATTGATCAGCTGATGAAAATGCTGTGACCAGAGCCTTGTAGGAAACTAACTTTCTATTTCCCCTAGAAGCAATGGTTCAGTATTTTCTATTTCAGTATCTGTAGTGACTTTATAGAACATAACTACTGCAAATAACAAGACTCCACTATATATGTACATATACGTCTAGCCAGTGTGAACATTGAAGGAATGTAGATATAAGCAATAAAACACGTAGTCTCCTTTATCCATCTTTCCTTCTCCAATCCTGCTCCTCTCTCATAGGGAACCATGGCTAACAGTTTAGGATATATCCTCTCACATCTTTTTCTATTAATTTACAAACTACATACGTGTGTGTATAATTTTTATGAGAGTGTTCTATGAAAGGAATAGTGTGTGTTGTGTGTGTGTGTGTGTGTGTGTGTGTGTGTGTGTGTGTGTGTGTGTGTAGTTTTTGCCTTTTATCACCTAGACTAGGGTTGGCAAACTTTTTCTGTAAAAGGCCAGATAATAAATATTTTTGGCTTTGTGATCCATGTGGTCTCCGCCACCTCTACTCAACTCTGCCATTGTATCAAGAAATCGGCCATAGACAATATGTAAGTGAATGGGCATGGATGGCTGTGTTCCAATAAAATGTTATTTATAGACACCAAAGTTTGAGTTTCGTATAATCTTCATGTATCAGAAAATATTACTCCTCCTTTGATTTTATTTCAACCATTTAAAAATGTAAAAACCTTCCTTATCTTGTGGGCAGTATGAACACAGGCAAGGGGTTGGATTTGACTTGTAGCATTCAGTTTGCTGACCCCCGTTAATACATGTAGATCTACCTCAATGTTTTAATGGCTGCCCAGTATTCCATTGCATGAATTTACCTCAATTTATATAAATATTTCCTTGTTGATTGACATGTAGATTATTCCCAATATTTCACTTCAACAGATTGTGCTCGTACATACATTTTGAGGCATGTGTGTGAATATTTCTCCGGAGTAGAAATCTAGAATTGGACATTCTGGGTGAAAAGGTTGAAGAGTATGTGCATTTTGAATGTTGGTGCATTCTGAGAAGGCAAACTAATAATGAGGAAGGAGTTCTGGGGCAGGCTGGTGCTTTTTTCCTAGGTTGACTCTCTGTCCACAGCTCTGGGCTACCTTGCGAGTGGGAAGCGGTTCTTGCCCTGTCCCAGAGCAGAGCTTCAGCACCTAGGATATCCCAAATAAAATGCATAGAAGTCCCTCAAACATTCTGTTTCACGGCTGCCCTTATCACAGAAGTAGGTCAGGAGAGCGGCCTATTCTGTCCAACCCTGTGGAGATGCAGAGTAAGAAGTGGCCCAGAAATGGGCCTGTTCCGTTAAAGTGGGAGCCGGTGAAGCCCTTGGTGACAGTGGCCTTGGAGCGGAGCTTCCTGGGTCCTGCTCTCAGGGTTGGGCAGCCCAGGGGAGCCTGCACGTGGGACCACACCAAACAAATCAGCCTCTCATGGAGTGGCAGAGGGCTGAGGAAGAATGATTGTAGTCAAGGAGAGAAAGGAAAGACCAGCACTGGGAATTCTTGCTCAGGCACCAGGGTCAGGTGAGGCCATACATGAGAAGACGGCTCAACAAGTGAAACAGAGGCAGATGGGGGGTAAACTGGGAGGTTAGGACCGAAGCGGGGCACCAAAGGAGGACAGTGTAAGGGGTGCCCAACAGGGCTACAGATGAACACAAGCCAGAGGGCAGGGACTCACAGATAAGCCATTAAGAGAAGCACAAAGTGAATATATGGGTGTCCCTGTGAGAACTTCACCTGTGTAATGACAAGGAAATGGAGCAATTACTATATAGGGCATCAGAACAAGAGATTTCTTTTAACTTCTATATAGGCTGAGAAGGATGAAGCACCTGAGCTGGAGAACATAAACATTCAGGAGGGAGGAGAGGGTGTTTGACACCTAGTAGATAATCAATAATACTGACTCATTCAACAAACATATCAAACTGGGAGCCAAAAAGGGCTCTGGGCTCTGGGGATGCAGAAGTGACTCTGATACAATCCCTGCTCTCTGTGCCAATTTTCTGGGAAGGAGTGGGACAGATGTGCAGAGAAAGATTTTTTTTTTTCTAATAGACTATTTTATAGAGCACTTTTCAGTCCACAGCAAAACTGGAGAAAGGTACCGAGATTTTTCATATGCCCCCTGCTTGCGCTCATGCAGTCTCCCCCGTTAGCAACATTCCCCACAGAATGGTACACTGGTTACAACCGGTGAACCTACACTGACATATCATAATCCCCCAAAGTCCATGATTTACATTAAGGTTCACGCCTGATGTACAGTCCGTGGGTTTTGACAAACGTGTAATGACATGTATCCATCATTGTAATCTCATACAAAATAGCTACGCTGCCATAAAAATCCTCTGTGCTTGGCCTATTTATTCCTCCCCCTTCCCCCAGCCTCTGGCAACCACTGATCTTTTCACTATTTCTATAGTTTTGCCTTTTCCAAAATGTCATGTAGTTGGAATCATACAGTATATAACCTGTTTGGATTGGCTGATTTCACTTAGTAATATGCATTTGTTTCCTCCATATCTTTTCATGGCTTGAGAGCTCATTTCTTTTTAGCGCTCAATAATATTCCATTGTCTGGATGGGCCACAGTTTATATGTCCATTCATCTACTGAAGGACATCCTAGCTGCTTCCAAGTTTTGGCAATTATGACCAAAGCTGCTATAAACACCTATGTGCAGGTTTTTGTGTGGACGTAAGATTTTTACCCCTTTGGATAGAGGAAGGATTTTTTCAGGAGCTGCCCAGGAAATAAGAACGCTGTGTATATTGGCCAGAGGATGAGAGAGATGAGAGGGCCCTCCAGGCTGGAGAAACAGCGTGAGCTACGGCACAGGTGGCGAGTCGCTGGGAAGTGCACACAGGGTGGCGGGCAGGGTGTGGGATCACAGTCTTGATGAGCTCTGTGGCTAGGGGCACAGGTGGGGCACAGGCCATAGAAGTCCTTGTCACGATGGCCGAAGGAATTTGGACTTTATCCTCACCCGATGAGATGAGGAGCCATTTGAGGGTTTAGGGTGACCGACCATCCCAGTTTGCTCAGGGTCTTTCTTGATTTTAACAGTAAACGACTTGCATCCCAGGAAAATTCCATGTTGGGCAGACCAGGGTGGTTGGTCACCCTAGTTTTAAGCAGGAAAGTAATATGTTCAGATTTGCTCAAAAACAAACAAACAAACAAGCAAACAAAAAAAACAACTTTTGATTGTAAGAATAATTTTAGATTCAGAAAAAAGTTGCAAAGATACTACAGACGGTTCAGTATACCCTTTACCCAGTTTTCCCAGTTGTTGACATTTTCCATATATATGTCAACACTGCAAGATTTATGTTGATACATTACTATTAACTAGACGTCAGATTCTATTTGGATTTCCCCAATTTTTCTACTACTGTTTTTTTTTTTTCTGTTCCAGGGTCCAATTCTAGAGTCTCACATTTAGCAGTTTTGTTTATAGAAAGATAAATGTGACTGCGGTATGCAGAGTGGGCTGGCAAGGCCCAAGTCTGGAAGCCAGGGGACCCAAGAGGAAGCTCAGACAGGAGCCTGATAGGAGATGTTGAGGGCAGGCATTCCAGCTGTCGCAGAAGGGGAGAGAGAAGGGTTATATGGACCCAGAAGTTTAAGCAGCTGGACTCGCTGGAACTTCAAGATTGACATTTGTTGATGAATCGGTTTGATAAAGTGAAGGTGCGATGTTACCATGTGTTGCTTGCTCTTACATTTTACCCAGTAATCTATGTGGCAGATAATTACTGAGCACCTACCAGGTGGCGGGCACTGATGCTCTCTGACCAAGTGGCTATAGTTTCCACTTGCCACCCTCTCACATCTCTAGTTCTAGCCTGATTTTCACATTGCACAGCCTCCACTAGCTTCCGCTGACTTTTTGAGTATGCTAAAATAGAACCCTACTCCTGAAAAGAAGTTCAACACAATCTATCCTCACTACTGCCAAGAATATGTATTTCCAATTTCCAGTGGAAGCTCAAATGTCCCTTTGTAATAAACTGGCCTCTGAGCACTAAGTTTGAGGAAGTCACCACAAATTGGGACTACACTTAGGGGACCGACTGCCACATTGCCCAGCGAGAGGTGTGGGGGGGAAGGCAGGTATGAAGTGGTGATAGAGCTTGAGACCAGGGAGTCTGGATGCACCTTCCCTTGGGGTGCAGCCCAGGGTTAAGAAAAAAATTCAGAGAAATCCTGGTTGGCATGTTTCTAGTCCAGATGGAAGAAAAATGGGACAAACTGCTAATGGGTTCCAAAACCAACACGGGAGAAGTGCCTGCTGCCAGCAAATTTGAGGTATGTTGGCACGTGCAGCAGAAGAGAAATGTATTCACCCTGTTGGAAAGGGGAAGACAAGAAGACGGACGGCGAAATGCCAGCTCTGAAAGGAACGGCTCCTTCCAAATGACAGAGCAAGACTGGCGTGAGTCAGGAGGAAGGGGCTCAGACAGCCAGGCGACAGGCATCTTGAGAGGTAGGGCTCGTGGCTTGTCAGCCTGACTCCCCTCAGCTGTGCCGTCAGCCACTTGGCCTGCCATTCTGAACCAGTTAGCGGAGGGAGCCTGTCCACACATTCTTTCTTACCCCGGCCCCTCCTTCGTGATGCTCCCCTCTCCTGAAGGGGCCCCTCCTCTTCTATCCTCTGCATAATCACACTCTATCCATCTTTGGGGGGCAATCGTCACCTCAGAGCACGTCTCTGCATATGCTTCCTACATTTTGGCTATCACCTGCATTTCAAATACCACATTATAAAGGGAGAAGCTAGAAAACTTGCATCTCTAGACTCCTGTGCCATTACTGTATACGAGATATCCACATGAGAATTGGGTTGGAGGCAGTGCCCCCTTCAGAAGAACCACAAGGGAGTAGCAGAGATACTTGGTTCCTGAGAATATAGAAGAATTGAACTTCTGGTTGGCAGTGCAGAGGGTCTGAGAGGCTGTGGAGTCTTCTCTATGAAACTCCTTCATGTGGTTGGGCACTTTATGGCTCATGGTTTCAGAGTTTGGCTCTCCTGGACATTTTACGGCCTAATAGACTGATTAAATTCTCTCTCTCTCTTTTTTTCCCTTAAATGAACAAGAATGGCTTCTGTTCTTTGCAAGTAAGAATTGTGACTATTACACCATCTGTCTTAACATCTGCTATAACAAGACACCATAGACTGGGTGGCTTAAATAGCAGACATTTCTTTCTCACAGTTCTAGAAGTTGAGAAGTCCCAGATTAGGGTGCTGACAGATCCTGTTTTGGGGAGGGCTTTCTTCCTTTTTTTGCAAATGGCCATCTTCTCCTTGTATCCTCACTTGGTGGAGAGAGAGAGAGAGAGAGAGAGAGCATCTCCCTCCTTATAAGTGCACTAATCCCATTCATAGGGCTCTACGCTAAGACCTAATCTCTTGCCAAAGTCCTCACCTCCTAACACCATCATGTTGAGGGTGAGGCTTCAACCTATGAATTTTGGAGTCACACAAACATTCGGTCCACAGCACCATCCTTTAAGAGCAACTGAATAAAAGACTTTTCTAATACCCTGTCTGGGGCCCTAGATTCTGTGGATGTGCATGTCTTCAAATGCACCACCTCACTCACATTAAATTGTCTGTCGTCTTCTCGTGTTTTTAGTAGTTGGGTCTGTCTGCTCACCGGGTGGGAAATATCTGAAGGCAGTGAGCCTGTCTTTTCTTCTTCTTTTTTTTTCCTTTGCATCATTTCATAGCCAGAAAGAGATTGCGAGCTTGTTGGCTAATCCACTCATCTTATAGGCAAGGTGGGGCTCAAGATAGTGACCAGTGAGGTGCCTGGCCAGGGACTGGAGGGAGCAGGACAACCGGAGCCAGGCCTTTCCTTCCCATTGCCCTGGGAGAGCACTGAGCCCACACATTGTGCTTATGGGGAAGACACATCATGACAGCACTTGAATTTAAACAGGGCCTTCTGAGGCATTTGAAATACTTCATCAACCTGCAAGTTCCAGATTTGTACTCCTGGGAAGTATAAAGGTAGGAGAAAGACTCTCTATTTAAAGTAGATAAGACTGAGGTCCAAGGAACTGAAGTGGTTTGCCTAAGATCAGTATCAAAGTTAAGAGTCTGCAGCTCTTTGGATTTCCATGTCTGTTCCAGGAAAACCAGAGGATGTAGGTTCCAGTAATGGAAACACTTCCTAAGATGCATTTGGGGCTGCCACCTGAGACTTTTATTTAGGGGTTCCTTGGGGAGGAGAGGAGAGGAAGTCCCTGTATTAAGTATCTATTGCTGCTTAATGTATTGTCTCAGAGTTTAGTGGCTTAAAATGACACTGGTTGTTTATTATCTCTCAGTTTCTGTGTGTCAGGGATTTGGGAGGAGCTCAACTGGGCGGTAATAGTTCAACACCTCTCATGAGGTTGCGGTCATGGGATGCCTGTGGCCCACATCATCTTGAAGTCTCCTTCACTAACATGTCTGGTGCCTGGCTAGGAAACTGGAAAGGCTGGGGCCCCCAAACATCTCTTTCTCTCTCAATCCAGTAAGGCGGCTTCAGGGTGGCTCAGGGCTCCAAAGGTGTGTGTCCTGGGAGAGAACACCAGGCTTAGCCTCAGAAATCATGCAATGTCACCACCACACTTTGTACTTCAGTGAGTTAGAAGTGAGCTATTGAGTTGGCTGTATTCAAAGGGAGAGGAATTAGGCATCATCTCTTTATGGGAAGAGTGTAAAGAATTTGTGGAGTTAGCGGGACCAGGATTGGAACAGCAGACCCAGCAGCTGCTTGTCTTCCAAACGACCAGCATTAATATATTGAGAGAGCCAGAGAAGGGGGTCTGACTTGGGAGGTTTTCTTTGGGTTGTTACCTCATTTTTAAGCCATTGTAAATCCTTTGGGGAACAAGATTCTTGAGGGTAGCTAAACAAACAAACAAACAAGCCACAGCAAACATATCCTTAAGGAATTATTTCTAGTAATAACTGTAATACTGCCTCTTTATATTTCTATAGCATTTGGTCTAGACACATGTTGAACGACTTGTCAAAGATTACATAGCAGGTCAGGTCCAAAAGAAAATGAGAACCAGAACCCAGGTGTCTTTTTTCTTGATTTCTCTTTGCTCTGCTGTATCAGCAAAACTCCCTGAACAGCCTACTGCTTTATGAGAATATTCTCATTTTTGTCTCTCCTCAAAATAGTAGCCGTGATCCCCATCATTGACTCCTGGGCAGCTGCAGCAGGATAACAACTGGCAGCTTGGCTCCGGCTATTGCTGGGCAGGACAAGGCTAGGAGAACCACAGAAAGCACTGGAGATAGCCCCGCGCATCCCACAGAATCAGAAACTAAGGTGGAGTAGGTTGGTGGGACAGTGCTTAACTAAGACTTTTGATGAGTCATGAGACTGGTGGCACTCAAATCCAGGTCTCTTAATGTCAAATCTAGTTTACCCCTCTGTCCCACCCCCCCACCCCTGCCCCCTTGGATTCTTGTGTGTTTCTGAAATGAGAAGCAACCTCATTTTGCAAAAGTGGCTTGCCTTCAATCACCCATTGGGTTCCTCCCTGCAGAGACCCTGGAAGAGTTATTATTTTGGACAACCTGCCAAATGAATCAGTCAACGTGCAATTATTAAGCACTCTCTGTTAATCCAGCATTGTGCTGGTATGAATGACACTGAACATAAAATCTTGGTTTATATCAACTTTATAGAGATGGTTTCTGGCTTCAAATAACTTTGTGACTCAAAGACCACAACGTATACTATTTAACCAAATATTGATTACACAGATGACGCAAAATGGTCTAATTTCACAGAAATCACACCTTTACCAGTACTTTCTAGGAAAAACAAATAATTAATAGTAGTGTGCTTTTATAAAAAACACACATACATATGACGGCAGTGAACTTAAGTACTATTGGAAAATCCGAAATGTGTGGCAGCCTTCTAATTAAAAAGATTGTTTCCTGCAAACTCAGATGGAATATCCTCTCCCCGCTTCTTTTTTTCCCCCTATAAAACAAACTTCCTGCAAGAAATGTGAAATTTATTATGAGAGGGAACATGCTAACTTTCCAAATACCCCAGTTGGTCTGAGGAAACGAGGCAATGATGACTTGGAAAACACCTCCCTTTACACACACATCCATTCACACGTGTTCAGGCCCATCGCCTTGGCCCAAGTCAGCTCCCTGCAGCTGGACTCTGACAGCAGGGGGCATGTCTGGTGAATCAGAACACTACAGATTAAAATCACCTAGTGGGTCGCCTGCTCCCACCACCAGACTAATCCAAACTCCAGCTTTGTCTATTGTACATCCTCCACGACTTTTCCCAGCCAAGGTTTAAATGACTCAAGTTCCACCATGTTCCCTGGAGAGGTTAGACTGCAGCCAAATAGAACGAACTCACCGTTTGGAATTTTTTCCCTCCTTTTATTGAATCTAATTTTTCCTTTCTTTCTTTTCCTACTGTCATGTTCTTGCTGGTTCCCATTGGACCACCCATTGTGCCAACCTTTCAAATGTGTGGACTGGAATTTCCCAACGTGATTCGGTCTATGACACACTTTTGAATTGTCGGCAGTCATGGCTGTCGCGCTGGGGTCTCATCTTTAGATTCAGGCACACTCTTAGGTCAAGCCATCTGTCTAACAACACTGTTGATTTTCTAAAACACGCACATGCAAATATCACCTCTTCGTGCCAGGGCCCATCATCTCAAGTCTCAATCCCCTGAGCCAAGTTTAGCACAGTGGAATAGGAAAGAGGCAAAATAGGAAGAAAGCTTTTGAGATCCAAAAAAAGATTAGGCTGCCCAGCTGAGAATTACTGTCGAATACGAATCTAAATGAAACTAACTCATTTACTTTTCTCCCTTAGGGCATTTTTAGTCTTCCTTTTAACATTTCATTTTGAAATTCTATGACAATTTTCTAAGTCCTCCTTCAAAACCAAAAGCAACCATGTCTAATTATTGGCAAATAGAATATTTTGGTTGTTTAATTCAATCATAATGTGGGAATACCAGAAATAAACCTGATAATAATATTTACCATTTAATCACCCATTGGGCTGATAAATGTATAAAAACATATGCAGTCTCATTTAATTTTGAGGGATAGTACAAAGCCCATCCTACAGGTGAGAAAACTGAGGCTATGAGATATTAAGTAACTTGTGACGGTCATAGGCCTGGAACTGGAGCTCAGAGGAGCTGGAGAACATAGTCACCGCCAACACTGTCTCCTGCTCTTTAAACAAAATCATCTTGGAATGGCAAAGGAGAAGGTGGAGACGGAAGCGGGTTGGGAACTGTCCACATCCACACAATTCAGCACTGCTGAGCTTCTGTCTGCTGTTCCATCATATGGCACATAGAACAATATGCACCAGACCCAGTGACAGCTGCTATGCTCAGATTTACTCATGTGCACGTCACTCTCACAAATGTTACAACACCGCATCGACTGGGTCTAAGTCATCAGGTATAGACGGTCATGGGTAATCAGGGCTTTGCTTGTGAGGAAGACAGCCAGACCTAGGCCTAGGAGAGGCTGTTGCACAACGATGTTCTTTTGTGGTTTAGTTTTACTTTTGGAAGTCTCTTCAAGGCTGAAAATGATGCTACTGGCTCCATCCATCACTGACGCTGATGTGCCAAACATAGTGAACCAGAATATCCTCTATGGCTTTTAATCTCTTTTATGTTTTCCCCCTCTTTATCTCTCTGGGCTGTACTCTGGATAATCACCCGGCTTCTTTTTAGAACTCTGTTCTTCAATTCCCTAAAACATACGATGGCTATATACTATCTCTTCTCTCCCTTTCTCAGAAGGATATTGCCCCCAAATGACATATTCTCCCCAAAGCCTCCTCGAGGCTCCGAACCTTCTGTCAGTCACAGAAGGCTGGTTCCCATGGTGCTGGCCCCAGCAGCCTACTCTGGGGCCATGCAGCTTTTCACATGCCATATTTCTGAACATCCAAATTCCACCCTTTCTGTCTTCATGACTCAGCTCATATTCTGAATCTGTGGCTTGAGATGTTCTCAGTTATTATGCCTTTAAATCGCCTCTGTCCCATTTTTCTCTTTCCTCATCTTTTGAAACTCTGACTAGATATATCTTGGACCTTTTTACTTTATCTTCTATGGCTTCTAATCTCTTTTTCCACTTCTTTATCTCTCTGGGCTGTACCCCGGATAATTTCTCCAGCTCTGTCCTCCGAGTCTCAAAGTCTCTTTTGCATGGTGTGTTAAATATATCCACTGAGTTTTAATTTGTATTTTACTTCCAGAACTTCATCTTCTAGAAGTTCTGTTTTATTCTTTTCACAAATCTGCTTACCTTTTACTCAAATTTCGAAGCTATATTTCCATTAATTGAAAAACAGTTACATTTCATTTTTGAATTCCAAAACCGGAAGTCTTTGCAGGTTGATTCTGCTGTCAGTCACTTCGGCTGGCTCTTGTTCTTGGTGCCTTGTTTTCTTATACTTATGCTGATTTTTAGCTGTGAATTTCTCATCTTCCTTAGAAATTGCTGGAAATCCTCCAAGGCCTATGGAAAAGGTGAATTTCTTCAGGAAAGATTCTGTTTGTTTCTTTGGGCGCCTGTTAATCATCTAGTCTGAGATCATTTTAATCTAAATTTTCTGCCTGTGTTTTTTCAGATGACCCATGTTGAGTGAATTCAGGCTATAAATACACAAGAAATCTGGCGAGTAGTTCTCTGAAAAAGAGTTTGGGTTTATTTCTAGTCCTTCCTTACACTGAGGGTATAGCCCCTGAAGATTCAAATTTTACAGGACGTCTCCTCTGACACTGTCCACCTTGGGCAGACCTGGGTTTGGTCTCTTGCCCACTAAACCTCACAAGGCTCCAAACATATCACTTCCCAAGTTCGCTAGATCCAGAAAATTCCTTCAAGGCAAATGCCATCTTCAGTGCTCTTCTCACCTTCTGAGTTCTGCCTTCATTTATTTCTTTGGCCAGACTATTCCATACTTTCTTGCTAATTCATGGAAGCATTTAAAGATAATAAAAAATATTTTCCCTGCATTTTTAGACACTTGGAGGAAGGGGGCTAGTCTGGACACCTAGTCTACCACATTGCTAGAATCAGAAATCTCTGTTTAAATCCCACCTTTTCTAAGAAGCATTCCACAGCCTCTTCAGCCTACAGAGCCTCTTTTTTTCTCAGAGCCTCAGTAAAATTTAACCAAGTTAGTCATTTGGCATTGGAGACAGTTGACTCTTCATCAACATGTGATGAACTGTCCGAGCTGAGTATCTATCTGAGCCTGTTTTGTTTTTTTTACTTTCTATCCTATCCAAGACCCAGAGCAGACCAATTAACACGTGGATGGTGAGCCCCTCATGTTCCCTCCTTTCTCATGTGCTGTATTTTATGTTCCCCCACTCCTTCGGGTTCTCCCTGTTTGCTCTCCTCCTAGGTAAGTGAACACATTATGAGTGCCACCAGGCTAAAGGCACTCCCTCTACTTTATTTGGGTCTCAGCAAACTACTTTCTAATGAGCCTGAGGAGAGGAAAAGCTCATTTTTCTGAACTGAAGAAAACAGTTGGTCTGGGGTTAGTATATTTAGATACTCACATGTTGGAAAATACTGATTTAATCAATAATTTAGGACAGAATTCCCAAAAAGAGGTTCTGGAGATGGGTTACAGAGTGCAGAAATCTTGGTCCACTCATCCCTCACTGCTGAGCCAGCTCCGAGGCCACCAGTCCCACCAGCATGGCACCACCTAACAAGCAGCTTCATCTGTTTGCTGCCCCGTGCCACACAAATGTTATGCTTCCTATGTGAGCCATCATGTGAAAAAGGTTGGGAGATCCTGAATTGTAATGTCTGTACCATAGGATTTGGCTAGCAGTGTGATTTAGAGAAAAAAATTAAGAATTCGGGGTCAGATAGACTTAAGTTTGTATCCCTTCTCAGCCACTGACTTATGTGACTTTAAGCAAGTTTCTAAAGCTTCTTTTGGCTTCAATTTCCACATATGAAAAATAGGGATATCACCTACTTTGCATGGTTCTTATAAGGATTAGAAATAATATCTGTAAAGCAATTAGACCAGGAGTTGGTTTGTATAGACAGGTGCTTAAAATAAGCAGTATCCATTATCACTGATGTGGTTACTATCATTAGAGAACTTGACCCAAACTTCCATCAGAGCCAGAGCCAAAAAAATTGAGAATGAAAGACAAAAAGGAGTTGGGTAGAAACTTGGGAAATAGTTGCTGTCGGATCTCTCAGTTATAGATTGTCCCATGTATCTCTCTTTAGGGCCTTTGTGGGTTTCAAGATGGGTGCGGCAACCTCAAATCAAACCCACTGAGAGGTGGTGAGGACCTGAAAAGGAGAGGTGAGTCTGAATATTGAGACACCTGCCCTAAGCCTGAAGAGACTATTGGGGTGTGTCTCAAGGGAGTGATGGATAATTGCTTTGCAGAAAGAATTATTCACATCCCAACCAGATTAGTGTCAATGGTGAGCTGGCCCTCTGCAGTTCATTTAGAAAGTCATCTGTCGGTCGTCTTTGTCCTCTTTCCATTCCTCATGTCCCACTAATCTCCAAGACCCTCAGTTATTCTCTTGGCATGTCCTTTGCATCTCTCTTGGTCTGTTCGTTTATCTGTAACACGATGAAGATAATAATGATACCACCTATGCAGATGCTAACACACACCCCTAAATGGCCTAGCTGAGGCTTCAATCTATACTGTTGGGCCCCCAGACTGTGCTCTTTCCCAGACCAGACTTGTCTGGGAAACGGTCATATGATGCAATAATTTCACTTCTGGGTATTTATCTGAAGAAAATGAAAACAATAATTCAAAAAGATATATGAACCCCTATGTTCATTGCAGCATTTTTTACAATAGCCAAGACATAGAAACAACCTAGGTGTTTATCAATAGATAAACAGATAAAGAAGATGTGGTACATATATATAATCGAACATATACAATGGAATTACTCAGACATAAAAAGAACGAAATCTTGCTATTTGCAATAACATGGTTGTATGAACCTAGAGAGTATTATGTTAAGTGAAATACATCTGACAGAGAAAGACAAACACTGTATGATTTCATTTGTATATAGAAGCTAAAAAAACAAAATAAACGAACAAACAAAACGAAACAGAAACAAACTAATAGATATAGATAACAAGTGACAGTTGCTAGAGGCGAGGGAGTGGGGGGAGGGCATCACAGGAGAAGGGGTTTAAGAAGTACAAACTTCCAGTTGTATAATAAGTCATGGGGATGTAATGTACAGCACAGGGAATAGAGTCAATAACATCATAATAACTCCATATGGTGACAGACTTATTGTGATGATTACTTGGTAAGGTATATAAATGTTGAAGCACTATGTTATACACCTGAAACTAACATAATACTGTATGTCAATTATAATTAAAAATAAATTAATAAAAAAAGGGCAGGGACCGTCTCTCCCGTGTTCTGTGCAGCCCTGGTACAACCTTCTGTTGGAAACAGAATCAGCCACAAGTACCTCCCGTGTGCCTGCTTATGGAGGCCTGCCAGACAGGATGACCCTCAGACTCTCTCTCCTTCACAGACACCCAAGGCTCTCCCTGGCCCTTTTTGCAATATGGCTGCTGGGCATAGGGAGCCTCTTTGGCTGGGGTTGGCCAGACCGGGTCCCCTCCTGTGGGGCACTGGTCAGGAGTGGGTGACACATCTGGCTGAGTCAAACTAAGGCCTCCTCCTGCACTCAGGAGTGCCCTCCCATTTACATGGCACCACCTCGGTGGTTTCCGGGAGCTGATCTGTGGACACTGTATTTGCATCACAGCCTCTTCTCGGCCTTTCTCATCCCTCGTCCTCTTCCTCTCTGATGGTCTGAGTCCCAAGATCCACATATGGTTCATTTTGGTATTTAAAAAAAAATTTCCTGGCCAGAGGGTTCCGGCTTCCAGGAAGGCTCTCCCATGGCATGTGGGAGTCAGAAGTTGCCTTGGGGGGCCCGCCTGTGGTCAGGCTGTCTGCTTTCCCTCCTCCTGGAGGCCATTCTCTTTGACTCACCTCTCCTTCCAGTGTGAATTATTCTTGCCTTGACCAGCGGGACCACATGGGAAGAAGTCTTGGAGAAGCCCACGGCTTCCAGTTAGCTGGAAGGACACTTCAAGAGGACGTGGGTGTGCCCTTGGCCGAGCCTCCCTCCATACCAGGCCTGACCCTCAGCTGCCCAAATCTATGGGTGGGACTAAGCCTGAGCTTTCCTACTTGATTTGTAACCCATTTCACCTTCTGATAAAATCATGCGACTTCTCCTGCCACCAAAGGATACTTTAAACAGCTCTAATTAAGAATCATTACTTTACATACGTTGACCCTATAGAGAGACTCTAGCCGTATGCTCACAAACCAAGAAGATGGTAGGACTGTCCTTTCTGTCTCTTAATTTGTGAAAACAATAAAGAGTCATTCTTGTTAGTCATCCTATAGGATGTCTAGCAAGTGTCTGTGGAAGTACAGGTGCTCTTCCCTCACCCCATCCCCTGCTTCCCGAAGAAATACACATAAGGAGGCCAGGGGAATGGGGCACTGGGAGATGTGATTCCAAGCAGAGAGGAATCCCAAAACCTTGTGCCCCCAGGAGCTGTGCTGGAAGAGGCCAGTTTAGCTGTGAAAGATCAGGCGATCATAGGAAGTCTGCTCATAGGATCCAAGGCCTGCTTGCCTCCTCTCCCCTTCCCTCCCCTGTTTTCAGACCAGTGAGTGGGGACAGGATAAACAGAAGGCTTGAGACCTCACGTGGGAGGCCAAGAGAGGCAGGACCCTGGGGGAAAGAGCAAAAGGGCCAAAAGCACCGTGACGTCATGGAGGGAGAAAAGAAGGCCTCCCACACCCCTATGGACTCCTTACAGGAGAGAAGATAAGACTCAACCTTGAAGTCAAGACGGATGAGTATATCTGGGGACTCCCTGTTCAAGCTTGACTGACTAATAATACCAAGGCTGATACCCGCTGTCCTCATTAACGTCAGAACTTGTGATTACACAGTTTCACACCACATTTTATTCTCCATCCCACACACTGAGGATTTCAACATGCTTATGTTCCCCTCCCCTCAAATAGCACAGAGCCTATAGCTCTGGCAGTTGTTGTTCTTTGATACTTGAGCAAGACCTGAGTCTCTATAGCATCAATTTCTCAACCACATCATGGCCTTGGTTTCTCAGGATTTTACAGACGAGAAGCGCCTTGAAATTGCGCGTTTGGATCACCTTGTCTACATTCCTCACCCTTGAAGCTCCCCTTTCCTCTCCCTGTACGGATAGCAGCTTTGCCACAAATCACACAGCCTCTGTTCTTTCTGCTTCCCACTGGCCATGGCCTTCACAGAGACCAACCAAAACCAAAGACCGCAAGCTGTGTCTATAACTTGTGATCCATGTCCCTGTTGGAGATCAGCCCCCGCCCCCTAATCCAGAGACTGTCATTGATGAAAATAAAGTGCGTATTTGAACAATAAAATAAAAAACACACTATTGGATTAAAAGCCTAAAATAAATATCCATGGGTCCATACTTGTAGAAATAAATGTGAAGAAATAAATAAATGGGGGAGGAGAGACAAAGCTTCCTACAGAAGAATTCCAAATATGTCAATACTCTCTCCTCCTGGAGGAGGGGCTTAATCTTTCCCCTTTGGGGTATGAACTGCCCACAGTGACTGGCTTTCAAAGAATAGAGGGTGGAAAGCAGGAGGGGACCACTTTATAGTGGAGAAACCTGGCAAATGCTACCTTGGCTAGGTGATCAAGGTCGACATCACCAGCGATAGGCCATGATGACAGCATTGTTTCTGGTATGATGCATTGAGAAGGGCGCTTCACCTCTGTGGTTTTCTCCCAAACTCATAGCCTCAGTCTGTCTAGTCATGAGAAAACATCAGACAAACCGAAATTAAGGGGCTTCTTATGAAATGCCTGACCAGCACTCTTCAAAAGTGAGAAGGTCTTAAAAAACAAAGACAGACTGAGGAGCCTAAGGAGACATGATGACTCAATCCACTGTGGTGTCTTGGATAGGATTCTAGAACAGAAAAAGGACATTAGTAAAAAAAAAAATCTGGTGAAATCCAAATGAAGTCTGGAGTTTAGTTATACTAACATACCAGTGTTTCTTAGTTGTACTATGGAAACTGAAACTAGGTAAGAAGTATAAGGAAATACACTGTACCATTTTGCAACTTTATTTTGGTAAATCTAAAATTATTTCAAAATAAAAAAGTTTATTTAAAAAGATGAGGTGAGCTGACCTGGAACATTTCTTTTGTACGTGTGCTTTATTACACAATTAATATATAAGTACAGTTTCATTATATAGGCTTTAAGCAATCAGAACTTCACAGAACAAAACGTGTTCTGCCCTATTCCCCTGCCTTCCACTCACTTCTTTAGAGCTAATCATGTCACTTATGGCTCAAACCTGGGAACTGCTTGCCATGTTGCAAGGCTTTGCCAGAAATGCTTCATCTCTGCTGGGTGATCGAACTTAATCTTCAGAACAACACACTGAGGTAGGCACCACTAGTCCCATTTTACAGATGAAACTGAGGCACATGGAGATTAAGGACACAGGTAAGAAGTGGTAGAGCTGGCACTGGAGCCCAGGTAATCAAATGCCAACATCCATGCTTTAACCAATTAGAGAGGAGATACCACTTCCACTGTTTGCATACAACCCTCATAAACACACACACCCATGCACGCGCGCGCATGCGCGCGCGCGCGCACGCACACACACACACACACACACACATACACACACCTTTTTTGGGGACTAACATTCATGTCACTGGCAACTTTATATTCTTAACAACACATTTCAGTGTACTTCCATGTCAGTGTCCAGGCCTACCACCATCTTCTTTAATTGTTGTATGCCAGTGATTTTTAACCAGTGGTGCTTTTGTTCCCAGGAAACATCTGGCAAAGTCTGGAGACATATTTAGTTGTTACAGTTTGGGGTGTGTGCTCCCCAGACTTAGGCCACTGGTGGGTAGAGGCCAGGCTAAACATCCTGCAATGCACGAGACAGACCCTAAATTATTATTTTGGTGCCTAGATTGCAAAATCCTGCTGTATGGTATTCTGTGGAAAAACTAGATGATTCCTAAAGTCCTTCCAGCTCTAACATGTCACATGGATTATCACTCAGGGCCTTTTCTCTCTAGAACTTCCCAGCTCTTCCTGTTCGGTCCTGTCCCAGCCCTTCCTGCTATGGATTCACCCCCTCAACTCTCCTCACAGAACACAGGTACTTCTCAAAATCATGCTGTGCGTCACCTCTTGCTATATATACTTTTTTTCTCAACCGAATTGCAAGCTCTCTGGAGAGCAATAATGATGTCCGTTTCTGCATTATCCACGAGGCCAGGCATGACGCACATAGTGGGTGAGTCAGAAAGTGACATCACTCTCCTTTCTAAAGAAGTCTATCCACAGTGGCGATATTTTATCCCAGGGTCCCCCGGCCATGGCTACACAGTGGAATGATCTGGGATAAGTAAATACAAGTGTCTGAGCCTCTTCCCAGACACCAGCTGAAGGTTGGTCCTGTATATCCACATTTTTAGAAAGTTCCCTCGGTGATTCTAATGTACAATTGACGGGGCTAGTGAGTTACCACGGCAGAGTTATCACAGACATCTGAACCAAATTCTTACAGTTTTTAAGATAAATTTGTGTCAAAGAAGTGGTCACATCCAGTTTTTGTTCACTAATCCAGGGCTTCTCAAATTGTAATGTGCACATAAAGCACCTGGGAACGTGTTAAAAATGCAGATTTGGATTCAGTAGGAGAGAGTGGGGCCTGAGACCCTGCATTTCTAGCAAGTTCCCAGGAATGCTGGTGCTGCTGGTCCAGGAACAACCCTTTGCGTAGTGAGGCTTTATATGTAGTTTCAGTGGCTCAGGGCTTTCTGGCTGCTCCCCAGACTTAGGCTCCGAAATGTTTGCCTGTTCCCCGGCCAAGCACCCAGCCATCCTCTTGGAAAACTCAGCTCAAGCACAGTTGAACTGAAACGAAAGCTCCAAGGAAAAATGGCAAATGTTTACTGAGAAGTGGAAAATAAAAGCAGGGAATAAGGCAAGAATATGACAACTCCTAAAGTTTAAAAAACAAAACGAAACAAAACAAAACAATGCAACCCAAAGAGGAACTTCGGGGCCCCTTCCAGTTTTAACAGTCTCGATTTGATGTCCATTAGAGTGTCAGCTAAGATCCATCAAGAACGCAATTTCCTCCCGCAGACCAGGGACCTCATTTGTGCTGCTTCGGCCGCATTCTGTTCTCCATCAGTGGGATTTACGCATATGGAACCGAGTGTGGAATTGGGCCCATTACATTTAACTTCCTATATCTGACATATTTAATACCTACTTTTCAAATAAATGAAATCCCTGTTTAGCGCCAGCCTCGAAAGTTGTAGTTGGTTAGGGGTTTTTCATGGGCAGTTCTGTCTGCACGAGGCAGTTCTGTTAGACCCAGCAGCCTCAAGAAGAGTTGAAAAGTCTTAAAAAAAAAGAAGACTGTGCAGTGACCAGAGTCTCCCGGAAACGGAGGGTCAAGGTTATAGAATAATGGAACAATTTTTATAAAAAAGTTTTATAAAAGCTTTTTAAAAGTCTCACTAAAAGAAGAGCTGTTTTGTGTCAGAATTATAATCACACTAAGAAATGTATGTGTCTCAGAGTTGGAGTAGGAAATGCTTCTAGAAGGTACCAGATCTATGCACCTACCTTTATTAGGTGCCATTCCAGAGAGATTGATTCATGGGTCTTGAGTTTGCAAAGTAAAATAGCAAAGTCCTAAGTTGGCCCAGATTTAGTTGACCCTCCAGGTCCTCACAAATGGTCTGAGCTGATCATCATTGACAGCTCAGGAGACTGGGGCTTGTTAAGTGGGTGGCTGAGACTAGAGGTCAACACCCATACACACTCCACCCTTACTAACCAGCCACCTGGCCAACAGGTGTTGAGGTAGATATACCACGGGGTATCTGGGCTGGGCCAGTGCTGGAGCTCTGGAAACTGGAGCTCCTGGGGAGAAGAGTGAGGCAACCGCATATCCTGTCCTCCACCCCAAGGACCCACTGGCAAGAGTTCATTTGCATAAGGTCTCCTGGTTTGGGGCTGATAGAGAATAACGTGTGTGTAAGTGAAGGGGTATTTAGGAGGAGAGAAAAATAAAGATAATGGAGGGGATGTTGTGTGTTTCCTAGTCTTAATGAAGAGATGGAGAGAAGCTGAGAAGCTCTTTTCGAGGCCTGTTCTGTGAGCTTTCAGGACTCAAGCCCTGTTCCTTCTCAACACGGTAAGAAGATGACAGGGGGCGGGGTCAGCCATTCTCCCCTTTCATTTACAAAATCCAGACTCTCTAGCCAGAGTTGCCATCCTGCAGATGTAGAGGCAGTGTCATGACAAAGCCTCTCTTTAAACCCAGTCTCTGGGTTTAGGGTTCTGGAATTGGCCAAACAAAGGTAGGTGGGTGGGTGGGTGGGGGGGAGGTGTGCAATTAGAGTGTACAGGAGGAAATATGTGTGAAGAATTTGGTTCTCTGCTTTATAGTATTCCCTTTTGGCTACTCACCTCTGCCCAGCATGCATCAGAGCTCCCAAGAACGGAATACTTTGTAAAAGTAAAAAGGATAACCTAGAGAAAAATTCATAGTCGTGATGTTTTCGTTGCTTTAAATGTCCTCAAATCCTCAGTTCAAGTTCAGGGCTCAGCTCACCTGTCATCCAGCTTGGTTCTCTGACCCACCTGCCGGATTCTGTCATGCCGCCACCACCTGGACATCAGTATTTAGGCTGGAGCTGGTCCTTTCCTTCTTCCTTCTGCTGTTGGAGCTACAGGAGCTATGTGAGCAGCTTGCGACTGAAAGACGGATGGATGGAGTGCTCCTCTCTGCACCCAGCCCTGCCCCCATCTCAGCCTCGACACCATAACAAACAGCCCTGTAAAAAGCACTTACATTTATGAACTGTTTATAAATTTACCGACATTGATTTATGACGCTTGGCTGGACCTGACATTAGACTCTTTAGGGGTATTTCTCCCCCCCCTCCTTTTTTTTTTTTTAAAGATATTTTAAGTGTTAATGTTACGGTTCACATTCTTAATATAGCCACACTCCAGGAACGACGTGAAAGACAGCTGGGAGCCCAACCAATGACCCGTGGGCAGGAACCAAGACGTGATTTATGCCGGGGCTGGGGCTGGTGGAGAAAGTTGTTTCTGGTTGGCTCAGAAACAGGCTGTCACTCCAGAAGAAGACCCCTAAGAGACCGGCTCAACTCTGAGGGGCAGTTGGGAGAGGCAGGGAGAGGACAAACTGGATCTGGAACTGCATAGACCTCACTGCTTCCCAGATGTGTGACCTTAGGCAAACGATTTGATTGCCCTGAGTCCCAATTTCCTCATTTATGTGATAGGGACAGTGATACTGATTTCAAATGGTTGTTACAAGAGTAAACAACGCAATATTTATAAACTACCTGACTCGGCCTCCCTTAGATGGGTGCTCAGTAAATGTTGATGAGAATTATGGCTGATCAGTGCTGGGCATGCAGGGCCCTGGAGAACTTTTTCAAACAAAGCTTAGTCAACAGTGACTTGCCTTATTACTTGTTAACTGGTTTTGTGTAAAGTTGGGAATAGAAGTATGCCATAGCCTCTTCAACGGAGGTGTGCAAAGGTCACTGCACAAAGCAGTGGTCAGTTCAGATGCCTCTTTCCAGCCATGCAAAGACGTGGGGTGGCGGTGGGGGGTGGGGTTTGGAGGAAAGTGAGAATGAAGAAGTTCCTTCCACTCCCAATTGCTCTGTCCATCCCACGCACATCACGATGAACAAATATTACTTCCGCTGGGTCACTAAACTTTAATTATTACCTGCATCTTTATCTACATCTCCCTATGTCCGCTAAGAAAAGAAGGAACTAACATTTATTGAACACCTGCAGTTGTCAAGAACTTGGGAGGACTTCTTTCATTTTAAATCTCACATTATCCTCTGAAAGTGAGTATTGTTTTTATTTTACAGATGAAGAAACTGAGGTTCAGAGAGATTCGAGTAACTTGCCCAAGATCACACAGCTAGTAAGTGGCTGAGATAAGACAGAAACCTAGTCTGACACCTAACCATCCATTAAACTGGAATCTATGTCCAATCTCTCTATATATACATATTAAAAACAAAACAAAACAAACCTCTGAAATACTGACTGAGGGTCTCTGAGAGCTCCTTGCGAAAACCGGCCCAGGGCACAGCATGTCCTTGAGAGCAGGGAATGTCCCAAGTTAGCTTGTGCCTGCTCAGCTGCTGGAATCTAGACAGACCCACCTTTCACCACAGAGCCTTTCTGGGCCTAAAAGAAGAGCAGGAAAAACAAAGACAAAAGCAAAAACCTCCCGCGTAGTTTCCTTAGGCTGGAACCCACTGGCAGTGTCCTTCTTGGACACCAGGTGGCGCCCGAGTAAGGCCAAATGGGGAGTTCGGTGCAGGGCTGATTTCTGAGGGGAAACAGTGTCCACAGGCCGTCAAATAGAGTGGGTTAAGGTGACCGCCAGTGAAAGCGAGTTGTCCCGGCTCTGGTCAGGTGTCATTTTGGTCAGAAACTATTTGAGGGCGCCCTATCTCGACTAAGCCACCTGGCCCCACTCCTGCTGTCCAAGGCAGAGTCACAGGGCAGGGGTTGTGGGCATAGGGCCTGAAGGTCCTGCCAGGCAGGTGAGAGGGGCAGAACATGGAAGATGTGTAGTGGGGAAGGCTCCTTCTGTCTATCTAGGAGGCCTTCTTCCCAGAGTCCCCTCAGAGAGGCACCCTCTCCTCAGCTCTGGGTGGTCCTCCATGGTGCCGTGGACACCAGCAGATGTATGTGGTTAGCTCAGAGAAGCCCTCCTTAGACCCCCAGCTTCTGATGACAGTGGAGGAAGGAGCGGACTCTCTGACATTAGGGCAATGCCCTTCTAACCCTGGCCCTGTCCCTTCTCCGGTTGTCCATGGAGCCTTGAGTCTTGATTTCAGTGTGGTACGATGTTTGAGTGAAACATGGACACCTGGGGGCCAGGGAACACTGACAAGACAAAAACCTTAGCATTATAGCTCAAGTGGTGAAAGGGATAACTGGTATGTCCACATCACCCCCTCCCTGCTCCCACCTTCTCATGACTGGGACTATCTCAGTCCTCTCAGGACATGTCAGCTTCAGAAATTCCAGCGTTTCTCATAAATCACTGAAAATAATCTATGATATTTCCCGAACAACTTCTCTCAGCCAGCAGTGGGACATAACTCTGTTGGGTTACGTGTTTTGAGTTTGGTTTAGACGATAAGGTCCCCCATGGTACATCGTGTCATCCTACAGGCTGGGTGGGGGCTGTTGGCGAGGGGAGTGCCAACAAGGACAGGCGCCCTGCCACCTAAGCTTTCATCCTGGAGACCCTTGCATTCTTCTCCGTCTGTGTGCTGTGGATTCCAGAGCCAACATTTTCTAGTCTCACAGGCAGAGATTGAGTTCATTAAGAGACTCATTAATTACATGGCCAAGGGAAGCAAGGGGAAGAAAAAAAAGCATGAAAATGTTCATTTAAAGTTAATTGCTGCTCAGACTCTTGCTAATTGAAGTAGCTCAGTTGGTTTTCACTTATGTACCTGTGTGTGTTTAAAGTGGGATATTGCACAATATAAACTAAGCCACATCACAACCTAACGATCTGGAAAATCTCGGTTTAATAAACAAAGCTGGCTTTGAGTTACTCAGGAGAAATGTACATTCACTCGCCTTCATTGACACATGCGTGTGTGTGTATGCATCACACACACACACACACACACACACACACACACCCCTAAAGCACCAAGATCTCAGAACTTCTGTTCATGTCTTTTCCTCTGTAGTTCAAATTAAACACAGTCTCAGTCTCTTGCTCTCTCTCTTCCTCTCTCTTTCTCTTATTAAATTTATTTTTAACAGCACCTTAAAAAAAAAAATAAACACACCCCTCTGTACCATTCCTATGCCAGGTGCAGCCAGGGGCAAATTTTTACAGCTGAATTACATGACCTGAAAAATACAGAGCACATAATGAGGACATTGACAGTCACCCATCTATAGCGCCGGCCAACGGCTGGTGTAATAACATTCCTGGAGAGAGCAGTAGCCTGAGCAGCACCGGAGTCAGGGCTGGAGCCCTTACTCAGCATGAGGAATTATATATATCTTGGAACTCTTTCCTGAACCTAAACATTATTGCTAAGAAAGGGATAACAGTGTGAGTGGCCACCGCTTTCCAGCCCAGGCTCACACACTGCTGCGTATGTGAGTTTCCACGAAACGCTGAAGGGAAAACCTGCCATACTCAGCTCTGCCTGGGATAGGGGTGAGGACAGAGCTGAAGGCCCAGGACATCTTTAGCTCTGGAGTGGCACTGATGTGGCATTGAAGCTTGGCACTCTGCAAGTGTCTCCTGAGGACCCCTAGAAGATGTCATGACTTTTTAAAAGTCTTGTGAGCCATTCACCATCATAGCTGACTAGCATCAACCTGGAACCCCCAGTTATCTGGGGCTCAGATCAGAGCCCCCTCAGCGTCAGCATCTGTGACCGTAGCCAGGAGAGATGGCAAAGCTGTCAAGCTGCAGGAATTACAGCAACAATGATGGCTTTTAGAGGGTGGCCCATCCTAGATGGATTCTTTTTTGTAGGTAAAATTCACAAAGCATAAAATGAACCATTAACTATTTTAAAGTAAACAATTCAGTGGCATTTAGTACATTCGCAAGGTTGTGCAACCACCACCTCTGTCTGGTTCCAAGACATATCATCACCCCCAAAAGAAACCTCCTACCTATTAAGCAGTCACTCCTCACCCTTCCCAGCCTGTGGCAACTTCCAGTCAGCTTTCCGTCTCTTTGAACTTATCTATTCTGAGTGTTTTATATACTGTGTAACTTTTAATGCAAGATATAGGTTAAAAACTTCTTGATGTATAAAATGCATAAAGTACACAGATCCTAACCATATAGCTTGAAAAATTTTCATAAACAGAGTAAACCCAAGTAACCATCACCCAAATCAAGAAACAAAACATTATCAGTTCCCAGAAGCCCTCAATACCGCCTCCTAGCCCTACTCCCCAGAGAGAACCACTCCCCTGATTTCTGTGTCATGGATTACTTATATCTGTTTTTGTACCGTTGTGTGTGGTTGTAGTTTGTCCATCTTCATTGCTGTATAGTATTCTATTGTGTGACTAAACCACAATTTATATATCCATTTGATGGGTGATGAATATTTGGGTAGCTTCCAGCTTTCAGGCTACGTATCTTTAATTGACATTCAAGTCCAAAAAACCTGTTGAGTGGATTTCTCAGACAATAGCAGAGAAAAGCATCAAAACAGAAGGAATGGGGACACGTTGGGGGCGGGTTTCCACTAAAGGGCCCCTGAGGTTTTAAATAGTTCAGACATGTTATGACTTGAGGCACAGCGAGGGAAAGAAGAGTAGAGGCAAAGCACCTCTGGGCCTTCTCTCCCTAAGTAAACTGGAGACCTTCAGGGTAAAAGGTCATGGAGTCAGAAAAGGCCAGACCAACTTCCAAGGTTCAGAGTTACCTGTCTTCCACCCCGCATTTAGGACTCCAAATGGACAGCTGCTTGTTCTGCCCAAAAGGGTATACCTCAAGGCCCACCTGGCCATCCCTTCCTCTATAATCTGTGCCATGCAGAGGGACAGGGAGCTGGGCACACAGCGGGGACGAGTCTGACTAATTGAACAATTGTGGTCTGCGGGCTGCTCAAGGCAGTTTGTTATGAATCTGGGCTTGCCTGGGGGTTATCAAGCTGACCCTTCGTAAGCTCCAGCTTATGCTAAAACCTAGCCGTAGTAGAGAGAAGACATGCCTTGAGTCTGTTGTCCAACAGACCTGAGGCCAGACCCAGGGGAGAGACACAGAAAGACACCTCCAATACATCCCTTTACACTTTGGCTGAGGTGCATTCCCAAATTACTCCTCTTTAGAAATCAGTAACTGATTGAAATATATTTCCCTTTACACATATATTGAATTGTGCCTTTTCCTGTTTCACTGTCTGTCTTGTTATTCACACAGCTAAAGCAGACTTTTTCAGTTTCTGCCTTGGCCAGCCCTATTTCCAGAATAAAGATTTGGGGCAGCCTCTTTGAAAACAAACAAAAGATTCAGGTAAAAGAAATGCAGCCTGAAGACACCCAGACTTCTTACCTCCTGTGTTTATGCAGGATGAGCAGAGTAGAGCATCCTTTCATTTCCATCCTCTGTGCTAAGCACAGCTTATGTGAAGAAGTGGATGAAATGCTCACCCTCCAGTATACTTCTCCCAAGCATTTTCTTTGTGGGAAGAAAAGATGCCTCTGAATGCAGATTTCTCAAGATTAATTTCCTTTCCCATTGTGGGTGCTGTTAGGACAACTTCACCACCTCATATCCCCATGGACATTACATCACTGGGGAAATGGGTTAGGAATGAAGCTCTGCAACGAAAGCAGAGTTGAGAAGGAGATGGGGCTCACTTATGACTCCTGAGAGCAGAGGGGGAGCCCAGAGCAGGGGTCCTGTTCCTGGGTGACCTAGGCTCTTTCTGTTTTACTCTGCTCATCCTTCGAGGTTCTACTCAAGTCTCCATTTCCTGGAAAATGTGTTCCAACTGCCCGCCCCCCACCCACCTCTCTACCCAAATCAAGAGCCTCTTAAGTTGTGGAAGGAGGGGCGCGAGCAGGCCATGTCTTCTGTTCACATCTCAGGTCCCATCACGACACTCGGTGAGATGCAGGGTCTCCATAACTTTTTGGTTGTCGATGACAACGGTGTGAAGTAATTGTGTGCTTGGCTTTTCTCCGTCAATGTAATCTCGATGAGGGCTCTTTTTACTCAGAATTCTGGGATATTGAAAGCCAGAGACGATACGCGAGTTTGAGGCAAGCATCATTTCCCTCTGATGGATTGCCGGTGGCAGGAACCCTGTGTTGAATATACCGGGGTGGCCGGGCTCAGTGGGAAAGCGTTCTTAGATGAATTAAGCAATGCCTGCCATGGGCGTGGAGCAGCAAGGAGCAGCGAGTGTGCCACAAATTTGCCATGCTTGATCTCATCCAACTGCTTCATCTTACAGTAGAGGAGACTGAGGTGCAGAGAGGGGAAGTGACTGTATCCAAGGAAAATCAATTTCCTAAAAGGACTTTGCGCTCTGGGCGATGAGCTAACACGTTGGCACCATTCGCATGTGGCCTTCTTGAGCACGGTCTTCAGAAGACCGTCTTCTGCTTCTCTTTGTGGTGGTGGATTTTGACACGGGAAGACATATTAGGAAAAGGCATGACTCAGATCTTCTGAAGCCGCTAAAGAGCATATTAAGCCATCAACAGCTTTTTCTGATTTTCGGTTTTCTTGCAGTAGTTGAACTGATTTTTTTCTTTTTAATGTAAACAGACTTTCCCCTCTGTAGCCAGCCAAGTCCCCCCCTGCCTCCACTCCAGTGAATCTATTAGAGTATGGCGGCTTTTATGACTTCACGACTGAAAGAGCTGAAAAAAGCGACCGGATGTCATAAGAATTTGTGCTGCTTTTTCCGAGATCAATCCCCAAGGTTTTAGCTGGGACTTTGCTCTCTTAATTCCTCGAAATTGGCCGAGCCCTGTCGCATTGCTGAGTCTACTTAGCACTGACTTCATTCTGAATTATTTCCATGTCAGTTGTTTAAACATCTCTAGCTCCAGTAGATAGTGAGCCTCTCAAGGGCAGGGACCATGACTTATTTATTACCATGTCTCTCCCATAGTCCAATACGCTGCCCCGAACTCTGCCCATTCACTGGTTCATTCATTCATGTATTACCTACCTGCACGTAAACCACTCGCGGAGTGGCTACCTTGTGCTGCCAGAACTTGTGTTGGGAAGAATTGCTCAGGCAAGATGGGTCGTGCAGGGACCATGGAATATTACCATTTTCATGGAGCAAGGACTCAGCCGAATGTGAGTTTTCTTTGCACAGCTTGATAGCTTTTAGCGTGGTGAATGCATCAACACAGGGTTCCAGAGGGATCTGATTAAAGGGCAGATTTAGAAAAGTTGGGTAAGAGGTGACAGCAGTTCTTTGAGGAGAAAAAATAGCTCCAGCTTCAGAATCCTGGCTGCTATTTCTCTTCTTTTATTCTTTTTTTACATATTTTATGTGAAAATTTTCGAACATATACAAAAGTAGAGGGAAGAGCATAACAAACCCCATGACCCATTCACACATCAATTACCTTTAACTCATGACCAGTCTTGTTTCATCTTTGTTTCATTCTCTGTCCCTGACTGGACTATTTTGAAGCAAAGCCCAGATGTCATATCATTTCATTCATATATTTCAATATGTATTGCTAACGATAAGAGATTTTTTAAAAGATACTCCTACTGCCATTATACATCTATAAATTAACAATTCTGTGAGTGTCTCATGAATGTTTCTTTTTTATTTTTAAACAGTTAAATTTTTACTTGTTTGATTCAGTATTCAAATAAAGTCCATGCATTGTGACTGGTCAATATGTTTCTTTTAATTTTTAGCAGTAGTTATTAACTAGGGTTAATTTTGTTTCTAAAGGGTGCTTGGCAATGTCTAGGGACATTTTCATTTTTGGTAATTGGGTGGGGGTGGGGGTGGTGCTACTGGCATCTAGTGAGTGGAGGCCAAGAATGCTGCTAACAACCTACAAAGCTCAGGACAGCCCCACAACAAAGAATGCCCAATCGCAATGATCAAGCGTGTTGAAATTGAGAAACTCTGACCTAAAGGTTCCACTTCTCTTTTTTTCTTGCAATATCTTTGTTGAGGAAACCAGATTTGTGGTCCCTGCTCTGGACCGTGCTCCTCACACCACTGTGGGACAATTCAACATGTCCCTGTGAGCTCTGAATTTTCCTATGAGATGATGGTTCGATCTGCCCACATTTTCTCAAGGTGGATCCTTTGTCTGGGCCTCTTACACACATGGGCATTTTCCTCAGTGGGTGCATACTCTGTCTTTAGCTGTGTCCTTGTGTTGGCAGCCAACCTGCCTCACAGACGGGGCATGCTTGTGGGAAGCACTGCATGAACACCACTGTCACAGGAGAGGCATCTTCAAGGGCACAGACTCTCCCGGTGGCCCCATTCGGCCTCCCTGTGCATCCTTCTCCCAGAAGGTTAGTCATCCTCCAGCTTAATAAGCAAAACATCTACCCTTTTGTGGTTTTGAATTTGACACTAAGAAGGTTGACATCTAACACAGATGCAAACTCTCAAAGCAGGTTCCAGGAATTAAAATTATTCTTAATCAAATTAGCCCTTGAAGCGTTCCGGAAGCTCCAGTTTATGCAGTTGGCGTGCTGTCCATCCACATTCCCCAAATCTTTAGAAGCTGAGGCATGGTACACATGCCCCACACAGTGACCCCACCACTTGTCCAAAAGTCAGGTTCTCATCACCCCACGGGTTGATGGCAAAGCAGAGACAAAAGTAGAGAATAAGACCCCTGCACGGTGAGGAAAACAGCTCAGGGCCCTGCGGTGTAATGTTTAAGACAGGCAAGGCCTTCGCCCAATAATTGTGCGTAAAGTAAGACACACTGTCAGCAGCCAGAGGTGAGAACTGACAGAGGAAGAACAAACAGAAGGACTATTTAAAAAAACCCAAAGGTGTGGGCCTATTTAGGGTGGAGATAAATAGCCTTACTCAAGTAGCTCTAAGGCTGTAATTACCTCCACCATCCTCAGTCTTGAGGACACTATCGAATACATAAGAGCAAGAAAGGAATGAAGGTGGAGTCTAAATAATTGAGGGCTGACTGTTCATCATGGGCTACCGGGGCACAGAAGGCAAAGACAGCCTGGCCGTTGAGAGGTTCATGTGGGCACACAGGCAGGATTTTTGTGGGGTGAGATGAATTCCATGAATGAGGGAGCCCAGTACAGGTGGGCCTAGTGAGGCCTGGGAAAGTGTCCAGGAGAAACTTTGAAGAGGAGTAGACAAGTAGAAGGGGACCTGGCCGTACTGACCTGAGGAGGAGTGTGGCCTGCAATGCAGTGCAGTGCACAGGAGTGGGGGGAGGGGCAGAGAGAAGCAGGGGCCGGGCTAGGATGCTCTGTGCAGCAAACCAAGTGCTCAAAATGAGTTCTCAGAGCTATAGGGAATTCAGAAGATGTTAAGCAGAGGAGAGACGTCGTGTGATTTATATTTTGGAAAGGTTATT